>NC_062562.1:106970863-107284553 GCF_022837055.1 Prionailurus viverrinus
AATTTCCAGCCACAGATTTCAAGGTATTTTTCGTGTAGGTTCATAAACTAGACCTCCAGGACCCCACATGATGTCACTCGGCTTTTCCTGTACTCTGATCTTGAACATAAAGAAACCTGTATGTTCACCATATAACTGGAAAGGCCACAGATTGAGATCCTTGGAACCATAAGGAATGTTGTCCACTTTTTCCTCATGTCCAGCTCTTGACTCTCCTAATGAATTTACATCAGACCTCAGTAAGCAATAGATCCTTTGCTTCATTTGGGCAGCGTAGTTCAGTTTGATATTCTTAATTTTGACTGTTCCTCAGTTTTTTCCATAAACATAACCCTACAAGCAGAGGCAAGTAACGTGTTAAGATTTCGTTAGACTTCTCTTCTACCTTCAAAATCTTTGCATATGTCTATTCTATTCCATAATGGACCAGTGTTTTGATTGTAAGCTAATGTTTTAAATTACTTCAGGTAAAAACCCTTTACTCCAGAAACTTGTATTCTGTGTTTTCTATAGTTGTTCATTACAACACAAAATCATATGAGCACTTAGGGCCAGTTGGAGAAATTTACCCTTTCTTAAATTTTAATGGAAGAGCTCATTAATTTTTTTCTCATTGTTTATTATAGACTACTGTATTAGAAATCAGTATAAGATTAAGTGAGGGGAAAAAACTGAATAGTAAATGTTTTGTAATATTGAGAATTGGTCCTCCCCACCAATGAGGAATGTTGATACTTGGAAATAGCAATTCCCAACACTGAAAAGCTAATTCTTCAAGGAAAGACTTTCAAACTGGATTTAATACAGACCCTCAATAAATAAGCACATTTGTTTGAATTTCAAAGTAAAGTTGAATTAAACTCTCAGAAGGGATTCCCAAAATACCAAGGTCATATCTTAAGGCTATGACCTTGACTCTGAATGTAGTACTCCGTCAACTTGATCAGTCATGACAGTTGATGAACTTAAGCCGGGTATCTGATCATAAGGCAGTGAAAATCACAACAATCTTGTTGGATTAAACTTAAGTTTTTAATAATACCAGTGATGGTTACCATTTCTTAAGATTGGCAGAGATTGACAGTAATAGTATTTCAATGCACACATGATTAATTCTATCTTACAAGGTATATTTAATTACATAAAATCTTTTAATATTTAGGTAACACAAATAACCCAATGACAATGCATTCAAACAAATACACTATAGTTCCAACAGTAATAAAATAAATCAATATACCAAATAAATCCTATACCAAATAAATGAATATACCATTAATCATTATCATAAATGACATCATTATTCAGAAACCTTATGAGAAATGGGTCAATGACAGAATATTACCCGGATTAGATGGGTGAAGGAACATGCTCCTGTATTATGACTTGTTGCATAATACTGGGAAGAGTTTGAGAGATTTCTGAGAAACAGATAGGCATTGCTATAACCTTACATATCCTTTCTGAGAATGCAAGTTAACAGAAATATTAAGTGGATAAATATTTAATTCTTGTCTAGGGGATGAGATAAATTAACTAGAGTGATAGCCATAAGAAAATGCACTTGGAATGATGCACAACAGTGGTTAATATCACATGAGGGAATATAAGCAAATGGTTTAATTGAACCAAAAAAAAAATAAAATTGCATCAAAGTTCACAGTTCTACAATGTCTAAACCAAAGTCAACTTTTATTGATATTTAAAGCAGTAAAACCACTCTCATCGATCAATTTTGTGCGGTAGATGATGCACTATGAGAGACACATCTATAATGTGCTGTGAAAAGCGTTATAAGTATTGTTAGCAATATATTAAAAAAGTAATGTTGGTGTTCAAAACAAGTTTTACCTGATAGTTAAATTTTGGAACAAATGACTTGAAGTAGTTCCTGAACTTCACTGTGGATTTAACATTAAAAGCAGAATTTGTACTGTTAAAAATTATCTGTCATTCTATTGGATAAAAAATTTCCTTTTGATAGAGCTCCATATGTGTGTGAAAGAGTGAGGATTTAAAGAAATACTCAACATAATCTTATATTAAAGTGAAGAGGGAAGTTTCAAGGTTCATGACCAAGAGAAGTAAATAGAAATATTAAACACGAATGCACAAATTATACCAAAACACACATAAGAGGATAAACACTAAAACTGTTGCTAATTGTAGTTTGTCATTCTTAGGAAATTAGAAATAAAGCACTGAAGCACACTAGTGGTTTTATAGGGGGGAAATAGAAAGCATTGAAAGATCATTTTTCAATGCATTTTATCCAAATTTCTGTGTGGTTACTAGATGACTATAATTTTGGTTCCATAAAGCACACACCGTTACAATAATAGTACAAAACCTAGGAATCCCAACAAAGTGAACGAAAAAGGAAACAATGTTGGAAAATTTGGTTAACTGTGATGAGTAGTGTTACCATTTATTTGAAGGTGATAGTACGTACAACAGCGAACTGTGAAGGTACAGGTTTCAGGGAAGAAAGTTTTCACATTTGCCATTGAACATCCATTACTTTCTAACAAAATTTTGTTGTTGCTGCAAGTGTAGAGATTCATTTGCCTCCTAACACTCTTGGCGATTTCTTAAGACTCAGGTGCTTTTATAAAAACAATATCCTGTTAATTCCTTCACTCTTTCTTTCCGAATGTGGTTTCCTCAAGAAAGAAACCTCCTCTCATTCAGTACAGTATTAGAGGAACAGCCTACCTCTTGATACTGCAATTCTGTAACTTGAACTCGTTTGGTCTAGTTGTTTCATAAGCACCTCAAATCAAACTGCTGTCTTTGTCATAAGGTTTGTCTCCACAGACACCCATTTAAAAAGAATCACAAATCAAACTGCATATTTTGTGATGAAAAATACTAGCCTGTGTGGAAGTCTATTGAATAGGAGGTCATAAAATAATGTGTAACATGAAGGAATCTTCCAGGACAAACAAGGGCAGGGGAGAAGGAGGGGGAGGGAGAAGAGAAACTGCAAACACCTCAACTTTCATATTTAGTATGTATATTCCCATACCCAATATGTGGTCCTATGAACCAACTTTGGTCCTGTATATAGACTTTCTCAATTATTGACTTGTCAGCCATTTATATTTCCCATCATTCCCATACAAGCTCATGTCTCCCTACCATCTGAGAATGACTTTTGTAGCAGAGGAGAAGTATGGTTTGGGGAAAAGTAAATGAAAAAAGCTGGAGGGTGTTGGCATACCCAGGGCCATTGGATTTTATAAAGGCATTGGGTTCACAGAAAGCCTTTATGCAGGAGTGTACTTCACAGACTTGTCTGGTAGTAAATCTCCGATCAGCCCTTTCCTCTCATTTCCTCAGGCTTCAACTCAGCAGTTGTTCTAACTGGTGAAGTGTGCCAGCATGAATAATCTTGACCTTGTTGTTTCTCACAGTTGGCACATTTGAATTCTGACTTTGTTCCTCTTGAAGACAATGAATGACTATAATGATTGTAATTGTAGTAGGTAAATTGGGTTCATGAAGGGAAGCTAGCGTTCTTCTATCACTTCAAATCCACTTGATACATGGTTTCCTCGAGGTTCGACCCCAAACATTCAGATGCACTGAGACTGTGACGCCTACTGTCTTCCACACACTGCACTATGTGTCTTACATAATTATCACATTTAAACCTGAGTTTGTACAATTGCAAAAATCCAAAATCATTGTTGTGTCTTGTACTTTGAAATTTTCATCTATCAAGAGATCACATATACCACCCATTTTTACCTTTATCTTTCTTTCCCCCCTGCAAATATTGTAGGTTTCCTCAGTATACAATGAAATCAGTGATGTGACTTCTCATTGAAAAGGCCATAGCCATGTAATCTACTAAGAGCTCTTCTGTGGTAATACATTTATCACTCCTATCAATTAATTCAGTGCATAGAGGTGAAATTTTTGTTTAATGACTATGTAAACAAGAGGATTTCCCCCATTTACTGGGATGCATGGAAAGAGAAGTCATTTTGCACTGCTGCTGGGAATGCAAAGTAGTGCAGCCACTCTTGAAAACAGTGTGGAGTTTCCTCAAAAAGGGTAGTGGCAATTTCTTAAAGTTCTGGATTCACAAAATAAAGGTGCAGTCAATAGAGGGTGTGAGTTTTCTAATAGAGATGTGTTAATGGAAGGCCATTTAATAGGTCAGGTTTATTCTACTTGATAGATATTGATACATAAAACCAGAAATGAATCAAAAGAAAGTATTTAGCTCTTTCAATAGTAAAGTCATATTTTTGGTCTTTGGAATATGTGAGAAAGATCAAGTGTCAAAAGCAATGCTGTGAAGAGCCAACAGGCATTTGAGTAGACACAAAGTGCAACATGGTCAACTAAGTATTTTGGAAAACAAAGTTCACTTCATCTAGCTCTCTTCCTTGAACTGCATATGCCCATAAAACTGTGTAAATACAGTCCAGGTAATTCAGTCTTTAAAACAGACTATTTTACAACCTGCTTCTTTTTTGGGACTTAATCCTATGGACTATACAAATACCATCTATGTTTCAAAAACCTTGAGCATCTTCTATCTTGTCATTTCACAAAAGATTAGAAAAATTGATGGTCTGGGGTGCTTGGGTGACTCAGTGGGTTAAGCGTCGAACTTTAGCTCAGGTCATGATCTCACAGTCTGTGAGTTTGAGCCCCATGTCAGGCTCTGTGCTGACAGCTCAGAGCGTGGAGCGTGCTTCAGTTTCTGTGTCTCCTTTTCTCTCTGCCCCTTCCCCCAGCTTGCAGTCTGTGTCTCTCTCAAAATAAAGACATAATTTTTTTTTAAAAATGTATGCCCTAGTTTTATAGAAGTACTTTTTCAGGCTGTGTGTTGAAAGTAATTTCTGTAAAGGATGCTCTAATTTGATCAATTATTTGAAAAGTAGTTCTAAACTTAGTTGTAAAGTTTTTCAGTGCTTAAAGTATGGCATCTTAAAATCTAAAAGGATTTTTGAGGGGTTATGTTACAGGATGAACAGCTTTCCTCTTGGCCCCCCAAATAGGGTTAAAGTGTAGAAATTTATTTCTTTATTTGTACTCATCTGGTTATGTTTTGAGTAGTTGTCATTTATGTGACTGTTCTTTTCATTATTAGCATCAGGGTCATAGAAGGGAAGCTGTGTCATACAAAAGCCCAGCTTTTGTCCCATTTTACATATGATGGTTCCAGGCAAAAATTTTCAACATAATTATAGAAATCACTCTGCAAAAAGGAATGCCAGAAAACAAGAATATGTTTAACAAGTGTTTAAATGATTTCTTAAAGGTCTAACTTTACTTAATGCAAGTCTAAGTTTCAAACTTAAAAAAAAACCTTATTTTTCTAGATAGGTTTTCATTAGCCAAGTGAAGGAAACCTCTTTTTTTTTTTTAAATAATCTTTAATACCTGGGTATATTAGATTATAAAGCAGTCTTAATGTGCTTGAAAGTGAAATACAAAGAAAGAAATCACAATTGTGCTATGTCACTGCAATAAGGGTTGAATGGTTGACTCCTATTAAAGAGAAGGTTGAACACATTTCCTTTTTATTTAAAGCATGATTGATTAGAAGATGTAACAATTTAATTGATAGCCTTGTGGAGAAAGTGTAATAAATAAACATAAATTGATGGACCTGGATTTCAGAAATACTAATCTATAGATAAATGATACACATTATATTCATAAATATACACAGACACACATATGTGGGCATATATGTATATATTTGTGTATACGTATATACACATACACATATGTATAAAATCATCTTCTAGAATCCCTTGCTTGTTATTCTGGGTTCCTGCACCCTTAAGAAAGGTAGAGAAACCCTCCTTGGTGTGAGGGATTCTACAACTATGGTTTATACTGTTTGAGATGTAAAGCACTTAGGTATCGTGTCTGGGATTGTTATGTACATTAGGTATTTGAAAGAACTCTGTGATTAACCTAAAATTTTAACATTAATTGCACATGTTTCCATCTATCTTCTAACCCACAGTGGAGTATCTCCTTCTGTGTGAACTCCTTTTATTCCATTTTATATATATATAATATATAGTTCTGATGTTTGAGTTTGTTCTATAACTGTCAATGTCTCCATTGGGCTACCAACTTTTTCTAATTTCCAAAGATTCAATACCTTATTGCTTCCTAAGGCCTGAAACATTTAGCATCTGCCTCTCTTAGTGGAGGGAACTATAATAAATCAGTGTACTAAATTATTTTTGACAAAGCAGAAAAGAATATCCAATGCAGAGGAGCCTGGGTGGCTCAGTCGGTTGAGCATCTGACTTCGGCTCAGGTCATGATCTTGCGGTCCATGAGTTCAAGCCCCACGTCAGGCTCTGTGCTGATAGCTCGAAGCCTGCTTCAGATTCTGTCTCCCTCTCTCTCTGCCCCTCCCCCACTCATGCTCTCTCACTCTCTATCAAAAATTAATAAACATTAAAAATTTTTTTTTAAATATCCAATGGGAAAAAGACGGTCTCTTTAGCAAGTGGTGCTGGGAAAATTGGACAGCAACATGCAGAAGAATGAACCTGGACCACTTTCTTATACCATACACAAAAATACACTCAAAATGGATGAACGACCTAAATTTAAGACAGGAAGCCATTAAAATCCTCGTGGAGAAAATAGGCAGCAAGCTCTGACCTCAGCTGCAACAACTTCTTACTGACATGTCTCCAGAGTCAAGGGAAACAAAAATAAAAATGATCTTTTGGGACCTCATCAAAATAAAAAGCTTTGGCACAGCAAAGGAAACAATCAGCAAATTAAAAGAAAACTGACAGAATGGGAGAAGATACTTACTTGCAAATGACATTTCAGATAAAGGGATAGTATCCAAAACCTATGAAGAACTTCTCAAACTCCATACCCAAAAAACAATCCAGTGAAGAAATGGGCAAAAGAAGTGAATGGACACTTTTACAGACACATCCAGGTGGCTAACAGACACATGAAAAAATGCTCAATATCAATCATCAGGGAAATACAAATCAAAACCACAATGAGATACCACCTCACACCAGTCAGAATGGCTAACATTAGCAACTCAGGCAATGACATATGTTGGCAAGGATGCAGAGAAACAGGATCTCTTTTGCACTGTTGGTGGGAGTGCAAACTGGTGCAGCCACTCTGGAAAACAGGATGGAGGTTCCTCAAAAAATTAAAAAAAGAATTACCCTGTGACCCAGAAATTGCACTACTAGATATTTACCCAAGGGATACAGGTATGCTGTTTCGAAGTGGCACGTGCACCCCAATATTTATAGCAGTGCTATCAACAGTAGCCAAATTAAGGAAAGAACCCAATGTATATCGACAGATGAATGGATAAAGAAGATGGGGTGTGTGTGTGTATGTGTGTGTGTACATACCCACACACACACATACAATGAGGTATTGCTCAGCAATCAAAAAGAATGAAATCTTGCCATTTGCAACAATGTGGATGGAACTAAAGGGTGTTATGCCAAGCAAAATGAGTCAGAGAAAAAGAAATATCATATGACTTAACTCATATGAGGAATTTAACAAAACAAATGAACATAAGGGAAGGGAAGCAAAAATGATACAAAAACAGATAGGCAGACCAACCATAAGAGACCCTTAAATACAGAGACCGAACTGAGGATTACTTGTGTTTTGTTGGATGGGGGGATGGGCTAAATGAGCAATGGGCCCTTGTTGGGATGAGCACTGGTGTTATGTGTAAGTGATGATTCACTGAATGCTATTCCTAAAATTTTTATTACACTATTAACTAACTTGGATTGAAATTAAAAAAAAAACAATTTTATGAGATAAAAATATCAGGGGGCCAATTGTTGAATGTCTTCACTACAGTTCCATATAAAGTGATATTACCAAATAAATTAAGCTAATGACCATGTCATATTTTTTTTTCCATTCAGGAGCAGTGTCTCTTACTTAGCTACTAGCCTATCTTTTGTTAATCAACTCAACTTCCTTCTGATTTGTAGGCAACTTATACTGCATTTTATCTTTCTCTGAAAGTGTGTAAATTTTTCCTTGTGGTTGTGCTATCCTTGAAAGTTTAGCTTCAAGATTTTTGTACCATTTACTTAATTAGGAATTTCTCAAAAAATTAGAAAAGGTAAGGCCACAAAACAATTCATTTAGTGGATACTATTGCACTATTGTCTTTAAGATAATAATGCAGCTTCTAAAAACTTAAATCTTAAAAATTTTAGAGGGTGAAAAAAATGCATAGAAAACAATAAGAAATTTAAATGCAAAAATAATTTACATTGTGCCTATATCTATTGAGGCCAACAGCTTCTATTATTTAATAACCAAGCAGAAGAAACAGATTAAGAAAACTATAAGTTCTTGAGAGTTAAATAATAATCATTTAGCCATGTGGTAGGATTTCTTCAGATGATAGGGTAGTTTTCAGGTAAAAGTATCTAATAACAACTATTTACCTTTATATAGTTTATTTAGATGATGGGAATATTCTTAATCATGTCAAGTTGAGCATTTGGATATTACAGACTGGCATCTTGAACTTTATTATCTACATAATGCATTTGTAAATCTTGTTAAACTATCCCAATAATCTCCTTCAGCAGTAAAGTTCTTAAGGTTAATTTTATTTTCTGAAAACATATTTATTTTCCCTTATTTTAAACTGTTGCTTTTCATGACAGGCTCAGTTTCAGCTTATGTCATGATCTCACAGTTGATGAGATTGAGCACAAAGTCGGGCTCCACAGCTGTGAACACGAGCCTGCTTGGGATTTGCTCTCGCCTTCTTCCTCTGTCTTTTCCCCTGCTCATGTGTGTGCTTGTTCTCTCTCCATATAAATACACTTCTAAGAAATTTTTAAAAATTGTTACTTTTCAATGTTAGAGAATATACTTCTAGAAGAAGACATATAATCAGTGGGGTATGTGTGTATGTGCGTGCACATGCCAACACTGTAAGAAAAGCAATGATGTGTGATTTTGGCTTTTTGTTTTTATTTTTATTTATTTTTATTTTGAGAGAGAGCCTATGAAAGAGAGCATGTGTGTGTGCAGGGGCGGGGGAGGGGGTAGAGTCAGAGGGACAGAATCCCAAGTAGGCTCTATGCTCAACATGGAGGCCTATGGAGGCCTCAATCCCAACCCCCTGGGATCATGACTTAAGCCTAAATCAAAAGTTGGACATTCAACTGACTGAGCCACCCAGGTGCCCCAAGCCCTAATTTGTTTTATTTTTACAGATTACATGGTATAAATACTTGTACCACTGATGATCTCAGGTTTCTGCTACTCTTGTCCTTAATTGGGAAGAGCTATAAACAATTTTCTCTTGGAAGCTAGTACTGGCTAGTCCCCGAACACCATTGGATAAAAGTGATTGTCCTTTCCACATCATGGAAATGTCAACACATAAAAAGAAAAACGGAACGTCGGAGTCTAAACATTTATAATACAAGTTCAAGAATTCCCAATATTATCAAAATTAGCATATGATGCCCTTTTATTTTCATACCGATTTTTAATATCTGAAATTAATAATTTGATTTATTAATGATTGCCAGCCACAGTAATCTGAGAAACCCCAGGAAAAGGGCCTTATCTGTCATGTAGACATGATGTACCTAGTAACTACAAAAATATCTAGCACATAGTAGGCCCTCTGTTAACATTGTTAAATCAATGTCAACACTTCAAAGTTAAAATGTTACATATTTGGTCCTAAGTTAAATTAATAAGTTTCAGTTTATAACCCAGTAGGAATTTGATTTTAAAAAATCTGGGTGATAAAAATTTCAGTTTATAAGCTAGTAGGAATTTGATTTTAAAAAATCTGGGTGCTTATATAATTTGACTAATAAGCATGAACAAGAACCACCTGAGGGAAGTAGCTCAGCACAGACACTGGCTGCCTGACTTGCTTACTCTAAGGCTCACCTCTCTGTGCTCTGGCAGTACTAAACTTCTCAGCCAAGGTTGCCCCAGTCGCAGGATGGTGGGTCCCTTCCGCAACAGACCAATACAAATCTCTGCCCAAACCACATCTTCCAATCAGAGTTCTCCAGAGCCTCAGTTCTGGTGGAGTTGGTGTCCAGTCTTACTTCACAAGCAGACCAAGAACAAGTAGTTAAAACTAGCCCATGCAAGTCCGGGAGGAAACATTTCACACTTGAATCAAGGAGGGCCTCTACAGACAACTGATTCTAAAGATAGAGCAGCCACAACACAACAACACAACACATGGAGCATGTACCAGAGATACTCCCTGAAGCACCAGGCCACAGGCACTCTATGACCCCTTCATAAAACTTACTTTCAGAAGCAGGGGACATAACTGCCTTTTCTAACACAGAAAATAAGGCAGAGACTTAGAAAAAAAATGCTAAGATGAAGGAATTCATCCCAAATGAAACAACAAGAAAAGGCCACAGCAAGATTTAAGTGTAATAGACATAAGTAAAATGACGGATGATGAATTGAAACCAACAATTATAACAATACACACTGGGCTTGGGGAAAAAAAGAAGACACTAGAGAGACCCTTACCACAGTGAAGAGTTAAAAAAGAATCAGATGAAGACTACAATAAATAGGACTGGAAACATGCTTAATTCATTTAACAGGCTAGAAGAAGCAGAGGAATAAATTGGTGACCTAGTAGATAAAATAATGGAAAATAATGAAGCTGAACAAAAGAATTATACAACATGAGAATGGACTTAGAGAACTCAGTGACTCCATCAAATGTAATAACATTAATATAATAGGAATCCCAGAAGAAGGAGTAGGAGAAGGAGGTGCAGGAGAGCAAAAAGGGGGGCAGAAATTTTATTTCAAGAAACAAAAGCTGAAAATACACAATACACAGAGCCCTAGGAGGAGCTACAAACTCCTAAACTGTGAGATCACAACCTGAGCCAGAAGTTGGGCACTTAACTGAGACACCCAGGTGCCCCTAGAGTAAATATAGTTTAATGGAAGAAAATGTCAAGAGAACAAACAACAGTGACATAAGCCCTAAGAAAAAGAGAATATAACAACAATTCCATATATTTTAAACTGGAGAGTCAGAGAAGGTCTTCTAAAGAGTGGCATTTCAGAAAAGCAGTGTGAAACATGAAGGGGTGGGAAGGCAAGGGAAGCAGCAGGTATTAAGGTCTTTAGGTTGGAGACAATTGAGATAGTTCAGGCAACAGGAAGAACTCTGTTGTGCCTGGAATAAGTAAGGTGGTAGGAAAGGTGATGGGAATTGAAACCATAGACTATGTGATATCATTTGGGCTCCTGGGTGTCATGTGAAACAGCTTCAAGTTATTGTAAATATCATGGGCAAACTTTAGAAACTGGAAAAGATCATAATGATAAAATCTGAACTAGAACATTTAAATTCTCAGACCATGAGGTGGAGAACAGATAGTAGGGAAATATTTCAAACCTGGTATATTGGAAAACTCTTGTGGATGAAAAAGGATAAAGCTGTTGTATGAAACCTTGTCAAAAGTAGAATTGCCAGGTCTTAGTGATGGGTGGTTAAGAGACATGGAGGAAGGAGAAGCCATGAAAAAGTTGAAAGTTTGGCCTGAGCAGCTAGAGGTATAATAGTGCTATTTGCTGAACTGGGAAGACCAGATAAGGTGGATCACGTCAGGTAGGTATTCATTATGTGAATCTAAAACTGAGGGAGGTTTCTTGGGGCTAAATATATATTCTACAGACTCAGATAGTAGTTCTATCCTTGAGGCTACACGAGATCACTAGTGAATGAATGGAATTAGATATGAATCCCAAGAACTAAGCAGAGAACGTCTCTCCCCTTTAGTGAGCCCAAACTACTAGAAAGATCTAGCAAAAGAGGAGAAATTGAAGTCAGGGAGGTGGGGTAGGGAGGAAACAAGAGTATAATTTTCTGAGACCAAGCATGAAGAAAAGTTTTAAGGAGTGAATAATTAACTGCATCTGTTAAGTCAACTAAGAGAAGAAACACAGATGGACTGTACGATTTCATTGGAGCAGTTTCATTAGAGTAGTGAAGAAAACCTAATTGAGATTGAACTATAGAGAAAGTGAAAGAAAATGAGTGGATAGAAGCAGTATGTAAAACTCCTTGAAGGAATTTTGCTGTCCAGGGGTTTAGATAGGTGGGCTAGACCTGGAGAAGATGTAGGTAAGATATTTTTTGTTGTTTCATTTATGAGATACATTGAGAAGCATATTTATATTTTAATGGAAATGATCTTACTAGGACAGGGAGAAGTAAAGATAGTGCATAAGGGAAATCTTTAAGTAGGCAAGGGGAAATTTAAGTTTGTGTGCAAGTGGCCAAGTGTAGAAGCAGAAAGTATTCATTCCTGGAAACAAGAATGGAAACTGGCAATTGAGATAGGAAGATGAGATACATCTCTTCTGCTTGGTATTATTTTATCCTGGAGAGAAAGTGTAGCTACCAGTTGAAATGGGAAGAATTGATGGGGAATACTGGAAGCACAAAGTGTAAGATAGTCAACCCAAGGATTTAAGAGTAAATAACAGACTTGTTATGCCCACTTAGGGACTGTGTGTGTATGCATGTATATTTGTGTGTTTTTTTTGCCAGTTTAAGTGTTCAAATGAAGTCAAGGATGATAATTAAGCAGTACAAAGAGGAATCCTTTCTATTCATGGTATGCTAAATGATTTGTTAAATATTTTGACTAATACTTCTGGATATAGGCAAGCTGTAGTTAAAAAGTTAGTTATACTTGGGTTTGGATTTTGCTAGAAAAGTAGGCTGAGTTGGAGATTGGGAAAGCTCTTGAATATGAATCAAAGTTCATGATTTTACTTAGTGATAGACTATAAAATCTAAACCTGAGAAATAAAGGAAATGAAGAAATAATAAATAGTGGGAAAAATTGTGAGTAAATTGTCAGTCTCCTGTGTTGTCAGTCAGTTCTTAGAAAGGAATTAGCATAGCTAGTCTGTAAGTTTAGGTACAAAAATCATTTCCAGCCAGGTATGCCCTAGCATTGGTAACATGACTTTGCATTATAATCCTTAAAAAGTAGAATCGGTTTTATCACCTCTTGAATCTGGATAGTCGTTGTGATCCGTCTTGACGAACACAGTGCAGTAGAAGTCACACTGTGTGACTTATGAATCTAGGCCTTAAGTTACCTGGCACCTTCTGCATTTTTCCTCTTAAAACACTGCTGCCCCATGTGGAAAAGTCAGTGGTGGTCATCTAGAGGATGAGAGATGATGAAACAGAGAGGGAACCAGCTGACAGCCAGCATTAACCTCCAGACAATTGCTACCACAGAGAATCTTGACATATTAAGTGACTTGAAACTATTCCATCTTTGAATGGTGTATCACATAGCAATAAAAAACAGATACAGGGACGTTAGAGTACATGAGCTAGAAAAATATAAGATATTAATTGGGTTAATTGCTGCTTAAATTCAGTCATAGCCTTGTCTGACTACTCTGTTACATTAAGACTATAATGTTAATTTTCAATTTAACTTGCACAAAATAAGAGTGAAAATAATATAGTTCATGTATACAAGCATACACATTAAAGACTGAAACTTTTTATTTTTGTAGATGCTCAAAGCATTGAGAGGAGATGACTGCAAACCAAGATGCTTAGATTCATCAGTAGGTCAAACATTCAAGCATTGGAACCATCCAGTCCTTTCAAAGCTCCTGCATCAGTTGGCATTTCAACAAAATCAGTCACAAATAGTGGTTTGATTAGTTGTGTCATGGATTACTTTGAAACCTGTATGCCACTGATAAGGAGCTCAACCCACTTTCAAGCCTAAGCACGTGATGAAACCTATCTCCAAATCCCATTTTTGAGTGTCTGTTTCTGATGGCCATTCAATACCAGTTTCTGAATCATACAGATTTAGTTAGGAGACTGAAACCATTCTGGTTGCCTGAATAGAGAAAATGTAATGGAAGTAATTATTAATTAGTCAATTAAATTTTAAAAAAGGAATACCTTAAGTATACATGTTGCAACTATAAGGAGCAGCAATCACTGCCCCAAGTTAAAATAAGAAACATACTGAAATTATTAGGAAAGGTCCCTAAGAAGTTGATATTCAGACCTGTGAGGAAGAGGTTGTGCTCAGCTAGCATTGGTATTTCCAAGCTTGAGGATTTCATAAACCTGCAATCCTGACCTCTAAAGATAGGGTGCCAACTTCATCAGTGCTTGAGTCTGTGGGAGTGAGACACAATGAACTTGATTATGCAAGGGATGGAAAAACTGAAAACCAGATAGAACTGCTGGTATAGAGGTGATTCCTTGTGCCAGAGTGAAGACCTCTTTGGATGACACAAGGGACACAAGCATATAGCAAACCCACAGGCTGCAATAAAAAGACACCAGAACAAGGGAATTCCTTTTCCTGGCTGCTCGTCTTTTCTCTAGAGCACCTTTGTGGAGGTACCAATCATTCAACTAACTGGCAGAACAGCAGTAATTTTCACAGACTTCCACTTTAATTATCATAAAATAGTATAGAAGGGAAAGTTTGGAGACGAGAGGCTTAATAACCAGAATAAAACCCAGAGACAAAAAAGAAGAAAGTCAGAGTAGAGAAGACAAATCTCAGGGTCCAAATAAAATATTAGTAAGACGTTACCGGTCTAATACTTTCACTTTAAGTTAATGCCTAAGGTACACAAGTAGAAACAGCAGAAAGATTATTTACTATGGGTAAATGAATCCATCTCCATATGTAAAACTGAATTAAGTTAATTTCATATTGATATATCCACAAGGCACTAGGAAAAGGCAAACAAATTATAACAAGATAATATCATTATACCTGTTATGTCTATCACCACTTGTAGTATATTTCACATAGTAACCTGAATATGACTAAGAACCAGTAAAAAGGACAAAAAAGGAAATATATAACTCAGTAATTAAAACGCAGTTTACCTAGGTGGCTCAGTTGGTTAAATGTCTGACTTCTGCTCAGGTCATGATTTTGCACTTTGTGAGTTTGAGCCTCGAGTCAGGCTGTGCTGACAGCTCAGAGCCTGGAGCCTGCTTTGGAGTCTGTGTCTCCCTCGCTATCTGCCCCTCCCTGTTCCCACTGTCTCTCAAAAATGAATAAACTTAAATAATAGTAATGAAAAGGCAAATCACACAATGTTTTTTTAATGGCAAATGCATCGCCAGCAAAAACATGGACGGGTGTTCAGTATTGTAGTTACTAGGCACTGCCCATAATATCCAAAAAGTTTAAATAATACAAAATCTATGCATGTTTGTACAATCACATGATAGACATGATACAATGAGACTGAACAACCTACAGTGATATGTACAACCTGGACGAATTTAACCAAAGGGTAAGCAACACCTGCCTCACACCAGAGTTCATACTATACCATTCCGTTTATGGGAATTACAAAAACACTGAAAACTTGACAGAAGTAATGGAAGTCAAGATAAGGATGCCTTTGTTGGTGAGGTTGAGGAACTGGTAGTGGAAAGGATGGTCTGAGTGGCAGCATGGAGAGAGAACCTCTGGAGGACTGGCTGAGCTCTCTTTGCAGCTTTGAGTCATTTTTTTAAAAAGTCAAGTTGGGGAGACAAGAGTGGCACCTATAGAACTATAGTAGATTTATACACCTTAATACAAGAGGAAATAAAACAGTGTACCAAAGCTCTCCTCACTTTAGCTAGCCCTTCGCCTGGAATATACAGACTGTTGGTAAGTTGTTGAACAACAGTAGGAAATACTTAAGTGCTGAAATAATCAGTACTCCAGAAAAGACAGGGTATCAAGATAAAGAGTAGGCATAATCTGGGACATCAAGACTTTGAAAGTAAAGGTGGTGGGCATGAGTTTACAAACTCAGTGGTAGCTCCATTTTCCAAAATACTAGATAGGACCTGTCTGAAAAGCAGTGACCAGGTTGGACTAAGACCATAGGATAGGCCAGTGATATCCCATCACCCCATTACTTCTATCATACCTAAGTTCTTGACTGTACTAATCTTTTTTTTTTAACATGTATGTATGTATGTATGTATTTGAGACCAAGAGAGACAGCATGAGAAGGGAAGGGGCAGAGAGAGGGAGGCACAGAATCCGAAGCAGACTCCAGGCTCCGAGGCATCATCACAGAACCTGACGTGGGGCTCGAACTCAGGAACCAAGAGATCATGAGCTGAGCCTAAGTCGGACGCTTAACCGACTGAGCCACCCAGGCGCCCCTTGACTGTACTAATCTTTTAATAAATGTTTTCTCTTTTGAGTCAGATATTTAACAGAAATATTCTTACTAGATGGTTTGGATCCTTGGTGGTATATTTCATAGGAAGTTAACCAGATGAAGTAAAGGGAATTTAGATGAAGACTCAATTTGGTATTCTAGCTGGCAAATAGTATAAGAAAATATTGAATTGATTTGGTAATGCAGTATTATTTGTATTATAAGTGCACCTAGGTATATATGTAAATACACCTGTGAAGAGATTATAAGCATTGTTTTATAAAATACTTTTTAAATTCATTTTGAAAAAAAACAAGACCATTATTTTCTACACTCAGAGACCATTCGTTTACATTTAAAAACATTGGTTAAGTGTTTCTGCAATTACGTGGCTTTATCCTGGTGGTCTTCTGGCTGACATTCAAAGATTTTATTGTCATTCTGGTCACCAAATTTCTCCTTCAAACTCACACGTATTATGGTAGTCACAGTTGTCTTGTTCTGTTCCCCAGCAAGGCTGAGTGCTGCCTGCCACCAATAGCATCTGATGCTTTGGAGGCCTTCCCAGTCATTTCTCTTTGCCACTATGTGCGCTTAAGCCTCCAGAATCTCTCACCATCCTGACAGTCTTAGGTCAGGTTTTGCCTACCCCCAGAAGTGCCCTAACTCCTCCATCCTCTCCAATCTAATATAATCGTAACTCATACCTTATGTCCACACTTCCCCAAAATGGAAAATTTTTGCTGGTTTTCATAGCTTTCCTTTTTTATTAAAGTTACTTATATAAATGGTGCTTTGCCTTTCTAAATTGTGAAGTTCTAAGGCCTCATATTACCTTCATATTTCCTACTGCAGTAGAGTGCTTCTAAGGTGCTTCATAAAATTTGGCCACGCTAACTGGCTTAACTTGATCGAACTTCTTCTAGTCCTAAACCTCTACATGTTTCTGATTACCCAGTAAGCTATAATCCCTTACATCTACATCTGCTTTTAAACATCTCTATTCGATTTTTCCCCCCATTTCTTCACTTGACAGTGTTCACAACTGGCCAGAAGCCGGACTACTGAGAGATCTTCTTTACCAACATATGGCTGTATCTGAATGATTGCACTAGACTTGAGTGTGCTCATTTAAGTCTAATGAGGTCCGCAGAGGTGACCGTATGACTCATGACATGAAGTCATTTTTCCAATTAGCATTCTGACAAATGCATTAGAAGGAGAACCCTTTCAATAGATTTCCACAGCTGCTGAAGGGATCAGGTGTCAGAAGATTTTCAGCTTTGTTCTGCTGTTCTGGTCAAATAACTTATTTTTACCCAGACTCTGCCTCTTGATGCAGCTGGCGGCGATCATATGTCATCGGAGTCTGAGGCCAGTTTAAAAATGGTCCTCGTTACAGTACTACAAGTGAAGAAATTTTTAAAAGGGAACAGCCATAACTTTTAATTGAGCCATTCATCTTTTTACAAATATATAGTATGATAAAAAATAATTTTGTCAGAACTAACCAATTATGTGTCACAATAACACTTGGATGCACTTATTTGCAAACATAATAAAAAAGATTAGAGATATTTTCATTATCCTAAAACAGTGTCTTCTGGCCTTATACCACCTTTGTATTCAAAGGTACAAAGTACCACTTTGGCCTTGTACCACCTTTGTATTCAAAGTCAGAACATATATTTTCATTTGGATAAAAAAAGTTTTCAAAATCAGTAGCCTCTCCTGAGTGATGTGAAGGAGAATACCATTGAAGGAATGGTCTCAATTCTTCAATGTTGAATGCTCAAGAACTATAATAGTACCTTGGATCAACCTGGATTGCATACTTGTAAAATTTTTCTTAATGTAAATTTTCCACATGATTGAGGAATTCTAGATATCTGCAGCACTTTGAATATTATCCCTCAAGATATAAAAAAAAGAAATAATTATGGTAAATTTATTGGCTTAACAGATCAAAATAAATGCAAAAGATGGGTAATTAACCAACTTAAATACAGATATGATAATGAAAACGAGAATTCTATCTCCTTGAGCATAACTCAATACAAAAATGGCTTCCAGTGCTCTTCCAAGGATAATCCCCATGTTAAATTGAATCTCACCACTGGTGACATCCTGTAGGCATTTTTTTTTAAGACATTTCAGTTTGTTTTGGTTTTGCAATAAAAGTACATTTTACAATATTTGAAACAGTGTAGTGGTGTGAAAAAGTTGCCTGTGCCATGTTTTCCTTTCTTAGTATAGATACTTACTATTCTGATTATTTTAATAGTATAGTACTCATGTGTGAGAAAGGGAAAACAAACAACATACTCTTGATATGTTACATCTGGAAATGAAATATGGAACTCAAATTTAGGACTACTATTCCCATAATCTGATGTCAAAATACTCCTAGCTACTACAATCTCGCCTCCCCTAAAAATAAAACAATTTAATCAATTATGTTCTTAGAAATCTGTTTAAGAATAATTGATGTATAATTATTTATACAGGCCTATTACATAAAAGAAAACAATTCCATGGAGAGCATAAAAGAATAAATATGAACTAAAAAAATTTCCTTTACAAAAAAGGATAAGGCATAGTTACAAAAGATCATTCAACAAAGTCTTCATTGCATTCTAGAAAATAAAGGTATGGTTCATAATTAACGAGCCAGATGCTTTTCTTGCCTTTTACGGAATCCACACTATATTCAGGTACAATGAAATCTCATACTTAGGAAGCTATACTGAAAGTATTGAAACATTTTTCTGATAACAAATTCAGGTACATTAGGATTGGCAAACTATGCCCCACAGAACCTATCCAACCCATATCTGTTTTTGTAAATAAAGCTTTATTGGAACACAGCCACACCCATTCACTTAGATATTACGCATGAGTGCTTTGTTGCTACAAAGGCATAGTTGCAACAGAAATTATATGGCTCACATAGCTGAAATAATTACATTCTGGCTTTTTAGAGAAAAAGTTTGCTAACTCCTGAAATGTATCTTTGATTTGTGTAATTGCTGTGTTTTATACATAATTGTTATCTTATTAGATTTCATTAGAAATGATTATTAAAGTACTATGGGCACAGTATCAAAAAGTTTAATTCTACTTGTGTGGGTACATATACAAACAGCTGAGTCATTTATACTATTTAAGACAGTTTGGAAAATTTATGAAAAGGAAAATTAAAAGGAAAATTAAAATTTATTAAAAGGAAAATTAAAATATATACATATATCGTGTATATATTTTTTGGTGGAACATTTAGAATCTAACATAGAGCAAGTAGTACAAGGGTAAATGTGTGGCAGATATGTAGATGATACAGGACATTTAAAAATATTTTTTTTAATGTTTATTATTAAGAGACGGGGGAGAGACAGAGCATGAGCATGGGAGGGGCAGAGAGAGGAGACAGAACAGAATCTGAAGCAGGCTCCAAGCTCCGAGCTGTCAGCACAGAACCTGACACGGGGCATGAACTCACAAACTTTGAGATCATGACCTGAGCCAAAGTTGGAAGCTCAACCAACTGAGCCACCCAGGTGCCCCTAAAGGACATTAACAAAATTATTTCATAGGAAGAAAGTTTGAAAGAATATTCAGCCTGATCAGAAAAAGAAAAAAAAAAGATTTATGGAGAATGAAAAAGTTTTTAAACACAAAAAGTTATGACATCTGAAAAAGTTTAAAAGAATTAAAACTTACCCTCAGTAGAACATAATAACTTTTTAAAAAATGTAATAGCTTTTAGATCTCTTTTTGATAGGCACTTGGGCATTAAGAAATCTGGCCCCAGAAACCTAAAACAGTGTGCTTTAATTAGCCACAAAGAATTTAATTCTTATGTTTCACGGGGCAGAAAGCCTCCACCAGATACAATAGCAGAAAGTAAGAAGAAAATAATAGAGCATTTGATTAGAACAGTAAACATCTACATTCTGGATGACACTAAATGAATGCAAGTAAAGGCTAGATGTTTTCCTTTTGCTCAGCATGTGGTATAGACGCTTCCTTCTTATCACCTCAGTCTCATCCACAGCATTACATTAGACCAGGCAGTAAGACTAGAATTATTGAGTGGTTTTGTGTTTGGAATTCTGGTTGTTTCACTAAATGCTTTTTAATGAATACCTTAATGTACTTCTTAATCTATAGTTTCTCTGTTTCTCTTTTTTCCCCACTTAGAGATTAATATTTAAGTAAGAAACAGTATAATTCTTTGAACTGCCAGGTTTTATTTTTAATTCCTTTAGTAAACTATTAATCTTTTAAAATAATTATCCTTGGATTACTGTTCAAGCAAAATTCTTATGGTCAATATTCCTAGGAAAAAGATGAGTTACTGACGGAAGGGCTGAGTTTTACTAGTACATTATAGCAGGTATGAACTTTGAAATGGGTTTTACTTATGTCAGGAATACAATGCAAATGCAAATATTCCCCTGTGTAAAATAATAGCAAATGAAAGGAAATGAACATAAACTACTGATTCAACTGATTGCAATCAATGCTAGTAAGGATGTAGAAATAGATGGTTTAGAAATTTTCAAGAAGGTTGAACGATACTAATCCACTATCTTGAGTTATTTAATATGTCTTCAATAGATTCACATGCTGATGGACCTTTATTTATATCTTAGAATTGTCTTCTTTAAATACATCTTTCATTACCTGTCTAATATTGAAAAAGTTAGGAAAATCATGGCTAATTTTTCAAACTTATTTAGTCTAATTTTTGTGTCTTCTTTATTGCTGCAAACTTCATCTTACCAAAAATTGAACTAGGCTTCTGAAATAACAAACATACTTTGAACAAATCTAGCTAATAGACTTTTGTGTTCTTGAAAAATACACTTCTGACCTGCACTAAACTTTTTATAATTACAGAATTAATGAAACAAGATAATGTATTTTGATTTGCATAATTATTATTTATTTGCTTTGACTTTTCAAATACACGTTGAAAGTAGGCCAGTGCTCTTTATCAGGTTTACAGTCATTTTTACAAAGTGATTTTGATCTTAGTCAGGAATGTTCAAATAAAGTGGATTGATAATCAATAAAGGAAAATATCATATGAATTATTTTGATCTATATATTGGTTTAAGTATTTGTCCTAACAGCACATTATCAGAGAACATATCTGAAGCCCATGCTTCATTTTTTTAAACTGTGCATTAGGAACATAAGATAGAGTTTGTGATGTATTTATGGGGTGCGTAACTTTACACAGAGTTGTAAATACAGCTTGCGCCTGACTTCAGAATTCCTTAATCATATTAGATGCATTCCTAATGATGTACACATCCCAGGTATTAACATCACACATAATAACAGATGATGAAAAAGTGTTTTTCTTATCTAGGGAGCATTGGTGAATGGGTTTTGGCAAGTGTGATCAAATCAAGCCAGAAGAATGCTTAAACAATGGGAGATGACAAGAGGGGGTTAGGAAAGTAGTATTCTTTCTATCCTTTCAAAATGGAGTGCACTTGTTTAATGGATTCAAGTAATTGACAGTATAGGATTTATCTAAATCCTCTTTCTAAACCATTCAAGAAAATATAGCCACTTTTTTTTTTTTTTTGTATGACATGATTTACTTTCCTTACATGTTCTAAATCACAGCATTCTGCTGGTAGTGCAGTTAACAACGAGTAGATTTGGTCTGGAAAATACAGACGGTAGGAAAGTTGTCTGAAACGTTTCTGGAGCTGGTTTCCTCCTTGTACTTTGTCATTCAGAATGCACTTTGTCTCTCTGGAGAGACTTCTACAGGACCTCCAACGCAGGGCTCTGGGTGAGCCAAAATCTGATCCATCCTCTACTTACCAAGCCATGCACCCTGTCATGGGGCTGCATTGACTGGGCGAAAGAGAAGCTTTTCCTTGGCTGAATGGCACTGTGCCGTGGCCAAGCATTGTATCCAGAGGGCAAATTCACCCAGATAATGTGTGGTTTCTATTGCTTCCACCTAGAAATTGTGCCTTTTTTTCTGAATCACGCAAGTATGACACAGTGATCATGATTATCACAGACTACTCCCGTGACTCAGCAGTGTGCATTGCCAAAGGGAAAGAAAGCAGCCACACAGAAAGCCAGAAAAAAGTAAGAAGTCAAGTTATTTGATTTTGGATTCAGAAATAATCTTTGAAATTCAGGAAAGCCAGCTTTGAGAGGAAAAGCTTTGATTATAGGAATCTAGGTTTTTTTGAGTTTCAAAAGGCTAAGACCTGAAAGATAGAAAAAGAGATTGAAAATAGAGTAGATGGAAAGCTGAACTAACCCAAAAAAGAGGTAAATGTTCCCATGCTGAAAGAGAAAGGATTGTTTGAAGGGAAGAATAAAATTTAGACACTATTAGGGCCTTGATAAGGGACCTCTAACTTGCTCTCTTCTCCAGGGTCTAGTTTTCAGACAGGATGGAAAATGGAATCTTCAGATATTTGCAAGTCCTAAAATGCATGAAACTTGTCCCTTGATTTCCAGAGTAAGTCTAGAAATATGGCAAACCTTGCAGGGTTCCCAGAACACACAGGTGCAGTATCACAGTTATAGGACTGACATGGTGACAATGTAGCTCATCAGAGGTGGCTTGCAATAGCCCTCTTGCTTTCCTGCAGCTGTCAAACTGCTTAACAGAATCTCTATAATATTTTCTGTGACACTGGGGGAGGAATCAAAAGGGCACAGAGCAAGAACTGGTGGAGGTGAGAAAGTGTGACAGACTGAAAAAGAGGCAGTAGCCTCAGAGAACCTAATGACTGGACACCAAACAGCTAGTGCAAATAGCTTGAGTAATTCTACTTGGGTTAGATCCTGGATATAAAAATAACAGATGTCAGTGAGCCTGGGTGGCTCAGTCGGTTGAGCGTCCAACTTCGGCTCAGGTCATGATTTCACAGCTCGTGGGTTTGAGGCCTGTGTCCGGCTCTGTGCTGACAGCTTGGAGCCCGGAGCTTGCTTCGGTTCTGTGTCTCCCTCTCTCTCTGCCCCAACCCACTCTCATTCTGTCTCTGTCTCTCTCAACAATAAATAAACGTTAAAAAAAAATTTTAAATAGCAGATGTCTCCCTGTGCTAGTGCCTGGACTCTGTTCTAGCCACGAAGAATTTAGATGGGTAGAGAAAAACTTATTTGATCATGAAAAATCTAAATCACAATTTTTTCCTCTCCATAGGCTCTGAATGGCCCTAAATTTAGTTATTATGGATGAAATGACAGTTTCATTTTTTCTACACCCAAGTTTGTGGCCTATGAAAATCCACATTTAACTAATGGGTGTAAAAAAACATTGCAGAGGAGAAACTTATTGAGTGTTATTCTTAGATTTATCATGTTGTTTTTAAAGTTTCTTTATTTTGAGAGAAAGGGAGTGCAGGCATAAGTAGGGGAGTGGCAGAGAGAAAGGGAGAGCGAGAATCCCAGACAGGCTCCATTCTATCAGTGCAGAGTTCAACCGTGGGGCTCAACCCCATGAACGGTGAGATCATAACCTGAAATCAAGAGTCAGATGCTTAACTGACTGAGCCACCCAGGTACCCCAACCATGTTGTTTTTAAAAAGCCGTTAAAATACTATTGTGTTTTTCAAGATTCCTTTTATCTACAGTATTTGGGGGGACTCAGTTATTACCACAGTTTATTGATTCGTGGTTGCAGTTTGAGGGTCTTTATCAGTTAGCTACACACACGTTCACATCTAAGGTAAGGAAAATAAAATAAGACAGAGGAAGTGACCTGCTCATTTTGTGGCTGAGCAGGACTAGAACTTAAACTTTTAGATTAAGACCCAGTATGCCCTTTCCAATTTTCTCTCACAGTGTCATGTTCTGTCAAAAACTCACCTTAAATTTCTAGCAACAAATATCCACACTGTAAAAGAATAAGCAAGTAAAAACATTGGCAAAAAACATTTGCCTGAAAAACAGAGTCATTGCTTTGGTATATTGTCCTCAAAAACAAAGGGATTAATAATCTATATTAGTTTACATATGGACATAATTATATGGATTTTTATATTAGAGATATGTGAATAGATAATACATTTTTGCATACTCACAAATATTTATCTCTGTTGATCAATTTTAGTAACATTTCTTCAAGGCTGAGTATTAGGTAAAAATTGTTCTGATCTTTCATAAATTATGCTGTCATTGCACATAGATCCAGATAAAAGAACCAAATTCTTTTACAGCACTGTCCCAACATGTAAAATGAAACATGGCCTTAGGAATCATCACTGCATATTTTAGAAAATACAATCTTTTTTCTTGAATGTATTTGGGTAGTAAAATCATTTAATTATAATGTGTGAATGTATATATAAAAACTTCAGTGGTAACACAGAATCACTCAGAAATTTCACCGAGAGTGAGATTGTAGATGAAATACAAGGCATTTTTATGCTGGGTGTGAAAAAGCTGACTAAAATATTTACGTATTAATATCCCATTGCAAAGATCACTGTTAGCTCATTGGCCTTAAATTATTCACTAGGTTCAATGGTTATTATTTTTGGCTGCTGCAGCCAGACCTTATAAATACATTTCTAAGGTCATACACTCTACTTTTCATCTAAATCTTTCTCCTCCTTTTCTCTTTTAAAACGGAACATTAAATGAAATTTCCTGACATTCAACCTTAATGAGTCAAACACTTTTTTAGACCACAAATGAAACTACAAGTATATTATTTTTTATATTATTCAAGGAGTGATCCAGAAGTCAGGAAATAGGGGGTTTTAGTATCAACTTTAATAAATATTATTTTTTTTTACAATGGCAGTCACAACAGTACCTCTTTTGTTTGAAAAACCAAAATTATCATATCAAAATGTAGTTTTGAAATGGATTTTTAGATTTCTCAGAGTTTATAATCTTTAATAGATGTTTTGCCTTGGGAATACCTTTGGGCAACAGAAATTTTAAAGGACTCCATCCATATTTCTTGTATATTGACTAAGCTGTGGTATACAGTTTTTGGAATAGGGGCATCTCACATCACTGTACAGCTGGAAGGACCTTTCATTTTGCACCACTCACATTTTACTTTGCCTTGAATTAAAACACAGTAAAGGATACATTTTCTCATCATGGGGGGTGCAAGGACCTGCTGAAAGTAGCCTGCATCAGATCAAAGAGTCCATATAGAATTTAAAAATAAATGTCTCTTTGGCTTAAAAACAAGCTTGGCAACCCAAGAGATAAAATTAAACTCTTGGACTGCAGTTGACCTGAGAAATTGTTTATGGTTTAGTCAGATTACCTACGATGTCAAATAACCTCACATTACCAATCATAAGAGAATTTGGTCAGTACCCAGTGAAGTGAATTTCATTCTAGGAGTGTGATAATTTTCAGCTCTGTTGATTGGAGCATTCTTTCTGGGTTAAACACTTTGTCATTTTTCTCTGTTTCTTCATGCCTTTATCTTTCTGCCTGATTGGGATACATTTTCTTCGATGTTCAACTCTCTATTCTTTACCACATGACTAAAATGTTAGACAAAATTTTAGGATTATCAACTGCATAGTAGGTGTTATATTAAGAATGCTTTTTAAAGTATGTTTCCAAGCTCAGAATAAGGACAGAAAACTTACAGAAATGTTTCTTTCTCTGGTTCAATCCTATTTGTCTTCTGAGTGCAAAGTTCTTCTTCACTGCTTCTAGCTTGTTCTCACATTGACTTTCTCTCCTGTTCTCAACTCCCCATGGCCACTCTCTAAAACTACCCTCCTGGGCCATGAATCTCATTTCTAATTCCTATTTTATCTTCTCTGGAGCGGTAAAAAACAGGCTGCCAAATGGATAGGCTGTTGTTTTAAGGCACAACTTTAAAATAATGACCATTTGGTGGATGAGAAGAACCAAATTACCAAAGCCTAAAAGAGAATTCATGAACATATGTTTGGGAAGCTTGGGGGACATCAACATCTACACAAGTGGCAGTGGTAGAGTGTCTAGAAGGCAAAGTAGTGTTTTAATTAATATGTATGAAAAAGATTACCACTGATAATCAAGAAATCGGTCCCCCTGGTAGAAAAGATGGGATACTCAATTAGAGAGCAATATAAGGACAGACAAGACTGAATGGAATTGAGAAATTAAAAAATAGGATGACAAAAGAGAGAGGATATGGGAGTCAATTCAACAAATAGTTAGAGAACATCTACCCTATGCTAGGCCCTAAACTGTTTCCCGGAGTTACAGAAGGAATAACCAGGGAACTTAACCTTCTCTTGGGTATCAGAAAGTGCTTTCCTGAATACTTGTCCTTAACGCTAAAATTCTAAGCCAACACAAAGACATTCTGAAAGTAACAGAAGCAAAACTAAACAAGTGCAACTACATCAGAATCAAAAGCTGCTGCTCAACAAAGGGAACCATCAGCAATATGAAAAGGCAACCTGTGGAATGGGAGAGAATACTTGGAAACCACGTCTGATAAAAGGCTCATTTGCAAAATATATAAGGAAATTCCACAACCCAACAGACACTAAAAACAAATTACTCGATCAAAAAATAGGCAAAGGGTGTGCCTGGGTGGCTCAGTCAGTTAAGAATCTGACTTCAGCTCAAGTCATGATCTCATGGTTCATGGGTTCAAGCCCCACGTCAGGCTCTGTGCTGATAGCTCAGAGCCTGGAGCCTGCTTCAGTTTCTGTGTCTCCCTCTCTCTCTGCCCCTCCCCTGCTCATGCCTGCTTGCTCGCTCACTCTCTCAACAATAAATAAAACATTTAAAATAAGTTAAAAAAAATAGGCAAAGTATCTGAACAGAGATTGTTCAAAAGACATACAGGTGGCTAACAGGTACGTGAAAAGGTGGTCAGTATCATTAATCATCAGGAAAATGCAAATCAAAACTGCAGTGAAAGGTAAGCTCACACCTGTTAGAATGGCCACTATTTAAACAAAATAAATAAATAAATTAAAAAGCTAACAAATGCTGATAATGGTGGGGAGAAAAAGGAACCCTTGGTTGGAAGATACATTGGTTCACTCACTATGGAACAAAGTATGAAGTTTCCTCAAAAAATTACGAATAGAGCTACTATAAAAGGCAGCAATCCTACTGCTGGGTTTATATCCAAAGGGAATTAAACCATTATCTCAAAGAGATACCTTTACTTCTTTGTTCATTCCAGGATCATTCACAAAAGCCAAGATCTAGAAACAGCCTAAGGGAGGAGATTTTATTTTTATTTGTATCAAATCTGCATTTTAACTCAACCTTCAGTTACTAATTACAAAAAAATTACATTTTCTTCCCTACAAATTTGAATTAACTCATCTTCAAGTCTACCTGGCCAGTTGACACAGTACCATTTTGCTGGTTCATGTTTGTGATTCTATCTTCTGTATCTTTAGACATATTCTGTAGGTACCATTCTATTTTCTGTATTTACTAATCTCAACCTATGAAATCTTTGGGAGTATCACTATTCCTTCTTTTGTATCTACTGATTAAAAAAACAAAACAGGTTGTTTTTTAGAGCAGTTTTAGACTCAGAGCAAAACTGAGAGGAAGATAGTGAGATATTCCATATACTCCTAGGACTTTACCGGCACAGCTTTCCCCATTATAAATCCCCCACAAGAATGGTAGGTTTGTTATAATTGATAAACCTAAATTGACACCTATTATTCCATACCATAGTTTACATCAGGGTTCACTCTTTGTGTCGTACATTCTCTGGGTTAGGACACGTGTAATGACATGCGTGACCACTATAGCATCCTACAGAGTAGTTTTGCACCTCTAAAAATCCTGTGTTGTTCCTATCCATTCCTCTTTACCTTTAACTTCTGTGTGTGTGTGTGTGTGTGTGTGTGTGTGTGTGTGTGTGCGCGCGCGCGCGTGCGCGAGCACTGGCGTGCTTGTGAAGGTTCCAAGTTGAGCTCTTACTTCAAAAGACCTAAGTTGGTGATCCTTTACTGCAGAGAGAATTTGCATTTACCTCTGTCAGAAACCTAAAGGATAGTGCCAACATGGGAACATTCTCGCTCTCTTTAAGGACACTCTCTTCATGTTCAATCACTGTATTTTATTGTTATTGTATATTTCAAATGTCTAGCAGAGAACATGGCCCATAGTTGATGGTTCATGAATTGAAATTAATTTATTCTCTCTGTGAGCCACTTAACATTTAAATTTGGTGAATGTGTATCAATCTATACTTCTCTGCTTTTTTAAAGTAACAGTGTTTGGTTTCATATACCTACCTTTCTCTTTTCATTCAAAACTTATAAGCAAGATGCAGTGGAAAACTTAACTAGACTAAACCACTAAACCAACAATCTGAACATACCAATTTCACGTGAGTTCTGTGTAGTCAATATTCTGTCCGTGTAATTTCTAACATTTGCTATAATATAAAAAAATATTAAAGATAGAACGCTGAGTAACATGTTTATGTAGGAAAAAATGAGTATGTTTCATTTTAGATTATAAACTTCAACATTTCTCTGAGAATTACATGGGACTTTGTCCACATTGACAAAGTAATTGGAACATTTATTTCTGATACAGAGAACCATGGAAGAGAAATGGACAGAGTAGAACTAACATTTGATACTAACTTGAGCTAATTAAGGATATATTTTTCTAACTGGAGTAGTGTTACCTATAATTAGGTTATCCTCTAGTTTATGTAAACAACTTTGTAGATCTCTACATTCAGGACTGAACATTTTATAGGTCAATGAAAATGCACTATACAAAGGAAATAGATCCATTCTGCACAAGTTTTCAGTTGACATATTTTACTACACCTCCCAGCAGTAATTTGAAATTTTATTTTACTGCTCTTGTTTGTCAGTACATATGTATTTTCCAACCTTTGTGTATTAGCTTAGTGTCCTTTTCTGCCAACCTGTAGCTGAATTTTAGCAAGGCAGAGAAATGAAAATATTGGATATTATACCTTCCATTAAGAAGAATTCAAGAGTACAGTAAACTAAAAGTATACACCTCAGGCACATTCTACTCTCTTTACTCTCTTCTAACCTCCCTGAGGCAACATGGCCAATCTCTCTATTAATAATGCCAAATTCGGGTTCTTGGGAATACATACAATTTCACAGTAACTGCTGTTAAAAGAAAATAATATCACTAGATAAATAATGCCAAAGAAAATTTCCCACCTCCTAGCATGTTTTAACTAATAGGCACCAAACAAAAACAAAGCTTTTTATCTGAGAAATTAAAAATAAGAATATCTAGCCTATGTTAAAATTATACTGTGAAACTTGGTAGATCTTTATTCACTTTAACAAAAATACACCATCAAGTTCTTTGAATCTGTTTGTTGACTTGTCAGTTAGTACAAGAAAATAGAAAATAGAATCTGAAACCCACATTTATATGGTTCAGGTAATTTGAATAAGCTTTTTTCCCCCCTAGAATAAAGACAGGGTTTATACTAAGGAAAAACTTTTTTTTCTACTCAGATTTGAAAGGTACTATTTTAGAATATTAATTGAAAAGCGCAATTTGGAGAATCCTATGACTCAGCTCTAAGACACTTTGCTGCACAGGAGCCATGGAGTGTCATTTTAAATGTGTAAGTGGCATGATAAACCTCCCACTTTTCTAAGAATAGAGCTATCACTGGACCCTGTTATCTCACAACCCCAAGGTACAATATGATAATGAGACCACTTAACATCAGTGCTGAAGGAGGGGGGAAAAGGACGCGGATGAGGAGCTATGAGCATTTTAACTAGAAAGAAAATCAAATTAAAATATTAATTTACTGATTAATATAACATTAGCTGACCTATTTTCTCCAGCTTGTGAAACAACAAAGACTTGTGAAGCTAAATAACTGCCTAAAAGATAAATGTTTTAAGAATTCCCAGGGAGATGTTTAGCTCCTTTTTAAACATCATTAAAGATATGCCGTGCATACATCAGGCAGTTTTATGCTTTCTGTGCTGAAACCTTCTGTTACCATTTATTCATGCAATCTCAAGAACAGAGGTTTGCTTAGGAGTCCTCCCTTGTTTCAAAATTAAGACCAATAGATGTCAGTTTTCTTACCCTTAGTGACTCATTGTAGAGTTGACAAGAATGCATATTCTTTCAAGGATGTAATTCAGGTCACACTTGGAAATTTATTTTTTTAAACTATTCATAAATTGAGAAAATATTGATTTTAAAAATAGAAACCAGCAAGCTGCTGTCCACATGCTCACAGCCCCAGGACCTCCGAAATTCAAGCTGGTCTTCAAAGAAGTGTATTGTAAAGAAACAAGACTGGCTTTTGTGCTGAGAGCTGAGTTCTTCGTGCAGTTCTTTTTCTAATCGCATGCGCCGATAAACCACATTTTTCTTTGTAAAGTTAGAGGGTTTTGAGCAAACCTTTTAAATCTTTCTTGAATTCCAAAACTGCTAGCCATTTGATCAACTGAGAAAAAAATAAAATGGATTTCAATTCGGTGCTTCTGGTACATGGTCTGAAGAAAGCCGTATGGTTTTCTTAGGATAATATAGTGGAGATCCACTGGAGAAATGGTGATGATGGGGTATAGTCAATAAAGTGGAAAAGCTAAAGGTTTGGTAGGGAGATGAGATCTGGTTAACTAAGTGATAGACTGTTGAGACTAATGGAAAGAAAGGATCTAAATTATCTTTTTAGCTCTTTAGAATATTTTGTTGATTACTTACCCATTAACATACTTTGGGAGATAATGTTGACTTTTTTGTTTAACGTTGTTAATGGAACTGTATCCTTTACCATAAACAGTAATACGATTTCTAAAAGCCAGTTTCCATGGCTGGGGACTCTTCAAAATGGGTCCCCAAGGGTTAATGCTGAGTCCATCTCTAAATTGTAGGACTTTTTTAAACCATGAAACATACAGAGGTAGAAGTTTCCTCCCTCTTTTCATTCAGAGTTTCTCTTCTATAATACATGCTTTAAAAACAATTTTGGGGGGCACAATTTTGGGGGGCACCTGGGTGGCTCAGTTGGGTGGGTGTCCGGCTCTTGATTTCAGCTCAGGTCATGATCTCACACCTGGTGAGATGGATCCCCACACCAGGCTTTGCAGTGACAGCATGGAGTCTGCTTGGGATTCTCTCTCTCTCCTCTCTCTCTCTGCCCCTCCCCAACTTGGGTGCATGCCTATGTTCTCTCTGTCCTTCCCTCTCTCTCTTTCTCTCAAAATAAATAAACTTAAAAACGATTTTTTTTCTCAACTTCCATAACAGTTTGTTCCTTTTTAAATTAACATGCCTCCCTCCCTTCCTCCCTCTCTCTCTTTCTCTAACACACACATACACACCTTTTGAAAATTTGTTAGACTAGTTCCTGCTGTGTATGGTCTATGTTACCTTAAACTACTGTCCCTCAAAATCAAGAGACATCATACAGTAGTATGCTAGTGAAGTTTGACAAATTTCTCTGGAAAGGAAACCAAATAAAAATCCTGATATGTAATGTTTGCTTCTTTCCTTGGTATAAATGCTCTTACCATGGTTGATTTCTAGCTCCTGAGGTGATCTCACTGAATGTGGGCTTGGAACAATATACGAATACAACTGGCAGAAGTTGAATGATGATTCTTTTACTTGGGCCTCTTCTAAAGGTTGTCCATGCATATGGTAACCTTAAAAAATATGTCAACATCTCCCTTCGCCCCTATCCCCCAACAAGGAACAAGCTTACTTTGTAATAAAAAAAGGATATTTTCTCCAAGCTCATTGTCCCAGAGCTGTGACAGAAATGCACTGTGCTTACAGCATTCATCTGGGCCATATTATGTCACACATGTGAGGCTTGAGGATAAAGGAAATAAATATGCTGATGTTTATGCTGACTTCTGTGCCATGAGTATAAAATGTTTTGTCTCTTAGAGGTCTCGTATCATCTGCCCATAAGTAGGATTAAAATCAAACCTTGATGGATATCCTATATGTTGAACCTGATAGAAACACATATATGTGAAAAGTCGTCTTTATAATTTGGCAATAAGTGGGAATTCTTCATTGATGAAAACAATAGGAATAGTATAAATAATTTTATGGGTACCAAATACCATTGCTAGAAATTTCTAATTCTAATACTGTACCAGCACATTTTTCACTTTGAAGCATTCAGTGACCATTTATGTACTGAATTCCGTTGGATTTTCATTGGATTTTTCTTTTCTTTCCTGCCTTGCGTTGCCGTGATGTATTTTACAAAATTTAAAATCCGAAAACTTCCAACACCAATGCCGAGAATATTTAACTAGATTTCACAATTTTAAGTTGTAATTGGAATTCTCTGACAGTCAAATATGTAAGTACTTATTCTCTCAATACACGGGGAGATAGACAAAGAGTTTTTATCTAAAATCTCCAGAGCCATATTTGCAAAACGAATAATTTGCTGGCAATATTCAGTTTCTGTAAATATTTTCCAGTAATAGCAAGTTCTGGGCCAAATTTCTTTGACTAAAATATATACACTCAACTTCAAGAGGAAGGATTAGATTAAATCAGTGCCAGAAAAATGACCTTGATTCCATGCCATCCCCAGGCTTCATCTCACTACAGACCAATGTGGTCCACCAAATGTGGCACACCATTTCCTTTTCTTCTTTCTTTCCTTCATGTTCTCTTTTTCAACAAATTATTATGTAACAGATTTAAGGTTTGAGGTTTATTATTCTTAATCACTACATACCCTAGGGTAAATAAATAATTTTTTCTTAAATCCTTACTTGGTACTACAATTCTCAGAATGTCACTAAAGACATTAAAATAACCTCGTGTTTCTTTAATAGAGTATTAAATGTCAAGATCTTGATAAAACAGTACAAAATTGATACTTAATAAGTGATAAAAATTGTGCATATATTAAGTCCTGAATGCTGCTCAATATAGACTAAAAAAATTGTTGTTAAGTAATGTTAGTTAATGATACTGTGAAAAACCTTCATTTATCTCATATTACCAGATGTAAATGTAACTAATAATATTACAATAATACAATTTAAAACATTAAATAATATTAGAATTTTATCTAGTTTGCTTAGTATCTTCTATTATAAAAAGTAATAATGTCTATTTAAGTGACATTATACCAAATAAGAAACATGAAATGAACAAAAATAAGCAAGTGTGAACTACAGATAAATGTCAACCTATTTTTAACTCCTTGATGAGTTAACAGAAAGTAAATTCTTCCTTTTGTTTCTTGGCTGACAGTATCCTTCTCACCCACACTCAAAACCTACTTGAGTTTCATCCCAGTGCTATGAAAACATCTTGTGGTATTCTAACAGGGCCGTGCCCTGTACCCATTAGAGATAGCGTATAGAGAAACGATGCCAAAAATGTGCCAAACGAAACTCTAATATTTATTTCAGTTCAGCTCATAATGCATATGAAAAATGCTAGCTCTTAGTGTCCTTTTTATCAAGGTCTTTGTCCTAATATTCACTCAAAGGCTAATTCACTCTCTCTTTTTTTTTTTTTTTTTAACTCTGCCAAGTTCTATTTGAGTCACTCCCATGGGTCTTAATGGCAGATAGCCTGCTGATATCAAGTGCCCTCACAATCCATACACAAGTTGAGATCAACGATGATGGGAATTTTTGTAGCAGGATTTTAAGAATAAACTTCAACATATGCCATAGAATAATTTTGAGGAAATTATGCACAAAGGGAAGTAATTCAGAGATCTGTCTTTCCATTATTTGACTATCTACTTAGGCATTTTCACGCTGTCACATTTACTCTGTAGGACATTCCTGAAAATTTGATATTATCAATCCCACTTGAGATCTTAGACTCAACTTCACACGGTTCAAAACTGATAAAGTGAGACTTAACCAATTCCCTATGCTTTCTCCATACCTCTTTTTCTTTATAATTAAACAGGATTTTAAAAAGGGTTAGTAAATTCCTGATCCTGATGGTGATTATTTCATCTCATAAACTATAAGAAAATCATACTTAATTTTTGCAAAACCCTATGTTGGATATTGGTCAGTATTTGGTGAAAGAGTACAGTGTTGAATAATCTCACAGCCCAATTTTCTGAAAGTTCATTATAATTCAATAAGAGATCCAGAATAATAATGGTACGTATAAAACAGGTTTTAGTAGGCCAGTAACATATTTTAAACATGTCAATTTTAAGATACTTCTTAGACAAGGTTATTCATTCTACATTGGGGGACAACATTTAAGGCAAGGTGCAACCTAAGAGAAATTCATCACCCAGTCAAATTTTCTACATTATACATTTTTACTTGCCTTTTTATATTATGGATAGTAACACTTAATCATTTTTGCTTCACCTTAAAGTTACTATTTTATTTGTACCTTCTTGACTGAAATTCTAGATTTATGTTTTAAACTTTATGTATTTTTTATAATACAGTAAGGAAAATCCTTTATTTTCATTTGCATCTTGTTATTTAAGGATCTGATCTGTATGTGTAGCTTTATGTTGCCTTTCTGGAAGAATACATAGCCAGTGTAATTCCAAGCTCATTTTGGTAGCTAAACAACTCTGTTCTTTTTTTGTTCTTCATTAAAGAAAAAACAGTCTTCCTGTTTCAAAAGTGGAAAGACTTGGAAGATTTACTTTGATCAGACCAAATGAGCCCTTCTTAATGATTGCTCTATTTGAGACCAAATATTTCTAAAGCAACTTTATTTTACCTTTCCTAAACCAATGTAGCAAAGTCAAAAAGGTACTGAGAGTCCAGTCTATTTACTGCTTATGGGACTGTGCAGTTCATGGTTTCTCACCAAATGTTAGATCTAAAAATAAAATAGAATCCATAAAACCCAGTGGATTTTTCATGTTTGTAATAACGACTGAAACTGGAAAGAAGGACAAAAGATATGATGTATTTTCATGGTAACTGTATTATAAATAAAACCAAAAGAGACAATTTCACAGTCATTCAGACATAACAAGTAATAATACATGGGAAATGTCTTAAGAAAAACAGGAAATAGTCCAACAGATCTTCCCAGCTATCAATAAAGAGGTTTTTCATAGATTTTTTAAAAATTAAAATAGAATTAATGCACCTGCTTATCAACAGAAAAGAGAGAGTATGTGGGGGTGAAAAAGTGAGCAAAAAGTCAAGATTTTCAGAACTTCCCTGTTACATTTCCTAAGATGCCACTTTGACCCTGCTACTTTGTTAATTCTCCTTTCCCCATCCCTGTCCTCCTCCACATCCCTTGCCTTTCTCTAAAGTCTGTGGCTTTCTGAAAAAAAGATAATTCACTTTTACCATAATACAGAGAATAAATAAATAGTAACTACTTTAACTTTTACTTTATCACTTACCTACTTCGCTTCTACCAACATAACGATTTCATGGTATCCTTTTCCTATTAGACATGTTAAAAGATAGCCCGAGATCCTAAAAATATTTGAGAAACATTTTTAAACCATCTGAGGAACTGATTTTATGACATGTGACAAGAAGCAGTGCGTATCTATATTAAATATTATGTTCTGGATATTGTAACATGGTAAGCACAAAAAAATCCCCCTTCATAATCAACCTGGTTAAAAGACAAACTATTGAACTCTTGGAACACTAACTTATATTTTTAACTTTTATATTTTATATTAATCATTGTTTTATATTAATTTAAAATAGAAATTTTATAATCTTTCTGTTACTATTCCCACATTTCCTTCTTCTTGCTCTTTTTTTTTCCTATGCCTTCCCCCTCCTTCAGAAGTTCTAAACATTTATTATGTGCCTATTACTTGGCAATTACTTGATTAGGTAACTTGTGAATGTTGCTACATATAGTGCTTAAAATCATCTTATGAAATTAATGATGTTAGAATCTTCATTTTAAAGTTCAGAAACGTGAATAAAAACAAAGTTGAGAAATTTGAAGCTCTAAGAGGGTGCGTTTCTAGAAAGGAGATGTTTCTTCATTTGACCACATGGAAGAATCAATAAAATGGAGATGTACAAAAGAAATTAAAACATTCGAAAATCATACCATCACTCTCACAGGTTGTCATAGACTTAAAGTCAAGGAACATATTTCTTGTACACACAACCCCAATGTAGTGTATGTACTGGTGTTGAATGTGCCCATGGTTGAGGTGAGAGACAGGTGGGGAAATTCACTCAGCATATTGTCCTAACATTTCGGAGAAGTATCTGAAACATCATGAACCAGCAATGAAAAAAGCAGGGATAGAAGTAAGAAGCATTTCCCCCCAGCCTTGTAAGGAACATTCATTACTTAGCTAACCCAAATAAATACACCATCAAAGGAATTGTAAAATAAAATGTGTTTTGTCAAGTTTTTCAAATACAGTTTTTTAATCTTTTAGACTTCACAGAGGTTAGTAGGACTGAAACTAAAATGTCAAGTCAAAAAAAGGTGGTACATACTTGTTTATATAAAAATCATTCCTGTCAATTATAAAACTATTATTTAGATATTTTAGTGATTGTAAAAACACAGTGCCCATAATTTGTACTCTCTGATAGGTTTGCATTTTACAAGATGCTTGTTCTGTGAGTCAAACAAGTTATTCCCAGGTACACAGCAGTCAACTCCTAGGCAGGGTTAACTGCATCATAGCAACTGGTGTTTCTCTATCAAGCTGAAATTTCTATTACAAATAGAACTCTGTAACTCTAGGTGACATCTAGAAATGATCATCATTATAACATAACAGCTGAACTGATTTTAATTGCCATATTTCAACCTGAATTAGAACTGGATCTTAAACATTGAAGAACAGATTGAAAGATTCCTTGCTAAGTAACTCCTAAATACTTGACTACTTTAACATGACTTTTCCAAAACTTTTTGTTTATATTTAGTGAACTAACATTGTTAATTTCAGGTTAAAGTGAGCACATCCATGTAACCACTAACCAATAAAAATACAGCACATTAGTCAACACACCAGAAGGCTACCTTAGGGCCATATCCCAATCACTCTCCCTGTTCCCTACCCCAAATGAACACTCTATCAATTAAAAATATATATATTTATTTTCAGAGAAAGGGAGAGAGAGAAAGCAAGCATGAGCTGGGGCAGGACAGAGAGAAAGGGAGAGAGAGAATCCCAAGCAGGCTCCATGCTGTTGGTGCATAGCCCAGTGTGGAACACTATCTCACAAACTGTAAGATCATGACCTGAGCCAAAATCAAGAGTGGGACACCTAACCAACTGAGCCACCCAGGCGCTCCAACACTATCTAAATTTTTATCTCAATTTTTGTTGCATAATTTTGCTAGTTTTTAAACTTTATATAAAACAGAATAATGTATTATTTGTGTCTAGTTCATTTCCCTCAACATTGTATAATTTATCCACTTTGTTGACTATAGCTATACGGTATTTCTTTTCTATATAATATTCTCTTGTATGAATATATCACCATTTTTTTTACCTAGTCTATAAATTAGACACATTATTTATAGTTTGGGACTACTATGATAGTGTTCCTATGAATATTCTCACACACATTTTTTCAGAGCCAAGCCAAAACATTTATGTTGAGTGAGATTGTTTTGACACTGAACCAATCCTTTCAACAAAACAATTTTCTTTGGTGTTTAAGTACATATTTTCTGGTCAGTTGGTTATTCCTACATTTTTCTAATAAGTGATTGTTACACATGACAAGTCCCAGGTGGCATAAAGAATTTTCCTGAAGTTTGACTCACAGATCACAGAGCACTTTAAGTAAAGTTTAAAAAGAAAAGGAAAAAAATGTCCATCTATCAAAATCAAGTAAACCTGTTGGGAATGTGGGAGAGAAGAGGTGACAGGGGCAAGTGCTAAAGCCCATCTCTCCAACCAGCCAATTGGAGCTAACACTGAGGCACAGGCCCTGATTCTGGAGATTCGCATAATACATACCAGACAGACTCTGAAATTTTAGTGCATTGTAAACGCCACTTTATTGAGATGTAACCAAGAAAAATGCACGTAGGTGAGGTTACAATTCGATGAGATTTGACGTGTATACACCCATGAAGCTATGACCACAATCAAGATAACAAAGTCATCACTCCTGAAAATGTCCCTGTGCCTCATTGAGCTCTCCCACACACACAGAACTCTTCAGAGATTCACTAGTGTGCATTCTATCACTACAGAAGTTCACATTTTCCAGAAATGTATATAAATCACACAATACACATTATTTTTTAAAAATTTTATTGAGGTATAGTTGACATGTTAATTTCAGGTATACAACAGTGATTCAACAATTACATACTCTTTGGGCAATTTTTTTTTTTACTCCATGTTTATTTTAGTATTTAAGTGTGATTCAAGAGTTCATTTCTTTTTACTTCTGAATAGTATTCCATTATATGGATATAAATTATGTGTTTATCTATTCATCTATTGATGGACATTTACATTTATTGAGATTATTTTTTGTTGCCATTTATTAAGGTCAGGAATCATAATGACTCTGAATGTTAAGCGGATTTACATTCCTGGCATAAAACTGACTTGGTCATAAAGTATTACCTATTTTATAGAATGTTGCATTTAATTTGTTAAAATTTGGTATAGAATTACCACGTATGTGTTCAGAGGGTTATTGGTCTGTGGTTTTCTTGTAGTGTCATTTGTCTAGTTTTGATATCAGGACGATGATTCACTCCAATTTTTCACAGACTTACTATTCTTTATACATTAGGTAGAATTGGTCATACAAGCCATTTGGATCTCAAGATGTCTTTGTATAAAGGTTTTTAACCATAACTTTAATATCTCTTTACAACTTTAGTAGTTGTAAAGCTACTCAGGTTGTTTTATCTTGAGTAAGCTATAGTTATTTGTGTCTTTCAAGGAATTTGTCCATTTTACCTAAATTCTAGAATTTATTAATATAAAGTTGTTTATAATAGTTCTCTATCCTTTTACTATTTGTAGAAAATACAGTGTTACTGTAACCCATCTCATACGTGATATTGGTTACGTTGCGTCTTCTTTCCATTTTTTTTTCTTAGCAGTTTGACTAGAGATCATTAATTTTATTTATTGTTTCAAATGACCAATATTTGGTTTAACTGATTTTTGTTTCTATTGCTTTTCTGCCTTCTTCATTAATGCTTGCTCTTCTATTAATTTCCTTTGGTCTTTTTATATTGGGTTTGATTTGTTCTTTTTCTAGTTATTCAAGGTGATAGCTGAGGTTATTGATTTATGAACTTTCTCCTTTTCTAATATTGGCATTAAGTCCTTTAAATTCTCCTGCAAGTACTATTTGAGCTACATTTCACAAGTTTTGCTATATTGTGATTTCATTTTCTTTTGTTTCCAAATGCTATCTAATACCACTTTATATTTTCCTCTTTAACATAAAGGTTATTTTAAATGGTCAGTTTTCAGTATTTGGGACTACCCAGATAACATTTTGGTTTCGACTTATAACTTAATTCCACTGTGACTAGAGAACATAATTGATATGGCTTGATGTTTTGAAATATGAGACTTGTGTTGCTGTTCAGGTTACCATTTACTTGGTAAATGGTCCATGTGCTCTTGACAGAAATAAGTGTTCTACTGCTGTTGGGTAGACTGGTCTATAAATATCCATGAGACCAAATTGGTTGACATTGTTGTTCAAGTCTTTTATATCCCTACAGATTGTTTGATTTTTTGGCGGGGGGGTTGGGGTTGAGGGGACAATATCTGTTGCTTCTGTCATATGTGAGGGTGATACTGACTCTCCAATTAAAATTGTGAATTTGTCTAGTCCCTTTGCAGTTCTGTCAGTTTTTGGTGTACTTTGAAGCACTTTTTTAGATGCATATATGTTTAGGATTTTTTTTTTTGCCTCTTTGATTAATTGACCCGTTTATTGTTTTGAAACAACCCTTTGTTCCTGGTAACAATCGTTACTCTGAAGTAGAGTTTGTCTGATATTATTATAGTTGTTCTACCTTTCTTTATGTTAGTGTTAGTTTGGTATTTATTTTTCTGGTTTGAGATTTATTGTATTTTTTATAATTACTTTTTTTTCTCCTACATCTGCTATAGCTTTTTGTTATTTTAGTGATTATTTTAGAATTATAGTACATATCTTTAACTTCCCAGTCTGCTTTCAGGAGAAGTTATACCATTTCACGTGTGCTACAATACTTTAGAATTATAGCCTTTATTTCTTCCACTCCTAGCCTTTGTACTAATTTTTCATACACCTACGTAAGTTATAAATTCTGTATCACAGTCATTGTTTTTGTTTAAGCAGTTAATTATCTGGTGAAATGAAATATTTAAAAATATTATATATTTTCCAATGTAATTACTATTTTATGATCTCATTCTTTTTATTAATCTATATGTCCATTTTCTTTCCAATTGAATGACTTCTTTTAATATTTTTCCTAATGCATTTCTGAAGAGTATGAATTTTTTCAGCTTCTGTATGCCTGCAAAAAAAAATTAATTTTTTTTTAAGATATCATTGCTGGAAAACAAATGGTAGGTTCACAGGTTTTAGGGTTTATTTTTTCTTTTTTGTGCTTTAAAAATATTACTCCACTGTCTACTTACTTGCATTGTTTCATTGAGACTTTTTTCTTAGTAATGTTTCTTGTTTCTCTGGCTGCTTTTATGATTTTTCTCTTTTTGATTTTTGGTTTTATGAAGTTTGATTGTAATTTGTTTTTGTATATTTCATGTTTCTTATGGTTGGGATTCATTAAGATTTTTGGATCTGTGTTTACAGATTTTATCGAAATTAGAAAATTTCGGCCGTTATCACTTAAAAATATGTCTGTCAGCTCTCTTCTGTCTTTCAAGGATTCAAATTACATGTGTATTAAGCTACTCAACACTTGCCCACAGTTCCCTGATGAGCTTAATGTGTTTCCTGTTTCTTTTTTTTTTTTTAATTTTTTTTAACATTTATTATTGAGAGACAGAGACAGAGCATGAGCACGGGAGGAGCCGAGAGACCAGGAGACAGAATGTGATGCAGGCTCCAGGCTCCAAGTTGTCAGCACAGAGCCTGACGCGGGGCTCAAACTCACAAACTGTGAGATCATGACCTGAGCGGAAGTTGGACACTTAACCGACTGAGCCACCCAGGTGCCCCCCTCTGTTTCATTTTAAATAGTTTCTATCATAATTTCTTCTCATTAGGGGTCATATTTTTTTCTTGAAAAGATTCTTGATTTTTTTTTAATTGGGTACTAGCCATGTGACTTTTACCTTGCAGATATCTGAATGATTTTAAACTTTTTATAAATACTCTTAAGCCAGTTTCTTGGATATAGTTGAGTTATTTGGAAATAGTTTGATCCCTTTAATGCCTTGGCTATTTTTTTTTTAATGTAGGACCAGACTATTAACTAATGAGTACCTACTCCCAATACTGAGGGTAACTTTTGGTAACTTACCCAATACTGCATGAATTAGGATGCCTTTGGTTGGGCTGGTAAGAACAGACACTATTCTTAGCTCCATGTATAGTCTTGGTATTGTTCCCTCCAATTCTTTGGGTAATTCCTTCCCCACGCTTAGCTATTTTTCTCATATCAGTAATCGCTGTTTAGTCAAGAAGACCTTCCATAAGCCTCTGGGCTTCTCTTCTTGTACAGCTCTCTCCTTTCTGGTACTTTGTGCTGTGAACTTGAGCTGCCTTTGTTAGCTCCTGGCATCATCCCCTGAAGAAGTCCATCAGACTCTGCCTAGATTCCCTCCCCTTCCCAGGAAACTCTGTGAAAACATGAAGTTGGGACACTTGTAGGACTCAGCTTATTTGTTTCCTTTATTTCATGGATAATTTTGCAACATTGACTGATGTTTAGTGTCTTGAATATATTTTGTCCTGTGTTATAGTTGTATCAGGCAGGAAGCTGAATCTAGCCCTTGTTATTCTGTCTTTCCAGAAGTAAATATTTCCACATTTTACAGTTGAAATATTCTATGGACAGCTTATTGTGTAGTTACGGTTGAGGACTACTGTCTTAGATGTTTGCATTAGGGTGGGATAATTGATACCATTAAATGAAATTTACCTGGGTTTTTATCAAATAAAATAAAAGAGGGCATAGAGTTATTCCTGACATATACTTAACATTTAATAGCTACTATTTACGGGCCATCATTTTTAGGGTACCTATGAATAATAAGAGACGTTGTACTATAACAGAAAGAGCCATAAACAAGATTTGAATAACCTGGATTTTGGTTATTGATTTCCCATGTGTTAGTAACGGCAAACCATTTAAACTCCTGAAGTCTAGTTCTTACAAATTCACTGATGATAGAAACATTTTCCTTCATTCCTTTAGTGATAATTGGCAAGATTAATATACCAAAGATTAATATCCTTTGACAAAATGAAAACTGTCTCACTTATATGTGATATTAATTCTCAATTTTGCCTAGTATGGGTTTGTTAATTTCTACTTAACTAGGTGCTCCACTTTCCTCAAAGGAACCATTTGTGCTTACAAAGTCTTCAAAGTATGGCCCTTAAAAATAAATATTTGGAAGGAGTTTTAAAACTTAACATAATTCAGAAAATTTTCCAACATATTTTTTAAAAGTTAAAAAGAGGCTGATTTTTAAAAAAAGAAAACCGAACAGAGGGTAGGGAAAAACACACAAAAATGCTTTTCTTTTGATAATGTCTTTATTTTATAAAAATAAGTTGATGGCATTACATACTATTACTACAAAATTATAGAAATATTTCCTTATTATGTATCTGATACATCCTATATGTCAGGGGATTTGAGTTCATTATGCCAATGATACCCAATAATGTTTATATGTATCAGAAGTAGTCCGATTAAGACAGTTAGGCTCCAAAAAACTTAATTCTGGTTCTGGAAGTATAATCACACAACCACAAAAGCACATGCTTATTTGAGGTATGGCCCCATTTGCATGAGGCATACTTCACAGTTAACTATAGCCAGACTAAATTGCTGTGGAAATACCAGAAGCAAAGCTGCAGGTACAGCACTCCTTTAGACCGTCTATCAGAAATGTTAAATGTCATAGTGCATAATTTATCAATGCTAATAGCCCTTGGTGCAGATCTGAGGGAATTAACCTATACAGCCCAACTATTTATCACATCACAATATATAAAATGTACTTTTAATTAATAAATGGACAATCTATTGCCTTCATGGATGCAGCTGATCAATCCTTTTTTATTTTCTGTCTACAGTTTGGGTCCTTTTAATGGGTTTTAATGGGTTTTTCTGTACACTTGCACAGCTGAGTTTATGCACTTACTTCCTGGAACAGTTTCTATACTTTGTGGCATAATCTCACAGCCTCTTTGGTACTTTTCCACAGCAATATCAGTATGAAAATAATCATGCTTCTTGGTATTTTAAAATGGCATTCATTACTCTTGAGCTGACCTCACTGGCACTAACCTATCTGAAAGTCATAAAATTAGTATAATGCAGTTCTCATCAATATACTAAGTCTATAAAGCCCTGACTTGATAGTTTACATGTGCAAAGATTTTTAAAAATACAGTGGCTCACTATACTCATTAAAAGTGAAGCAAGCAAATAGAACAGGAAAAACAGTTTTAGACGAATGTTACCAAAGCATCTGAGATATTACTTAACATATTAAGGCAACTTCTGAATTCAATTGTCTATTTACATTTGGCATGAAATCAAATTGAGTAAATTTGATGATACTGCCCAATTGCTTCTTTCATATTTACAAATAGGATATGTATTTTCTAGGAGTTTGATTTAGAAACATGAACAATTACTTTGTAAAGTAAACTATTTGGAAGTCATTGATGGTTTCAGCACTTTGCACTGGAACAATCACAAATATTTGCATCTGCAAAATAATGACTTAAAACAAGAGAATACATACCATGAGGTGTTTTTTTTTTATATCCTGAATATTCTCTGAAACATGTTTTGATTCCTCTTAAGTATACCATAAGTTTTAGTAAAAGGCTGAAAAAATGAAATGGCAAGACTCACTCATAAATAATCATATAATTATAATAACTTGATTTTTATAAGGATATTATTCCTTCTCATGGTGCCCTATCATGTCCTTATGCCTTAATACTTCAATTTTCAAATCCAAATACCAAGGAAGACAGAAGATCTTACAATGAGCTCCATTTTCCAGATTAATGCACCTGAGCAACATTTTTCCTTATTTAATATCCCTTACTCATTTCCTCTCCTGTTGTAGGGATAGCACAGCTGTTTATCTGGCAATTATCTTTGAATCTATTAGTGAAAATGTCTAAATTAATCATAAAAAGACAAGTACATCACGGAGTGCCTGTGCTATGAATACCTCACCATGTTGTATTCTTTCTGTCATTTTGTCTGGTTCTGTATGGCAGCATTGGTTTCTTGATACGGCACATGGAAAATTTATTTTCAATAGAGACACCAATATAGATTTATTAGATTAAGAATAATCTTAATTTGGTTATGGTGATCCTTTCATTTACCCCAACAGTTCAAATGATGTTAACTTTATCTATGTGGGTACTTTTAAACAGTCCACAAGAATTTGCATATCTGGGAATTGTGGGCAGTAGGCATAATCGACTTTGGTAACATATCTAAAAGTTTAATGGGTTCAATATTTGAATCAATGATAAGAAAATAGGTTTCATTAAATTTAACAAACATTTTCTGTTACCTCTTTAATATATATGCTGTGGGCAATCTAAAGATAAAGAAGGAAGATCAAGCATATAAGCTGACAGAGAACAAAATAAAGAGTGTGAATGTGGAATGTCCTAGAAAATTGGGTATAAATCAGCTTGTGTCGCTAATTTAGTCATTCAATTAAGGAATATCAGAATTTATAAGATGAAACTTAGCATAACTTTTACAGATGAGGATAACATATGGCCTAAAAAAAAAAAAAAGAAGTTGATCCCCCAAGAGTTCAAGGTCTACTAGGTGTAACAAATCCAAAGGTACAAATCGTAATACACATGTCAGTGGTAACTGTTGTGATGAAATGAAAGTGCCCTAGGAGCACAAAGTGAGGAACCCGTGTCTGTGCCCAGCCAAGCTTCACAAACAAGTGACATTAAAACTTACAATATAATTGGTAAGGTTATATGTGGATTTATATAAAGGGAAAAACCCTTATTCAATAATTATCCCCCAGGAAGAGGAATTGCCGTGTGAGCAGTCAGAGAAAGGGAAGGAAATAAGCTCTTCAGATGTGTTTGGTCCTCTCAGAAAGAAAACTGAAGAATGAGTGTCCTTCAGGTTTGAAAAGTCTCCTCTAGGTCTAACTCTACCTGATGTGAGCTGAGATGTGATCACATCTCTTGTGTGTGTTCAGGATCTGTAACATTTTAGGGAGGGTAGGAATGCAATCATTCTTGTTTTTTGCACACAGCTTCTGAATTTACCATGTTTGCTTCTCATATTCCATTTCTAATTGGTTTGTTTCTACAAGTGTGTGATTTATGTAGTTGTGCCTGTATTAGTGATTAAAAGCAGCTTAAAATAACACGTGGATGGCACAATGACTTTACTCCCACACCAAGGGACAGTGCCAACGGGGAGCCCTATGTTGAGAAGGGTTCCAAGGACATATGCCATCACCAATTAGCTCAGAGTGAAAGAATATAGTAGGAGTACAAGGACCCCATATTCACTGGCTCTAGGGTTGTGAGTGAAGACTTAAGTCAACAGACTTGGATTTCAATCTGAACTCTGTCACTTACTAGTTGTATCTCTTGACACAAGTTACTTAACCGCACTAAACCACTATGTCCTTTCCTGTGAATTGGGAATGATAATAGTACCTACCATATCCATGCTTATAGTAAAAATTATATGTGATAACACAGGTAAAGTGTTGACCACAGTGCTTAGTGCATATAACCAGTCTGTAACTTGCTATGTGATTTATTAAGTGTTGGCGTATTGTAGACCACAATGAATAATAGCCTTAGAATTAACTGCATAAATTTTAAAAAACACACTAAATATGCTTCTTCCAAATAAATGGTTTGAGGTTTGAATGTGTTGGCATCATAGTAACTCCCACATGCATTTATTAATTGATTTATGCTACAAATATTTATCAAACAACTACTTTATTTTTTATTGAGGTATAATTGACATACAACTCTGTATTAGTTTCAGGAGTACAACATAATGATTCAGCATTGGTATATATAGGAAATGAGCACATAGGTCTAACATCTGTCACCATAAATCATTTCATAATCTTTTTCTTGTGATGAGAACTTTTAAGATCTACTTTCTTAGCAACTTTAAAATATCCAATACAGTATTATTACCTGTAGTTGTTATGCTATACATTACATGCCCATGACTTACAGATTTTATAACTTTGACTCTCTGCCATTTAGCCCACCCTCATGCAACACCTCTGGCAAGCATCAATCTGTTCTCTTTAGTTCTCTTGTTGTTTTTGTTTTTGTTTTGTTTTGTTTTAGATTCCACATATATGTGAAATCATTTGGTATTTGTCTTTCTCTACCTAACTTATTTCACTTAGCATACTATCCTCAAATGCATCCATGTTGTCACAGTGGAAAGACTTCATTCTTGTTTCTGGCTGAATGACTATAACCAAAAAGACAAGAAATAGCAAATGCTGGCAAAGGTGTGGAGAAGAGGGGACACTTACGTACTGTTGGTGGAACTGTAAATCAGGACAGCTATGATGGAAAACAGTATAGGGATGCCTCAAAAAATCAAAATAGAACTACCCTATGCTCCAGAGCTTCTGCTTCCAGATATTTGAAGTAAACAAAACACTAATCTAAAAACATAGGTTCAATCCTGTGTTCCATGCAGCATTATTTCCGATAACCAAGACAGGGAAACAACCCAAGTGTCCACTGAAAGATAAATAGATAAAGAAAATGTAAGACACACACACACACACACACACACACACACACACACACACACACACACAGAATATTATTCAGCCATAAAAGTTAATTAGGCCTCACCATTTGCAGCAACAGCAGGGACAGAGCACCTACTATATTGTCATTCTAATGGGTGAGACAATGTCACCAAATGTTTGCCTTTATGGTGCTTCTATTCTTACACAATAGTCCGATAATTTCAGCCAAACTGCATACAATTAGTACTATCCCCATGCAGAAAAAAGTAAGTTGCTATTGTATATATTACCTTCGTACTGTCTGTGTTGGATACCTATCAAACCTGCTTTACCAAAGATATTTTTGAAACAGAAAGAAGTGTCTCAAACCTTATGAAATTCAACTCCCGGTAATCAACTTATTTTTGCCAGGAGGAAAAATAAAACTTCTAATCTCCCGGTTCTCCAGGAAACTGGGGAACCAGACTGAACGGTGTCTACAGTGTAAGCAGCAATCACAGAAATTTGTTCAAAGACATGTTGAGGAGGTTCACAAGTAGAATCCAAACTTGTTCCTCCTCGTATACATGCTCCTGGTATATAATCCTGAAGGCTGCTACAATTATGATGTTCAGGTAGCTTCAATGCTTATTAATCCATCTGAAGAGGGAGATTAGGGCTTTATTTTTTTTATTTCTAAATGTACCTGATTTAGATAAACATGAGATGTATGGTTTTTCTAAGAAACTGACTTAATGAGATAGAGCCTTATTTTAAATTTAGCTTTGTACTGAATTCCTAAAAGCAGCCTACACCCCAATCTTGAATATAATAGAGGATTAGATACTTCTAAAGCTTTCACGTAAATGGATATTTTAAAAATGATGGTCACTTAACTGAAAATATAACTTTATGATTTTACTCCTAGCAAAATAGTTGTTTTCATTTTCTCTAATTTGAAAGGCACCATTTCAGAAATAATCTCTAAGATGCTGTTTCCCCAAAAATGATTATAACAAAGTATTGATATTGACTTTGTAAACTCTATTTATTAAGGAGTACTACATGAATTTTATCCAGAGAAAAATAATAGATTTCAAAATATATTATGTACTGTTTGTAAAAGAATAAACTCAATTATTACAGAAGAAAATCAGGTACAAAGCAGAAAAGATTCATTCGAGTATGTTTCTAATAAAATTATAAATGCTTACATTATTAACTTCAAAGTGTAGATTAAGGCTACTAGATGACCCTGACTTGTAAATCAATATCAATTAAAAATAATCATGATCAGACAACTAATCCAAAGTCTGTGTTGCTGAAAAAAGGGTTTGCCCTAGTGACAGATCATTGCGACAACCTCTCACGCCATTGGGTGATGTTTACCATATGTCCCATGATTGATAGTCAGATTTAATGAGTTCTTACAAGCAATTAAATAATCAAGAGTTCCTGCTGTTACATGGCATAGCTTGATAGAGCAGTGACAAATGAGGGAATATCTACAACCTAATCAAAGGGACATATTTCCTTGGGAACAAAATAATATTATCCACCAGTGCAATCAAAGGACAAAAGAACATAGAAAGGACACAAACAGAATGAGATAAATTATGTCCTCTTTTCATTATTCTGACTGCACGGTTTCCATTTATTGAGCCCTATTAAATCAGCAGGAAAATTAGGCTTGTTAAATATGTTTAACTTATCATAGATTGTTTGGTTGGTGCATATATAGTTAAGGATAGATAGATATATACACGTGCGCGCACACACACATATATATACACATATATACATATATGTATATTCTTCTTTCAAAAGAAGCTATTGTTAAAAATTACTAGCAGTAAAATGTATTACTCTTCAACCCAGTTTAAGAAAACTGTATCAAGAATAAAGACTAACAGGCAAGCCAAGAAGTACAAGTCTGCCTTAGGTAGTTTTCCTCATGTCATCAATGTTAGATAATATTCTCCTGGCCCCCCTTGGTGTTCAACCCAGGTAAATGTAATACAGTTTTGTTTTTGTCAGTTCATCTATAGGTGTAAAGTTACAATAAAAGGATTTATTGCCTTTGAGGATTCCCCTTAGTAGTATTTCTCCACAGTAATTTCCCATACACTTCAAATAAAAGGTCTCTCATGTATATAGTATTTCATGATATGATTGTTTTGCATTTCCCATATCGTTAGGAAAGGACAGGGTTCTTCTACTGAATTTTGATGAACTATGATTTTTTAAGTCCATTTGTGACCTACAAAGTGATCTGTTTTCATACTCACCATGCTTAGTCCCCTAAAATTTAAGTAAATAAGTAAAATAATAAAAGTAAGGGCGCCTGGGTTGGCTCAGTCGGTTGAGCATCTAACTTCGACTCACATCATGATCTCACAGCTTGTGAGTTCGAGCCCTGCATCAGGCTCTGTGCTGACAGCTCGGAGCCTGGAGTCTACTTCGGATTCTGTGTCTCCCTCTCTCTCTGCCCCTAACCCACTCACATTCTGTCTCTCTCAAAAATAAATAAACATTAAAATTTTTTTAAATAATAAAAGTAATAACAAATGTTTCTTATAAATTCCATTCTGGTGTAGTATATTTGTTTATCTCTTCTAGAAAACCCATCACAAGTGTTACTATCCATTTTGGGCAGATTGGGGTGCAGCTTTTAAAGGTGTCAGGAAAAGCCTTTATCAGACAAGGGGCAGAGAAAATTCGAATCCTTGTGCTTTCACACTACCTCTGTATAAAGACAAATGTTCTGGAATCAAATATGCCTGAAGTCGATTCTGGCTTTGTCACTTACTAGCTGTTTGACTTTGGACAATTTATTTATACTCTATAAACCTCAGTTTCTTCAGCCAAAAAAGAGAATGTGAGAGAACTCATATAACATGTTACACTGATGAAATTACTTCATGGGTGAATATTATTTATGGATTCAAACATATATTGGCCATTGAATATGGGCCAGGATATATTCAAGGCAATTCCAGCCCTTAGGAATTTCACAATTTAAATGAGAGGAATGCTTAAATAAATAGTATATTGGAATACAGATTGCCTGTCTGTATTGTTTGATAAGAAAAGGCACAGTGCAACCTGAGCAAACAAAACAAAAATACAAGAAGCATGACAGGTCTGGGTTGGGATAGGACTGCTAAGGGAGGACCTCCTAGAAAAGCTGAATTTTAATTTATAAACATGAGTCAGATGAAGAGTGAACTTAATGCTGGTTCATCAGAAGGTAAGTCAGTGTGGTAAATTCAGGGAACTGAACAAAACTCAGTTTGACGGGAGCTTAGGGTACCTCTGGTAGCAGTACGTGCTTAAGCTGAAGAAGGTAAGCCAAAAGCAAATCATGTAAAGACATGCCAAGATGTCTGTTCTTCATTCTGGAAACAACTGAAGAAAGCTAAGCAGTAGAGGGAGAAGGAACCCTGAAGGGAGTTATCCAATGAAAATCCTGGGGCAGCAATCCCAGCTAGAGATGATGATGACAGTAGTGAAGATGGAGAGGGCTAGATAAATCTGAGATATTAAAAAAAAAAATTATCCCACTACCTGAAGATTGGATGGGGAAAGTGAAGGGTGCTCATAGGTTAAGAACTAGAGGAGGGGTTGGGGTGCCTGGGTGGCTCAGTCGTTTGGGCACCTGACTTCAGCTCAGGTCATGATCTCATGGTTTGTGAGTTTGAGCCCTGAGTTGGGCTCTGTGGTGACAGCTCAGAGCCTGGAGCCTGCTTTGGATTCTGTGTCTCCCTCTCTCTCTTCCCTTCCCCTGCTCATGCTCTGTCTCTCTCTGTCTCAAAAATAAATAAAACATTAAGAAAAATTTAAGAACCAAAGGAGGGGCACTTGGGTGGCTCAGTCAGTTAAGCATCTGACTTCAGCTCAGGTCATGGTCTCATCGTTCATGGGTTTGAGCCTTGCATTGGGCTTTGTGCTGACAGCTCAGAGCCTGGGGTCTGCTTTGGATTCCGTCTGTCTGTCTGTCTCTCTCTCTCTCTCTCTCTCTCTCTCTCTCTCTCTGCCCCTCCCCTGCTTGCACTCTGTCTCTCTCTCAAAAATAATGAAACATTAAAAAGATTTAAAAAAACTAGAGGGGTGCCTGGGTGGCGCAGTCGGTTAAGGGTCCGACTTCAGCCAGGTCACGATCTGGCGGTCCGTGAGTTCAAGCCCCGCGTCGGGCTCTGGGCTGATGGCTCAGAGCCTGAAGCCTGTTTCCGATTATGTGTCTTCCTCTCTCTCTGCCCCTCCCCTGTTCATGCTCTGTCTCTCTCTGTCCCAAAAACAAACGTTGAAAAAAAAAATTAAAAAAAAAAAAGAACTAGAGGAGAAACAGATAGAAATTCTGGAAGGGAGGTAATCTCTTGAACCTTGGCAATATTGAAATGCCTATGAAACATCCAGTTAGGGGTGGTGAATGTCACTAGTTACCTGGGTCTTCAGCTCAGCAAAGAGATTGAGGCAGGAGACACATTTTGAGGCTTTGAGCTTATAGGTGTCAATTAAAGGCATGAGTAGATTGAGTTGTCAAGGGAAAGTAGAAGTGAGAAGATGGCCAACAACTGAACTCCAGACAATACGTAAGTGTTATATAAAGGAAAAGGTACCCACGTAAAAGATAACCACATAAAAGTTTGATAAGGAGCTACCAAGAGATAAGAGCAAAGTCGGGAGAGATTGCTTTCCGAGAAGTCAGGGAAACAATGAATTTGAAAAACAGAAAATGCTCAACACTGTCATAAGATGGCAGAAGAAACAAGGAAGGTAATGTTCTACAATGAGTATGATACCCTCTGTTGTGACCACTTTAGGTTCTTTTGTTCTCACCTGTTTCTTGGACACTTGGCCATTTGTGCTTGTTCTGGCTGCTAGGAGTAAACTGTTTCTCTTAGACCTCTGAGAATCTTTTCATGGGCACAGACCTTGGGCTTCCTTATTGACAATGAGGCATGGTACAGCAAACCCTCTGTGGTTCACATGTGGACAATTAGGAAATACAAGGGGATTTGATGCCCTGTGGGGCTCACCTTTGACTAGTGAGAGAATGTATTATGTTCTTCTTTAGGAGAGTTGAATGAACTCTCCTAAAAAGTAGCCGCTTAAAAGTCTCTCATGAAACAGTTCCAGGAGAATGAGCAATTTGTAATTGATATTCCAGTGTTGGACAGGGTAAAAACACATTCTCTGATTGGCTCTCTCCCTCCTCTGCCGCATTCTTTTCCCCGTATTCCTGCTTCTGGGACTGCCTTTTATAGTGCACAAATAGTATTTAATCCTTTGCTTCAGGCTCTACTTTCTGGGGAAAGCAGGCTAAGACAAATATCTATTATTGTTGGAATCAGAAACGTGCATTTTAAGTGTAGGTATCCTATGTGATTTAGTACCTTGAAATGAAAATAATTTTAGTTTTCTTCTTAACCTAGCATCTGGGATGCTATAGCCAAACACAGAAATTGATCAATAGATTGCAAAGAAACATACCATGGAAACTCCACTTAGAAAAAAATAATAAAAATATTAGAGTAAATAGAAAAGCAAGAGAAAATGTTGAGCCAAAAGAGAATAAAAGTCACATTTTAAGGGAATTCAAAGTAAATACTCAGTAGTTTAATATGGTTAAGGAGAAAGATGGAAATGAATTAGAGGATTTGGAAATTAAGCCTAACTTTTCCACAAGAGTTAATGGTAATTTGATTGACTTCATTGTCTAGTTTTATACGTGCTTCTCAGAGTGTGGTGGCCAGGTGCGCAACATCAGCATCACCTAGGAATCTGGTAGAAAAGCAGATTCCCAGAGCCCACCCCAAATGTCCTGAATAACAAATTCTGAGGGTGTAACCCAGAAATATATTTTTTCACAAGCTGTCTAGAGTTTCTGATGCATGCTAAAAATTGAGAACCATTGCTACAAATAAGCATGATCTGTTTCATTTGGGGTAAAGAGTAATTTGATTTCTCAAAATGGAAATAATGCTTCCTGCCTCTGAATTCCCAGAGCCTTTTATGTATAGATTTTTCTTTACATTTTTAAAATAAATACAACGTTCTGGAACAATTTGATAAAATAGCCATATGATGTTTGAATAGCCATTGTGATTCCTAAGCCCTCGGTTCCCAAAAGGAACAGGGACAAGGAGGCATCCTTTTCAATGGTCATCTGGCAGAGTACACACCAATGAGTAAAATCACGGAAGGCTTTTGTAGAAAGCAGAAATATAGTTTCTGTAAGGAAAAATATGCCTAAGTAATATTGGAAAATTGTACTACCAGACTCATAAAGAGTGACGAGTAGTTTCAATTTACTCAGACTTTTAAAATGCCTTAGATAAGGTTCTACACTAAAGGCTATTGATCAAATTGAGTCAATAAGGGATAGAGGGGGATGTTTGGTTATAGGTAGGAAACAAACATTAAAACCATCAACTCTCCATTAGGTACATGTGGGTTTTCTAGTTTGCTGGTCCTCTATATTGAAGTATCAATTCTGGACTACTTACTCTAGTTTTAATTGATGGTTCCCCAGGGAATTAAAATAGGTATCAGTATTTACTAAACCAAAGGTTTTTAAACCTTTTAAGCAGGGAACAAACTTTCCTCTACCTTAATTTTTCTTAAAATAAAAATCCACCCAGACTTGTTCTATATAAGAACTAAGTACATGTACAATGGCGCTGGTCTCTGCCTTTAATTATCAACAAAATCTCTTCTCATGAGTGATTTTCAGGATTAGCATGATGAAAAACATGTGCCATGCGTGCACTAAGTTTAATTCTGGGCATCCTGTGAGCTAGCTTTTAAGCAGCTTTTCTTTTCATATTTTTTTCTTTGCATTTTTTAAATCTGTATTACACCCTGTTTTGAGATTCAGTGAAAACTGAAGCTGGCAAAGTAAGGCACAACGGCTCTCTGGGCACGTGTTTGCAGTATGGTGGGAGAGGCCCACAGCAGAGGACCTTCCTGGTTGTGTGTTCAAGTTGGGGCAGACTGAGTGGGGGCTCCTCTGGTCTGATTTATCTCAGGATAGACCTTATGTCCTCAGACCCCCTCAAGGTGAAAATCAGTGCCAGAATTCCCAAATCAGACTGGTCTTCTCCTATTTCATAATGGCCAAGTAGGTAGATTGTGAACAGCAACTGACAAGGGGGAGAAAGAGCCTAGCCAAAGCGGTGTGGACAGCAGATGAGTGTCACTGGGCAGTGGCATTTGTCACTCTCCTTCCACATCACTCCATAACACCCCCTCCCCCCCACCGTGTTTCAGGTCTTGGACTAGATGAGCAGGTGCAGCTGCAACCACTGTATGAAGAGTCAGACCTGTCATGGGGCTTTAAGAGGGCCCCCGTGACCCTCAGCAGCAGCCTTTCTTGGAATAATGTTATAAATATATTAAAACTTAGATATTATAAATGTGCAAATATCATAGATATCATCCTTTTATAATTCAAATAAATCAGTTAACAAAATAAACACTCCCAACATCTTCTGGTTTGTGTTGGATAAATAACCATTAATACTGTGCTGTGTAGTTAATTACAAAGTTTAGTGCTAAGAAACCAGTTTTCATATTTTATGTCACTTGTTTTCATATCACTTACTGAAATAGTTAACCATATTAGACCTCTTAGACCATCAGAATTAATAGAGAGTATAAATTCGTTTTAATGAATTACCTGCTTTCTTAAATGACTCCAAAGCTGTCCTAACTTTCCAGGGCATGAAAATACTGTCAAGAGACCAAGTATGTGGCTATTATATAGGTAAACTAAGACATAATGGGTCTGTATACAAATATAGGAATTCTAGATGATGCAACTAAAAAAAAAATTAAAACTACAGAATACCTGAATATAGAGTATGAAAAAATTTCAATAGTGAGAGGAGCAGAATAAAGTGTATATTCTTCTAAGGACATTTACCATGTACATTTGGAGAAAAGTAGTTAATGCTAAGAGGCAGTACAGAGAGATCAACAGCTGGAGGTAAAATATTATTGTCCTTATACAAGATAAATGAAAGGTAAAAATAGTAAAGTTCAGTAGCATTAAAATCTTTGAATCCCTCTGAATCAATAAGTTCACAAAAATTACACACCTCATTAAATTCTACACAGATTGCAAAGCTAGCTATAATGTAAAAACAGGCAGACAGTCTGTCTCAATATTATTACAGGAAGGGTTGGTTAAATTAATAGCTTCTCATTGATTAAAAAATCTTGCATTTTACATGTTCTTAAGTTGGTTCCCACCATTACCTTTCAATAACAGAATGAGTCTTTGGAGAAATGTGGTTATATTGAACTACTGAAATATAAAGGTAGGCAAAAGATGTTTACAATATCCTATCATTGTTTCCTGTTATAAAATGCTATCTACCTGAAAATAAAAGATGCTTGCTTCCATATACTCATAGTGATTTTTTCATGCTTAAAAATCTCCTGCTAAAAATGTAATTAGTCTATAATGATAACTAAGCATTAAATATTATTACTCCATCATAGTATTCCTAAGTAAGACATCATTTTGTCAGGTAATATGCTATCTGACATTGCATGTGCTAATGCCACTGGGACCTCATCCATTTGTAATCATTGTACATTAGGAAATGCTTTCGTACCAGACTACAAGCCAACTGCATTTTTCATATATTCCTTCAGCTCATTTCCATTTTTGCTCAACAGAAAATTTAACAAAATATGGTAGTTATAGGACTTAGATTTTATTATGAGTGTGAATTCTTACTCATTTCATTGTATTGACTTCTATCCAGTAGAAGCCCAAACTTTTTTTTAATGCACCTGATTCTTTATTCTTTTTTTTTTAATTTATTTTTTTAATCTTTATTTATTTTTGAGAGAGAGACAGAGTGTGAGCAGGGGAGGAGCAGAGAGAGAGGGAGACACAGAATCCGAAGCGGGCTCCAGGCCCCGAGCTGTCAGCACAGAGCCTGACATGGGGCTCGAACTCACAAACCATGAGATCATGACCTGCGCCGAAGTCGGACATTCAACCAGGTGCCCCATGATTCTTTATTCTTAATGCAATCTGCTTCCTCCCTTAAGGGTTACAATACATAATTTACCTTCAGTGTTGTCAAAATGATAGAAAACATAAATGTATTAGGTACAGCTAAATTTATTTAAGTTTCAAAGGTTTCTTCAATCAGAATTTAGTTGATGATACTGTCATTACTAACATTGGTCTTAGTCTGCTTCACAGATATCTTCAATTACGTATGTTGCTATTTCAAAATCTATTTTTGGCTCTGAAGCAACATCAAATTATATATATTTGGTAGTCTTGTATAATTTTAAATACATTTTAACATGTATTATAAATTAATAGATTATGTCATGACTATAATTATCTTATTCAGATATTATATAATTATATATACTTTATGTGTATATATGTATATTCAAACTCTTAATAAGAATAATTAAAAACACACTTAAAATGAGACCCATTTCAAAAAAAGGCTATCCATTTCTTAGTGAAATTTAGGTGTGAAAGATACATAGAAGCATAAAGCTATATATGCAGTGCCCCTCTATATTATATTCCACTATGATATGAAACACTGAAATGCAGCAAGCTGAGTAAATAGAAAAGATTTAGGTGTTTTGAGGTTAATTTGCTTATTCATACATACAAATATGTTATACATTTTAGAAATGTATTTTAGAAACTATAATTTTAAGTGTTTTAGAATTGTTAGGAATTATCATTGGATTTTCAAAATACTCAGATGCACGATGTCCACACATTTACCCTTTATCAAATGTGAAGATATTAAAATTGCACATTCTTTGATTTTGGGGAAAAATATCAATGCCACCTCTTCTTTTCCTCAGCCAGAGACAGAAATACTTTATGTGACAGAATGATCTGTAATCTATGACAACAGTATTTTACTGTGGTTGTTTATCATCTAATGCGGTGTTATTACATTTCATGTTTGGGACTGAATAATGTTTGCCCAGATCATACAACATTTGAGGATTGCATAAAAATGGTCATATTTGCAGCCCAATAACATTTGAGTTTAATGACAATTATCATTGCTAATTGGCGGTCAGAGCATATGTCAAATTCTTAATCACAATTAAAGGCCATTGAGTTCATGCTGATCATGCCTTTTCAAATTATAAATAGCTCTATGCATACTTAACATTGTTGTAGCAAATAAAAATGAAAACCTGGCCCAGCCACACAATGAAGTGAGGATGATCATGTCATCATGAAATTTAAGCCTATTTTGTGTTGGCTCACTTTGTTATGTCTAAACCTAATCTTTGAGATGGTAATCCTAGTTGTGGAAGTTATTGCATGATGACATTTGTTGCACTCTAGTGGAAATTCAAAAATGTTCCTGAAATCTCAAAATATTTGAAGCATTAAATAGATCTATTTTGCAGACCTAACATTTGTTCACTTAGTTCACTTAATAAAGGATACAATCAGTTGGACAGTTTTGCTTGTTTCTTGTGTTAAATAAGAAATGGGAGAGTAGAAAGTGAACCAAAGAAACAAAAACATAATACCAAATATAGATTATATAGGAAAGCTTTACTAAATAGATTTACTGGCAAATTAAATAGCAAAAACATGAGATTAACAAGTATCTAATTGTTACCATATGGAGCAGATTTCTATGTCTTTGTAGTGAATAATATTTTGTGTTCAAGACAACTTGGTTATATTGGTATACAATAAATAATACTATTAATTTGCAATGAAGATTGACAAGTAAAGAAATAGTAAATGGAGGGTGCCTGGATGGCTCTGTCGGTTAAGCATCGGTCTTCAGCTCAGGTCATGATGTCACCATTCATAAGTTAAGCCTCACGTCAAGCTCTGTGCTGACAGCTCAGAACCTGGAGCCTGTCTCAGATTATGTGTCTCCCTTTCTCTCTGCCCCTCCGCTGCTGGCTGGCGCGTGCTCTCTCTCTCTCTCAAAATTAAATAAACATTAAAAAAACAAGAAATGGTAAATGAGAACAATGCTTGTCAAAGCTTATTACTGAAGCCTTATAAATATCACTTTGGCATAATATTTATGTTGGGATAATATAATTACTGGTATGACTTCAGTATTCACTGTGTGTCACATGCTGGCTAAGCACTTCCATTTCATCAGTGTTAACCCCAACAAAAGCAAAATATTATGGCGCTAAGTCTACATATGGGGACATTGAGACCCAGAGGTTACATAACTTTCTCCCACATCACATACCTAGTAAGTATAGGAACTGTGATTGAAATGCTTTTACTCCAGATCTGTGTTCTTAACCACTGTGCTGCAGAGGAGATTCTATAAGGATAGTGTGAGGTTTAGTAGTGGCTTCCCAATTTCTTGCAACTTCTTTTTTTTAACCAGGGCTTTATTTAGTTCTTACAGCTTAATGAGAAATAATTCCATAGCCCTTTACTGTCCACTTACTCAGAAGGGCTATCTACTATCATGCTAAAGTAAGTTATTAGTAGGACTTATTAATAAGTTATATATTCATAGTGGGCATTAGGGCTCTACTGGGGAAGTCTATTTCTATCTTAGTGAAGTGGTCACACAACTAGGATTGCCAGATTTGGTAACAAAAATGTTCCTGTAGTTTAGTCCAGCAGTGTTAAGTAGTAGTACTTTTGTGTGTATAGATGGAATCCCTGCAATTTTGAGGAAAAATGCATTGTTGTTTTTGTACTATGTTATATTCTAAATTGGTTGTCATTTCCAGTGGTTGCCTTTTGTGCTCTTTTAAAAAAGTTGTATTGAGGTATTGAAAACACTGAACTTGACATATTTAAATCATACAGTTAGATATGTTTTGATGTGTGTGTATGTGTGTATATATATATATATATACATATACACACATACATGTACATACATGTATACATCAATGCAATCAAGTCAGTGAACACCACTCTCAGACAAAATTTGCTCATTTCCCATCAGTAATGTCTCCCTATTGTCCCCACTGACCTATCTACCCTTCTGGTACACAGGGTATGAGTGATCTGCTTTGCGTTACTATTGATTAATTCACATTTTCTAAAATTGTATATTAATGGGATCAAACAGTACATAGCCTTTTCATCTAGTTCCTTTCATAATTTTTATTTCATGTATCACTAGCTGATTTATTTTTACTGAATGATTTTTTTGATAATTTTTCCTCATAGTGGGCTATATTTTCCTTCCTTTAAAAAAATGGTAACAGACATTTTGAATTTTGTTGGGTGCTTATATTGTGTATAATATTGTATTCTTCTAAATACCTTGAGCTTTTTGTGTGTGATGGGGTTCTTAGCTATATTTTGTCTTTTTGTTTGTTTGTTTGTTTGCTGTCGAGGGACAAAAACAACATTTAGCCTAAGGTTAATTTTCCCTTATTGCTGATATAAAATTTTATTGAGTACTAACTCACCTACCCTCAATTAAAAAAAGAAAAAAGAAAAGACTTGTTAGGCTGCTATAAAAGGGTACTATTCCTCATCCCGTGTGAGCAATGGGTATTCTCTCCTCTAATTCATTTTGGTTGGTCCGTCTTCTATCCGGGGGTACTTGCCTCTAAGGCATGCACTGATCAGTTTTCAGCTGAATACTTGAGAGGGCCCTCTAGAGATCTCCTAAGCTTTATCTCTGTGCAACTCTCTCATCTTTGGTATTCTATTCTATAAACTCCAGTCATACTGGCTCATCCGATTCTGTGCTCTGTCTTTACAATTCAGCAAGACTCCTTGATCTCCTTCTTGGTTTTCCTGCTGGTTCTGTGATCAGAAAACAGTAATCTGGGCAGGGAACACCACACTCGTTTACATCTTGCAGGAATCCGTGTTCTTTATTGCATTAAGTCTAATGACTTTGAGAACCACTGTTTCATATAGTTAGTTTAGTTTTTAGTTTTTGGCGTTTTTTTGGGGGGGTGTTGTTTTGCTTTTCAGTTTTTCAGGGGTTTTTTGGTTTGTTTTTTGTTTTTGTTGTTTTGTTTTGTTCGTTTGTTTTGAGAGAAAGAGGTGATTGGGTCCTCCCTGAGTACTGAAGTGGAGTGTCTGGTCAGAAACTCTAGATGCAAATAATGGCTAGGGACACTAAAACAGAGATTGACTAGAAGGAAGTCTTGCGTAGTTATTTTCTCACATATGTAATAATAATATTGGGATGAGGGAGAGGAAAGAAATAAGATGTTGAAGTACATTTTTTGGTGAGGCGAGGGGGGAACATGAAGATGAAAACCAATAAGCTTTTACTGTATATATCAAAATACTAAGTACTTTAGGCTTTGTAGGCCATCTGGTCTCTGTGACATCACAAATACTCAACTCTGCTATTGCAGTGTGAAAGAAGATACAATATGCAATGAATGAGCAGGGCTGTGTTGTACTACATATTTAATTATGGATTAAATTATTGAAATTTGAATTTCATATGATTTTTTATATCATGAAATAATCTTTTAATTTTTTAAAATATTTAAAAATATGAAAACTGATGAACATATGGAAAGCAAGGGAGAGAAGAGAGGGGAAACAAACCACAAAGACTTGTAACGATGGAGAACAAACTGAGGGTTGATGGAGGGAAGGTGGGGCATGGGATAGATAGATGATGGATATTAAGGAGGGCATTTGTTGTGATGAGCACTGGGTATTGTATGTAAGTGAATAATCACCGAATTGTCCTGAAACCAATATTGCACAGTATGTCAACTAATTAAAATGTAAATTTAAAAATATCCTTAATTTATAGGTTGTAAACAAGAGGGAGTAGGAACTTCCAGTTCAAAACAAGATAGAGTAAACATGTACTATTTCTCCTTTAGTTAAGGAGAACAAAAAGCCTAAGAAGACTGAAAGTTAGAGGGCTGAAGACTAGTTAGGGAACTTGGGACCCAAGGAATTGCATGGTGGTTCCCGAAGTCTTTTTCCATATATATTTTGAACTGGGTGTTCAAGAGGCTGGCACTTCAGAAACACTGGTGTGGGATGGGGTGGGGAAAAAGCCTCAGAAAAGCCTAATCTTCCTAACCAAAGGACCAGGAAGGAGGAGGCAGCTAGCAAGGTACTTTTTTTTTCTTATTAAAGGTACTGTCCTACTCAAGCAACACCATGGGAAAAACTCCAGTCCCCCAACCTCATTTCTGCCCCAGAAGATAAATGGAAAGCCTTGACCTCCATTCCTCAAATGTAGTAAGAGACCCTGTCTGTCCATTGGTGTCAGAGAAGGTCAAGTGGAGCGGCAGAATTGAATCCCTGCCTGGAAGTTATAAGATCCATGGCCTCTTGTCAGTGAGGGCCATGTAAGAAGTAGTAATGAGATGCCTCCTCCCATACAGGATATCAATGGAGGACAAGTGGGGACCTGAATTTTCATTCTAATCTAGCAGTAATGAGGTAGTGCTTTCCTTCTCCCACTGGTATAGTGTCAGAATTATGGTGCTGAAAAAGAAGATCCAGAATCTCATAACAAAATAACCAAAATGTCCCCATGATAAAATAAAAAAATTAGTCCTTATACCAAATACCAGGAAAATGACAACTTGAATGAGAAAAGATAATAATCTATACCAACACCAAGGTGACATAGGTTTTGGAATTATCTGATAAAGATTTTATTATTTGTTTATTTATTTTTGAGTTTATGTATTTGAGAGAGAGAGAGAGAGCATGAGTGTAGTAAGGGCACAGAGAGAGAGCAATAGAGAGAGAATCCCAAGCAGAGAATCCCACTCTGTCAGTGCAAGCCCAATGCAGGACTCAAACCCACAAACTGAGAGATCATGACCTGAGCTGAAATCAAGAGTCCGATACTTAACCGACTGAGCTGCACAGGTGCCCCTAGAATTACCTGACAAAGATTTTAAAACAGCCATCATATAAAAAATGCTTTAATGAGAAATTAAACCTTTTTGAAAAGAAAATTAAAAGTTTTAGAAAAAAGAATAATAAACTAGAGATCTAAAGAACAACTAAATAGAAAATTTTAGAACTGAAAAAATCTAAAGACCAAAAAATAAAGGGGGAGGGGGAATGAACCAAATAGCAGAATGGAGAGAATAGAGGAAAGAATTGGTGAACTTGAAGAATGGACAATAGAAATTACCTAATTTGAATGGTCAAGACTTTTTCTCTTCAGAAACTTCTCCATAGAATAGTTTCATTATTGAATTTAGTCTTTGAAGATAAATCTGAACAGCAGCTGCCTGCAGGCAAATTTTCCTGTAAGTCTCATAAAAACCCTCTTCTTCCATCCCTATGCCTCTACTCACATACACAGGTACAAACAAATGTATACACAAGCCCCATCCCATCCTAACAACTTGAGTCAAGTAAACAAAATGCATAGATATTGTCATGAAGCGTACTGAAAATGGGAAGATGATTAAGGACAAGTATACCTAGACCAAAGAAGAAAGTCATAGAGCAATAAATTATCTTGCTATATGTCATGATAAAGGGTATGTATTTGGGGGTCAAGGTACAGCCCACTGAGGGAGCAAAAGAATAGAAAGAAAGAAAAGCAGTGAGAAAAAAAGAGAATAAATAGAAGGTTTAGGAAAATTGTAAAACAAACCATCTTTGTTATTAGTTTTCTAAGTTAAGTCTTAGATTCTGGCATCTTTGGCTAGTTCCTCATAACTTGGCTCTAACAAGATAAAAAAATAGTAACAATGAATATGCTCTTTTTCCAAAAAAAAAAAATACTTGGTCTAAGAAAAAGAGTATCATGCCGGAGATAATATTGAACTGGATTCATGACTACTGTTTTCTGGTCACACAACAGACAGTAGCTAGTTATATCACTTAACAGTCACTTCTAAGGTTGACATCTCTCAAGAAGGATTTGGACATTTCTTAAAAACCTGAAACTTTTACAAATCTTATGCATCAACTAGCGTGGTCTTTTAGGCATCAGTTTCCTGGGTGGGAGATAACAGTAATGTTGGTATGAGATTCCCCAGTGACTTTGAAATCACATCCATATTGTGCTTAGTCCATTTCACAATAGAGTACAAATTTAGGTGTTACCAGTCAACAGAACCAATAACAGAATGGGATGAAAAATAAAATATAAAAGGTAAAATTTTATTTTTCATTTCTCCCAGTGATGAGAATTAATCAAAGCCTATCAAAGTCATTAGTTGAAGACTTGGACTTTATTTTTCATAAAAAATAAAATAGAAGAAATCCTTACCATTAATACATGCATGAGGAAAAATAACTATGAATTGGTAAGCGTTTATTGTGAGGTTTGTGCCAACTGCCTCATGTAAATTATTTCATTCAGTTCTGAAAGAACTCTATGGGGCATCTCAAATAATTTGTTCATTTTTGGATAGGAAAACTGCAGCTTAGAGGAGTTAAATAACTTGACAAAACATATGCATCTGGTAAAGAGAAAAGTCTGAAATTCAGGTCTGCTCATTGCAGAATTTGTATTCTTAACAATAGCTTGTTTCTTTCCTAAAAATGTGTTCACACTAAAATTTGGGCATCATCACAGTAGACCGGAGAGCTCTGGAATGGAAAGACAATATTTTTTCAGGGGGTTGAGGCAAACAGAACACCACAATAGTTGGAATTAGGCCAAAATGCTGCTCAAGGAATTATGTGTTTATCAAGGTATTCGGATGCCCCACCTTCATTCCACGTTTTCTACCAGTGATTTCACTTGAATTTCACAACTCTTTTTTTTTTTAACGTTTATTTATTTTTGAGACAAACTATGAACAGGGGAGGGTCAGAGAGAAAGGGAGACACAGAATCTCAAACAGTCTCCAGGCTCTGAGCTGTCAGCATAGAGCCCGATGCGGGGCTCAAACTCACGGACCGTGAGATCATGACCTGAGCCGCAGCTGGACGTGTAACTGACTGAGCCACCCAGGCGCCCCATTTACAACTCTCATGGTAAGGTGCAAAACCATTCATTTTATGACGAGAAACACTCCTTTAAATGCAAGGTACATGTAACACATTGACTTAAATATCCTTTTTTAATGAATGGCAGGAGGGCTACTTTCCACAAAGAACATTATGGTGGGTAACGAAAAGCAAGGAGTGAATAGAGAGAGTGCCGGCTGTACTCCACAATAGCAGAGCTCAGATGAGAATAGGGGAAGCCAGGTGTGTCTGAGATAAGCTCGGTATGGTTTGCAATTGACATGAGGGACAATCCAGTAAAGAACAATTCCATTATGGCAATCAAATTCAAAGGCAAAAGTCGGTAGAACTAGTTTTTGGAACCATAATTATAAAGACCTTGGGAATAGATACCTTGGATGGTTATTCAGACATCGGCAACAAAAGAACACTATGGGAGTTCTGGATATACAACCACTTGTGATTTATTTCAAAAGAACTTGCCAGAGAAAACTGTGATATTCTCTGTCTGGCTTTTGCAGTTACACCAGCCAGCAAGCTAAGGATACAGACCACTCAAGTATTATTCAGAAATGAAAAAACTACTAAGAAGGATATAGTTGTATGTTAAAGAGACACCAAGACATTTTAAGTCAACTAAGTTAGCTGTAGGGACAAGAATAAATGAGTACAGATGTAAGACAATATTCTGGAAGATAAAGTAGTTTCACAGGATCTTGTACCTGAAAACATGGAAAGGCCCCTAAGGAGATAGTAGCTGTCAAATACCTGTCATAAATGTCTATCAAAGTCGTATTTAAGTTGCCTGATACTTGAACACATCAAGTGAAAGACAGCTTCTTAGGGTCAAAGAAAAGCATATGGGGTCTAATTGTTCAACACAAAAGAAAATGGATAGATAACAATCAAAACAGCAGGTTTAATCAAAATAGAGTCTTCAACCTTGCAGAGAAATAAAGACAGACTTCAGAAAAGTGAATGGGTTTGCCCATTCAAGTTAGAAAAATAGGCAGAAAGAGGTGGAAGAGGGAGAAAAAAGAATACAGAAATCTATGATTTTCATACATGAAAAAGTGACATATACAATGGAAAAAAGGAAAGAAATGCACAATTGATTAATGAAAAGTTTCTTGCAAGAAAAGCAATAAAATTTTTAAAGAAGCCTCAGTGAACAAAGTCTAAAATTAATTTCCAATTCCTAAAATCACATATTTGAAATCTGAGGAACCCTCTGTGCCTGACCACACAATGAGGCACAGTGACAAATTTACCCATATTCTATCTAGTAAATAATAATGACATGAAACCTTCCATTTATATAGATAATGTTCATTGGTTCAATAGGTGTGAAAATAATGCCTCCTGCGATCTCACTATGGAGATTTACATTAAAAAGAATTTGGTTTCATCCAAGGCTTCTCGAATGTATTTGGTCATGACCCCAATGTGAAACATCTATAGAAATTCCTAGAATTATTACAATATGTAAAAAATACTAGGTTAGAGAAGGGCATAAAATGACAGTTTATAAACTCTTTTGAGGAAGAAATTTCGGCTTTGTACCTCGTGCCAATTTTAAACTCCTGCATAAATACAAGAGCCCAAACAGAGCACAGAAGACATGAGTAGTTAAGGAGAAATTTGGGCAGAATGGACTAGGATTTTAAGGGCAGAATACCACAAAAAGCACAACTATAGACATCCTCATAGTCTCCTCGTATTTTTTAGTCAAAGAGCCACATGAGCATGCATAGGGTAAAATTCTATGATGCTAAGCAAACAATCAACTTCTATGCAAAGCACAAATACTGAGAAGGTTTAAGGCAACCAATTCTCAGAGCTTGCTGATGTACCATTTAAGTTTTAATCATCCAGAATCAACAGATGTAGTTGAATTTAAGGGACAGTCAGTATGTGCATATATGTAAATTAGTATACATACATATACCTATCTCCATCTGTCAGCTCAGTGACACCCTGCAAGCAACAAACACATTCAGTGCCCAAATTCTAATTTATACAATTGTTCTCCAGTAATACGAAAAAGGTCTTATTAGAGAAATAACCGATTCTAGGGCTGGAGTTGGAAATATACAAAATGAGAGCCTAAAATGGAACAAAGTACAAAAATGTTGAAAAAATCAAAACACTTCCACAAAAAAACTAAAGTCAAAATTGTGAGGATATGTCAAAGGGATGTAGGAACAAACTGAAAGAACTACCAGTCATTAGAAGTAGAATAGTTTACCAAGAAAATTATAAGCCAAAGTATGAAATAAATGTTCATGAGTCCATACTGATAAAAAATAAATTATTGAACAAATAATGTTAAATAAATATGGGGGAGATATTAGACAAATCTCCCATGCAGAATAATTTCATACAAGTACCTTCGAGGAGGTAAAACATAACCCCACTTTTGGAGAAATCTGACAAACATATCTTAAGTGTGGTGATCAAAGTTAATGTCAACAGAGATTATATTGATATTATATATTCTTGATGTGATGTGACGAGAATTGCACTTTATGGGGACTTCACTTCCATAACACTTTACTTCACTCTATGATAAAAAAAAACACTAGCAACATACCAATTAAGGCACATTGTGATAAATATACTAATAATATAAGATGTTAATGGGGGACTGAATTCAAGTTATACAAGCACTAGTTCTACCATAAAAATATTTCTATAAATCTGAAACTGCTCTAAAATTAAATGTTTATTAAATTTTTTACAATGTATTCTTGGGTTTATAAAAAAAGTAGAAATAAAAATATATGACAGAAATACCACAAGGTATTAGGAGAAAAAATGAAGTATGCGGTGTTAATGTTCTCATTAAAAGTGAAGTTGTGTATCATTAAAACCAAACTAATCAAAAATAAACACAAAGAAATGAAAACTAAAAAAGATCATAAGGTTAAAAAATAAAATCACAAAATAGTAGATTAGCCCAGCCGGATCAATTACTACATTAAGTTCAAAGGATCTAAACAATCCAATAAAAATAAAGATTTTTTAAAAAATTTTTACTAGTTGTCTTGAAATATAGTTGATGTATAACAGTTTTTAAGTTTAAATTATAAAACATAATTTGATATACGTATATACTGGAAATTGATTAGCACAGTAAGTTAACAACTATCACCTCTCATAGTTACAAAATACTTTTTCCTTATGTAAATCATAACATTCAAATACACACAAAAGGATTGTTATCTATTATAAATTAGACCTTATTTATCTTATTTCAGACAGTTTGTGCATTTTGACCTCCTCCACACAATTCTCCCCACTCCTCACCATTACTTTGGCAGCCACAAATCTGATCACTGTTTCTATGAGTTGGGTTTTTAGATTCCAAAAATGAGATCATACAATATTTGCCTTTCTCTGACTTATTTCTAGCATAACTCCATCAATATCCATCCATGCTGTTGCAAATGGCTGGATATCCATATTTTTAATGGCTAAATAGTATTTGTGTGTGTATTAAATTTTCTTTATCCATTCATCTAATGATGGATGCTCAGGTTGTTTTCATGCTTTTACTTTTGCAAATAGTGGTGCAGTAAAAATGGTAGGTAAAGATACCCTTTCAGGGTACTGATTGCATTTTCTTCAGATATATAGCTACAAATGGAATTATTGAATCAAATGGTAGTACTATTTTTAATGTTTTGAGAAACTTTTCTACTCTTTTTCAGAGGATGTAGCAATTCCCATTCTCAACAGCAGTGCACGAGGGTTTCCTTTTGTCTTCATCATCACCAACATTTGTTATTTCTTCTCTTCTTGATGAAAGCCGTTCTACAAGGTGTGAGGTGTTACTTCATTGTGATTTTGATTTGCATCTCCCTAATGATTGGAGATGTTGAGCATTTTTGTATGTGTGTACCTGTTGGCCAATTTGGGTATTTCTTTGGAAGGATGTCTATTCAGTTTCTCTACCCATTTTTAAAAATTTGAATTGTTTGTTTTTGTTTCTATTTTTGCTATTGACTTGTAGGAGGTCCTTAGATACTTTGAGTATTCACCCCTTATTAGATGTGTGGTTTGTAAATAATTTATTCTATTTCACAGGTTGCCTTTAATTTTGTTGATTGCTTATTTTCCTATAAAGGTGCTTTTTAGTTTGATGTAGTCCACATTTTTATCTTGGATTTTGTAGTTTGTGTTTTCATGTCATATCCAAAAATCATTGTCAAGACACATCAAAAAGATGCTTCCTTAAGTTTTCTTCTAGGAGTTTTACTGTCTGTGGTCTTACATGTAAGTCTTTAATCCATTTGAAGTTAGTTTTTATGGGTAGTGTAAGATAGGGTCTAGTTTCCTCCTTTTTCATGTGAATATTCAAGATATCCCAGGACTATTTATTGAAGAGACTGTCTTTTCTCCATTGAGAATTCTTGACTCCCTTATGAAATGTTAGTTGCCCATATAGGTTTGGCTTTATTTCTGCTCTTTCAATTCTGTTTTGTTGCTGTTTGTGTCTTTTTTTTTAATGCCAGCATCATACTGCTTTGGCTATCATGGCTTTGTAATACCATTTATTTTTTAATACATATTTTTTATATAAAACTTATTGTCAAATTTGTTTCCATACAACACCCAGTGCTCATCCTAACAGGTCCCCTCCTTAATGCCCATCACCCACTTTCCCCTTCCTCTCACCCCTATCAACCCTCAGTTTATTCTCACTTTTTAAGAGTCTCTTATGGTTTGCCTCCCTCCCTCTGTCACTTTTTTCCCCCCTTCCTTTCCCCCATGGTCTTCTGTTAAGTTTCTCGGGGTCTATGTAAGAGTGAAAACATATGGTATCTGACTTTGTATGACTTATTTCATTTAGCATAACACTCTCCAGTTCCATCCACATTGCTACAAAAGGCCATATTTCATTCTTTCTCATTGCCAAGTAGTATTCCATTGTATATATAAACCACAACTTCTTTATTCATCAGTTGATGGATATTTAGGCTCTTTCCATAATTTGGCTATTGTTGAGAGTGCTGCTATAAACATTGGGGTACAAGTGCCCCTATGCATCAGCACTCTTTTATCCCTTGGGTAAATTCCTAGCAGTGCTATTGCTGAGTCATAGGGTGGATCTATTTTTAATTTTTTGAGGAACCTCCACACTGTTTTCCAGAGCTGCTGCACCAGTTTGCATTCCCACCAACAGTGCAAGAGGGTTCCCGTTTCTCCACATCCTCTCCAGCGTCTATGGTCTCCTGATTTGTTCATTTTAGCCACTCTGACTGGCGTGAGGTGATATCTGAGTGTGGTTTTGATTTGTATTTCCCTGGTGAGGAGTGACGTTCAGCATCCTTTCATGTGCCTGTTGGCCATCTGGATGTCATCTGTCCATTTCTTCACTGGATTATTTGTTTTTTGGGTGTGGAGTTTGGTGGGTTCTTTATAGATTTTGGATACTAGTTCTTTGTCTGATATGTCATTTGCAAATATCTTTTCCCATTCCATCGGTTGTCTTTTAGTTTTGTTGATTGTTTTCTTTGCAGTGCAGAAGCTTTATATCTTCATGAGGTCCCAATAGTTCATTTTTGCTTTTAATTCCCTTGCCTTTGGGGATGTGTCAAGTAAGAAATTGCTGCGGCTGAGGTCAGAGAGGTTTCTCCCTGCTTTCTCCTCTAGGGTTTTGATGATTTTCTGTCTCACGTTAAGGTCCTTTATCCATTTTGAGTTTATTTTTGTGAATGGTGTAAGAAAATGGTCTAGTTTCATTTTTCTGCATGTTGCTGTCCAGTTCTCCCAGCACCATTTGTTAAAGAGACTGTCTTTTTTCCATTGGATGTTCTTTCCTGCTTTGTCAAAGATTAGTTAGCCATATGTTTGTGGGTCTAGTTCTGGGGTTTCTATTCTATTCCATTGGTCTATGTGTCTGTTTTTGTGCCAATACCATGCTGTCTTGATTACAGCTTTGTAGTAGAGCCTAAAGTCTGGGATTGCGATGCCTCCTGCTTTGGTCTTCTTCAAAATTACTTTGGCTCTTCGGGGTCTTTTGTGGTTCCATACAAATTTTAGGATTGCTTGTTCTAGCTTTGAGAAGAATGCTGGTGCAATTTTGAATGAAATTGCATTGAATGTGTAGATTGCTTTGGGTTGTATTGACATTTTAAAAGTACTTATTCTTCCAATCCATGAGCACGGAATGTTTTTCCATTTCTTTATGTCTTCTTCAATTTCCTTCATAAGCATACTATAGTTTTCAGCATACAGATATTTTACATCTTTGGTTAGGTTTATTCCTTGGTATTTTTTGATTCTTGGTGCAATTGTGAATGGGATCGGTTTCTTTATTTGTCTTTCTGTTGCTTCATTATTAGTGTATAAGAATGCAACTGATTTCTGTACATTGATTTTGTATCCTACGAATTTGCTGAACTCACGTATCAGTTCTAGTAGACTTTTGGTGGAGTCTATCTGGTTTTCCATGTATGATATCATGTCATCTGCAAAAAGTGAAAGCTTGAGTTCATCTTTGCCAATTTTGATGCATTTGATTTCCCTTTGTTGTCTGATTGCCGATGCTAGCACTTCCAACACTATGTTAAACAACAGCAGTGAGAGTGGGCATCCCTGTCGTGTTCCTGATCTCAGAGGGAAAGCTCTCAGTTTTTCCCCATTGAGGATGATATTAGCTGTGGGCTTTTCATAAATGGCTTTTATGATGTTTAAGTATGTTCTTTCTATCTTGACTTTCTCGAGGGTTTTTATTAAGAAAGGATGTTGAATTTTGTCAAATGCTTTTTCTGCATCAATTGACTGACAGGATCATATAGTTCTTATGTTTTCTTTTATTAACATCATGTATCACATTGATTGATTTATGAATGTTGAACCAACCCTGCAGCCCAGGAATGAATCCCACTTGATCATGGTGAATAATTCTTTTTATATAATGTTGAATTCTATTTGCTACTATCTTGTTGAGAATTTTTGCATGCATATTCATCAGGGATATTGGCCTGTAGTTCTCTTTTTTTGCTGGGTCTCTGTCTGGTTTAGGAATCAAAGTAATACTGGCTTCATAGAATGAGTCTGGAAGTCTTCCTTCCCTTTCTATTTTTTGGAATAGCTTGAGAAGGATAGGTATTACCTCTGTTTTAAATGTCTGGTAGAATTCCCCAGGGAAGCCATCTGGTCTTAGACTCTTATTTGTTGGGAGATTTTTGATAACTGATTGAATTTCTTCGCTGGTTATGGGTCTGTTCAAGCTTTCTATTTCCTCCTGATTGAGTTTTGGAAGCGTGTGGGTGCTTAGGAATTTGTCCATTTCTTCCAGGTTGTCCAGTTTGTTGGCATATAATTTTTCATAGTATTCCCTGATAATTGTTTGTATCTCTGAGGGATTGGTTGTAATTCCATTTTCATTCATGATTTTATCTATTTGGGTCCTCTCCCTTTTCTTTTTAAGAAGCCTGGCTACAGGTTTATCAATTTTGTTTATTTTTTCAAAAAAACAAGTCTTGGTTTCATTGATCTGCTCTACAGTTTTTTTAGATTCTATATTGTTTATTTCTGCTCTGATCTTTATTATTTCTCTTCTTCTACTGGGTTTGGGGTGTCTTTGCTATTCTGCTTCTATTTCCTTTAGGTGTGCTGTCAGATTTTATATTTGGGATTTTTCTTGTTTCTTGAGATAGGCCTGGATTACAATGTATTTTCCTCTCAGGACTGCCGTTGCTGCATCCCAAAGCATTTGGATTGTTGTATTTTCATTTTCATTTGTTTCCATATATTTTTTAATTTCTTCTCTAATTGCCTGGTTGATCCATTCATTCTTTAGTAGGATGTTCTTTAACCTCCATGCTTTTGGAGGTTTTCCAGACGTTTTCCTGTGGTTGATTTCAAGTTTCATAGCATTGTGGTCTAAAAGTGTGCATGGTATGATCTCAATTCTTGTATACTTATGAAGGGCTGTTCTGTGACCCAGTATGTGATCTACCTTGGAGAATGTTCCATGTGCACTCGAGAAGAGAGTATATTCTGTCACTTTGGGATGCAGAGTTCTAAATATATCAGTCAAGTCCATCTTGTCCAATGTATCATTCAGGGCTCTTGTTTCTTTATTGATCTGTGTCTAGGTGATCTATCCAATGTTGTAAGTGGAGTATTAAAGTCCCCTGCAATTACCACATTCTTATCAATAAGGTTGTTTATGTTTGTGAGTAATTGTTTTACATATTTGGGGGCTCCCGTATTCGGCACATAGACATTTATAATTGTTAGCTCTTCCTGATGGATATAACCTGTAATTATTATAGAATTCCCTTCTTCATCTCTTGTTACAGCCTTTAATTTAAAGTCTAGTTTGTCTGCTATAAGTATGGTTACTCCAGATTTCTTTTGACTTCTAGTAGCATGATAGATAGTTCTCCATCCCCTCACTTTCAATCTGAAGGTGTCCTCAGGTCTAAAATGAGTGTCTTGTAGGCAGCAAATAAATGGGTTGGTCTTTTATCCATTGTGATACCCTATGTCTTTTGGTTAGAGCAATTAGTCCATTTACTTTCAGTGTTATTATTGAAAGATATGGGTTAGAGTCCTTGTAATGTCTGTAGGTTTCATGCTTGTAGTGATGTCTCTGGTACTTTGTGGTCCTTGCCACATTTCACTCACAGAATCCCCCTTAGGATTTCCTATAGGGCTGGTTTAGTGGTGATGAATTCCTTTAGTTTTTGTTTGTTTGGGAAGACCTTTATCTCTCCTTCTATTCTGAATGACAGACTTGCTGGATAAAGGATTCTTGGCTGCATATTTTTTCTGTTCATCACATTGAAGATTTCCTGCCATTCCTTTTTGGCCTACCAAGTTTCATTAGATAGGTCTGCTAGTACTCTTATTTGTCTACCTTTGTAAGCTAGAGCCTGTTTAGCTGCTTTCAGAATTTTCTGTTTATCCTTGTATTTTGCCAGTTTCACTATGATATGTCGTGCAGAAGATCGATTCAAGTTTTGTCTGAAGGGAGTTCTCTGTGCCTCTTGGATTTCACTTAGTTCTCTAATTCTCCCTTCATGTAATACCATTTAAAACCAGGAAGCATGGTGCCTCTAACTTTGTTTCTGTCCCTCAGAAGTGCTTTGGTTATTTATGGTCCAGTGATTCCATACAAATTTTAGGATTATTTTCTCTATTTCTGTGGAAAATGCCATTGGAGTTTCCATGGGGATTGCATTGAATCTATATATGCTTTTCAGTAGTAAAAACATTTTAACAATTTAATTCTTCTAAGCAATAAACATAGGGTATGTTTCCATTTATTGGTATCTTCAATTTCTGTCAGCACTGTCAGTATTTTCCATGTAGAAATATTTCATCTCCTTTGTGAAGTTAATGTCTAAGTATTTTATTGTTTTTGATGCTGTTACAAATTGAATTATCTTATTTTTCAGATAATTCATTGTTAGTATATTAGAAATGGTAATTGTGTTTAAATGTTGATATTTTATCCTACAACTTACCAAATTTGTTGATAAACTCTAACAATATTTGCTCTGGCTAGGATTTCCAGCACTATATGGAATACGAGTGGCAAATGTAGGCACTCTTGTCTGGTTCCTGATATTTGAGGAATGCTTTCAACATTTCACCTTTAAGTATGATACCTGCTGGGGGCTTGTCATAGATGGACTTTATTAATTTGAGGTACATTTATTCTCAACCCAATTTGTTGAGAGTTTTTATCATGAATGATGTTAAATTTTGTCATCTGTTGATATGATAATATGATTTTCATCTTTCTATTACTGTGACGTTACATTAATTAATTTGTTGATGTTCAACCATCCTTGCATCCCAGGGATGAATCCCACTGCTCATGTTGTGTGATACTTTCAGTGTGCTGTGCTATTGGATTTAGTTATGCTAAGTGAAATAAGTCACACAGAGAAAGACAGATACCATATGTTTTCACTCTTATGTGGATCCTGAAAAACTTAACAGAAGACCATGGCAAAGGGTAAGGAAGAAAAAAAAGTTACAGAGAAGGAAGGAGGCAAACCATAAGAGACTCTTAAAAACTGAGAATAAACTGAGGGTTTATGGGGGGTGGAAGGGAGGGGAAAGTGGGTGAAGGGCATTGAGGAGGGCACCTGTTGGGATGAGCCCTGGGCGTTGTATGGAAACCAATTTGACAATAAATTTCATATAAAAAATAAATATTAAAAAAAAGAATTTAGGTAGCTAGTATTTTGTTAGTATTTTCACATCTATGTTCATCAGGAATATTGGCCTGTAGTTTTCTTGTGTTCTTACCTGAACTTGGTATTTGTTTTTTTTTATTTTTTTAAAGATTTTTTTTAATGTTTATTTATTTTTGAGACAGAGACAGAGCATGAACAGGGGAGGGTCAGAGAGAGAGGGAGACACAGAATCTGAAACTGGCTCCAGGCTCTGAGCTGTCAGCACAGAGCCCAACGCAGGGCTTGAACTCACAGACCGTGAGATCATGACCTGAGCCGAAGTTAGACGCTTAACCGACTGAGCCACCCAGGCGCCCCTGAATTTGGTGTTTGTAATGCTGGCCTCATAAAATAGGTTCAGAAGTGTTTCCTCCTCTTTGAGTTTTTGGAAGAGTTTGAGAAGATTTGGCATTAATTTTTTTTTACATGATTGGTAGAATTTAATAAAACCATCTGATCCTGGTCTTTTCCTTTTTGGGAGAATTTTGATTATTGAGTTGATTTCATTATTCATTATTACTCTGTTCTAGGAAATTGTCCATTTTTTTTCTTATTCAGTTTGTTGGCATATAGTTGTTCATAGTGGTCTCTTATGGTCCTTTGTATTTCCATGGTATCAATTGTACTGTCTTATCTTTCATTTAATTTTGTTTTTTTGATTTGGATCTTCCTTCTGTTTTTCTTGGTTAGTCTAGCTAAAGACTTGCCAATTTTATTTATATTTTCAAGGAAACAGTACCCAGCTTTGTTCATTTTTTCCATTGCTTTCGTGTATTTCATTTATTTCTGCTCAAGTCTTAATTTTTTTTTTCAATGTTTATTTATTTTTGGGACAGAGAGAGACAGAGCATGAACAGGGGAGGGGCAGAGAGAGAGGGAGACACAGAATCGGAAACAGGCTCCAGGCTCTGAGCCATCAGCCCAGAGCCTGATGTGGGGCTCGAACCATTGGACCGCGAGATCGTGACCTGGCTGAAGTCGGACGCTTAACCGACTGCACCACCCAGCGCCCCAAGTCTTAATTTTTTCCTTCCTTGTGCTCTTTAGGTTTATTTTTTTTGTTTTTCTAGTTCCTTTAGAGGTAAAGTTAATTTGAGAGTTTTCTATTTTTTCAATGTATGTATTCATAGCTATAAACTCCTAAGAAATGCTTTTACTAAATTCCATAAAACTGTTATGTTTTATTTACATTTTGTTTATATCAAGATACTTTTAGTTCCTTTTTAATTTCTTTGATACATTGATTGTTTAAGAGGCTGTTGTTTAATTTCCACATACTCATGAATATTCCTGTTTTCCTCCTTACTGATTTGTAGTTTTAGACCATTGTAGTCAGAGAAGATCCTTGATATAATTTGAGTTTTTTTTTTTTAATTTGTTAAGACTGGTTTTGATGCCTAATATATTATCTACCCTAGAAAATGTTCCATGTGTGGTTAGGGAATATGTGTATTCTGCTGTTGTTGGAGGGGATGTTCTGTGTATGTCTATTTCCATTTGTTCTATAGTGATATTCAAATCTGCTATTTCCTTACTGGATAGTCTACTCATTGTTGAGTTGTGGTATTAACATCACCATCTATTATAGTATTGCCAAATATTTCCTCCTTTAGTTATGCTTGTGTTTACTTTATTCGTGTGCTTCAATGTTGGGTGCATGAATGTTTATAAGTGTCATATTTTTTTGATAAATTGATCTGCCTCTCATTATATAATGACCCCATTGTCTTTTTTCACCATTCTTAGTTTAAATTCTATTTTGTCTGACATAGAAATAGCTACCCCTGCTTTCATTTGGTGACCATTTCCTTGGAATGTTTCTTTGTAACCTTTCAGTCTATGTGTGTCTTTAAAGCTAAAGTGAGTCCCTTACAGACAGTTTATCACTGGAACTTGTTATTTTATCTACTCAACCTTTATGTGCTCTTGGAGAATGTATTCCATTTACATTTAAAGTAATTACTGATAGGTAAGGACTTACTATTGCCATTTTGGTAATTGTTTTCTGTTTTGTAGATCCATGCTTCCTTCTTGTTGTCTTCTTTTGTAATTTGATGACTTTTATAATGGTTTGCTCTGACTTCTGAATCATAACTTTTAACTACTATACGGTTTTTTTTCATGGTTACTGAAGGCTTAAAAACAATGTGTTATATTTATAACACCCTATTTTACTTAAATAACATTAACCGCTATAGCATTCCTTAACTTTATGCTTCTCCTCCTGTATATTTTAGGTAATGGATGTTATACTTTATATATTTTATATTGTGTACCTAATAAATTATTGTTATTTTTAAATCATTGATTTTTAACTTTTAAACTAGAATTGTAGGTAAATTATGGACCACCATTACAATATTAGTAAATTTAACTTTAACTACCTAGTTACCATTGCCAGGGAGTTTTATCCCTACATTCATCTGTTTTTACAATGTTATTTAGCACTCTTTTATTTCCATTTAAGGAACCCCGTTTAGCATTTCTTGTAAAGCAGACCTAATGATTATGAACTTCCTAAGCTTTTGTTTATTTGAGGAAGTCATTATCTCTCCTTCATTTCTGAAGGACATTTTTGCCAGGTATAGTATTCTTGGTTGACCATTTTTTCTGTCAAAATTGTGAATATATCATCCCATTGTCTCCTGGTCTGAAGAGTTTCTGTTGAGAAATCAACAAAAATTAAATGATCCGTGAAAAGCAGGGTCAAATTAGGAACCAAAGGTGGGAGCTCCTTGTTGATCAAATTGATGTCATACTAAGTAACTTTCTAGAGCATCACCATGACGTTGAGAGAACTACACCATATATTAGAAACATAAAAATTTATATGCCTCCATGGAGAGTCTCAAATATGTAGTCTTTGGGTTATTGATGACAAATGTGATTTGTCAATATCAGATAATGAACTGGTATATCCTTGAGATTGGAACAGGTCTACAAGGACCATGGTTCATTAGATCTGTGGGGAATGAAAAGATGGAACACAAAATACTTGTTTTTTCTATAGTAACGTGATATCACTTACCCCAAATTATGGTAGAAAAAAAAAAGGAAGTGACCAGGTTTGGCTATTCTAGGCAGCAAAAAGCTAGGAAACAGATTCCTTCTTGTTTCTGCTTCATTCTTTAATCTCAATATCCAGTCAGCTATTAGATACTGAATTTTCTACTGCAAAATTTCCTCTTTACCTTTATTAACCTTGTCTTTGCCCAGGACTTTACAATCTTTTACCTATATGAATGCATTTCTTCATTTACTCATCTAGTATTTATTAACCACCTACCTCTTACTTGGTCCCATGCTAGACATAAGAGTTCTGCCTCAATAAAAAAAAGTTGACATGTCTATTCCTCATTATGTTTGTGTGTTAGGGTTAATAGTGTCAGGTGGTTAGGCAACAATAAGTATAATTGTGAGGAAGAGCATATTTTTAAGGAAGTCCCCAAAAGAGTCATCTATTCTAAGTTTGGATATGAGGTTTCTTGGTAATATTGGTTCTAAACTAAAATCAAAGTATATGGTAAGAATCAATTAGCCAGAGATAATGAAAATACCTAAATGTAAAAATGTAAAGAAACCCTGACAAACTAAAAAATCTTTAGGATGAATATCAGAATAAAACACTCTTAAAAAGTACTTACCAAAAAAATTAGGTAGTAATTTTCACCTAGAGATGTATGTATATGTACACATATACATATATACACATATATATTCATATATATATACAAAAATACATATATGTGATCATAGTAGTCATCTGCTTCTTTAGAAATTCATATCTTTAGATGACTGTCTACTGAGTTTTAGATAGCTAAGACATTTCTTTACATCTAGAAAGAATTTTGGAGGAAACTAAATAAAAATTATTTACTTTCAGAAACAATTCAGAACCATATGGAAAATCACCAAGGTAACAAGGTATAGCAAAGTCTTTCCTGTGTTTGCTGATGAGTAAGAGGGCAGCTCCATATGCTTTCATGTACATTACCCTAGGAGGACAGGGCCATATGTTCACACATATGTCACCCTTCTTGGCCTTCTGTATAAGACCATATCCCAAGGGGGTATGCTGAAAGGGAAAAGAGAAAGCAACCACAACATGAATATGAGGATGTGGTGTGTTTTCTCTGTTGACAGATTTTTTTAGACCATCACTTCAGTTGGCAAGCACCCAGAACAGCTGCTTTACCCCGAAGCAAGGGTCTTTGTGATACTACACAGTCCCCCCCAGTGAGTGAGACAGTGGAGTGAAGGTGATGTGCCCTTTGGGAGTGGACTTTTTCTCCCTAGTATGGCATAAAGAATGGTAATAATTTCCAACTAGGACTTAATATTCACAAAACTTTGTTCTTGTTCTTTTTTTCACCTTTGCCACCAAGTTTCATAAAATGGATTAATATCTGTTTACATATAATTAAAATCTTTCATATTTACAAGAGAGAGACTAAGAAATTTTAAAAAAATCTGTTGCTAAAAATATATAAATCAAAATAAAAACTCTGTTGCTGCAAGTTTCTTTCATTATAATTTAGTGATTAAATATCTATGCTGTTTAAATACCAAAGTTGATTTCTGACTTCCTAAGCTTATATTGAGGCTGTAGATGTTATACTTTGGGCCAAATTTAGGTTCTTTTATTTCAAGAAAAGTGGCATAAATGAGAGAAAGTATTTTGCAACCTCATAGAAAGTGACTCATCATGCATGATTCACAGGGTCTGTTGAGCCTGCTGAAAAGTTAAAATGGTTTTATTTATCGTGAATGCAGGCATCAGAAATTTATGAAGAGCATATTGCAGAACCAATTTCAAAGTGCTTTGGTCTCTTAGCTATATTTTCTTTATAGAATTTATAAATGTATTATCTATACTTTGTATTGGTTTTGGCTCTTTCTAAAATTAAGTCATTCAAATGTATTGAAAGAATTAATAAAATACTATTTAAGTTTGTTTTTGCCAATCCATGTGCTTGGAGAAAATGTTAAAACATTCATAAATCCGGTTCCCACTATTGGAGTTAATAAAGTGTAATTATTTAAGGCTATATTTTTCAGTGATATCTGTTACATTTCTGCTTCCTCAAAAAGATACAAGATTAAACCAGTAATGAAGAGTGGCTGTATTCAATAATTTGTTTTGTGTCACAAGAGAAAAATTTCAACTTTAAAGTAAAAAAACATACATCTTTGTTATTTTTAGACAAAAGTAATTTGAGATAGACATTTGGAAGAATCTCTTATTATTGGAAAATTCTGAAGTATTATCTGGACTGTTACTGACAAAAAAATAGATGAATAGATAGTATTATCCCCTATTTTACATAATTGAAATAAATCTCTTAAGAAGGTTCTACAACTATTCCACATAGCTAGTAAGTAGGCACTACCATGATGTAAACTTAGGACCATTGACTCCAAAACTTAGATTAATTTTGCCACCATACTATGTTGCATGTTAGGTAAATGGATCAGAGTTCCCCCTTTGTTTTCTTATATATACAGGGGCAACATTTTTAAAAAGCTTTTGAGAAGTTTTTGCAAAATGTTCTAAAATACTGAATCCCATTCATTTGTCTATCTTAATTCTCCTGATTTTTCCTCCTTTATGTTTTACCCCATTGTCCTTATGATTACTTTTCAAAGTAACTTCAAGAAATTCTTAATCTCAGACTCTGTGTCTAAGATACCTTCTCTTCTTTATCAATCTTCACTTACCTTCCACTGGCTCCCCAATAATTGCCTACTGAATCATCTATTTGCTCATGAATCTTTGTCTCAAACTGTGTTTCTAAGGAAATCTCAAATTAAAAAAAAAGACTTTCTTTTCCCTTTTCTTCTTTTTAAATAATTTCTCATATCAGCTAACATATAGTATATACAGTGTAGTCCGGGATTCAGGAGTAGATTCCCATGATTCATCACTTACATACAAAACCCAGTGGATAAAGAAGTGGATACACATACATACATACTTGGTGATGAAAAAGAATGAAATCTTGACATTTACAACAATGCAGATGGAACTTAAGAGTATTATGCTAAGTGAAATAAGCCAGTCAGAAAAAGATATCATATGTTTTCACTCATATGTGGAATTTAGAAGCTTACCAGAAGACCATAGGGTAAGGGAAGGGGAAAAAAAAGTTACAGAGAGGCAGGCAAACCATAAGTACTCGTTTTTCTTTAAAAATTTTCTTTGCTCCATTTCTCTCCTTCCTCTCCACCATTTCTCCCCACGTCCACCTCTCATTCCTTTAGGCAACCTTTCCCTTCTAGATAGGCACTCAGGGTCCCCATGGTCTCTCTATTTTCCCTTTCTGTCAAAACCTGACCTCATAAAATATATATTAATCTGACTTACTCTGGATACTAAATTACCAATAAGACTTAGGGTCTTATGTCTTTTTGCGGCAATTGCATTTTAGCACAGGGACCAGATAGTACCCATTGTTCTAAAACTTTGATCATAGGATTTAGGTTGTTTGTTTTGTTGTTTTTTTTACTGTTGGGAATAAAAGCTTTTTAAACTTTGATAAGACTAGGAGCTTGTCTAAAACCACAGCTAATTAATACTCATCTATTCTTCCTTTTTGCAAAACTCTATACAGTAATTTAAAATAATGCACACTCAGATAGCTTTTAACAACATGCATATACTGACAGTTTGATTATCTTACATTCAAGAAAAATTCATAAGCTCAAAAATTTATAAAATATTTTTTTCTTAAGCCCCTAGGGTCATACTTTCTTAGGCAATGTGGTAATTTGTTATGAATAGTTGAAATTGTCCCTTGGTAAAGTTAGTCATTTCATCATACATAACCAATTGTCTACCATAACAATATTTTTGCAAGGAACAATAAAAAGTGCTGGGAAAAGAAAAACAACTCACTCTGGTGGATAGGAACCAGAGGCCCTAGCATACTCAATATAATTAAATAGCAATAAAAAAGATCATTAAGATTCACATGAAGATACTTAGATGGCCAATATGATGCCACAGTTTGTACGTTGTGTCACAACTCAAGTGCTAAGTGGTAAACATGGCATCAATTTCACTATTGGCAACAGTATGAGAACGTGGAAGAAGCTGTGAGAGCACACAGCCTGTGATGTTTCCCCACTGCAGTCTGACTTCCTGAGATATCACTGTGCCAGAATAAACAGGAAATCACTCCAGACAAGTATCATCAGAGCATCCTGTTCCTAAATGCCTAGAACAGTTTAGTAAATAAAAACAATACTTTGAAAGGTTCCATCTATTGAAAGTCAAATGATGTTGACAATCCCTCACTAATCTCTATCTGGTCTCTCAGTAAACCAAATGGAAATCAATTTTTTAAGTTAGAACTTGCTCTCAGAGTATCAGAGTTCTAGATACCAACTTCAAAAGAGGATTTAAAATACCTGGAAGATCAACAGGTTCAAATGCTTAAAGTAATTTGTTGTGGCAAATATACATTTTATAAAATTCCATATGGCTAATTTCACAGTGTCTCCTATATCTCTGTTCTATTTCTGACAGAGATAGTAGAGAGCCAATAATATTCTCTGAATAGTAATTTAAGCTTTAATTCTTAAAATAAAGAGTAGAAATTGATGTAAAAATTAAAATGTGTTAACTTTATTTTGAGAATTACGTGTTTTAAAAGAAAACTCCACCTAAACGAGTTGGAAACTTAGGTCCACACAAAAACCTGAAGATTGATGTTTATATCAGTTTCATTCATAATTGCCAAAACTTAGAAACAACTAAGATATTCTTCAGTATGTGAATGGATAAATAAATTGGAATATATCCAGAAAATGGAACAGTATTAAGTGCTAACAAAAAAAATGAACTATCAAACCATGAAAAGACATGGAGGAAAATTAAAAGCATATCAGTAAGTGAAACAAGCCAATCTGAAGAGGCTAAACTATACGATTGCAACTATACAACATTCTGGAAAAGGCAAAACCATGAAGACCTAAAAAGATCAATGATTTCCCAGGGTCAGAAGGAAGAGATGAATAGGCACAATAGAAAGGACTTGGAATATCTTGACAGTGATTTATTTTTTCTTGTTAACCCCAATGTCTGGCAAAATAGCTATTCAGTATGGATTAAATAAATGATTGCTTAGGTTTTAATAAAGTAGTTATCATACACTCAATGAGCATCAATAATTTATTTTTTAATTTATTTGAGGGAGAGAGAGCAAGCATACTCTCTGGAGGCGGGGCAGAGAGAGAGGGGGAGAGAGAGAATCCCAAGCAGGCTCTGTGCCACCAGTGCAGGGTCTCACACAGGGCTCCCTCTCAAACCCGTGAGACCCTGACCTGAGCCAAAATCAAGATTCAGACGTTTAACTGACTGAGCTACCCAGGTGCCCTGAACATCAATAATTTCTATTGGAGATTTTTGAAATACCACCTGAATTTATCTAATGGCTCCAAATTTGTTTATCTCCTTCATTAAGATAAAAACATCAAGGGAGATGATAGCAGATATTAGACAAAATATATATACCTCTATATTTGTTTATTGCCTTTCGTTAGTAAAATGACAGCTCTATAGATCAGAATTAGTAGTGGCAAAATAAAAAATTGTAAAAAAAATAAAAAACTAAGAAGGCATGGATTAGGGTTGTTTAAAGATGTTATTAAATGCATTGAGAAGCAACATACATGGCTGGTGAATAAGACTATAAAATAACATAAAGATATGTATATCTTTATAAAAATGTCCTGAGGTATTATTTGTTAATGCTTAATTAATTGTTTCTTAATGCAAAATTGGTGAGGTCCTTTAGAATTGATTGGGTCATTTCATTGGTTACCTATGGTACCATGTTACCTTGTTTGTATTTGCTAAGATTTTCTCTCCTAAAACTGAAACTGTATTTTTCAGAATCAAAATTCTGGCATGATAAATAAGAATCATCTCTAGTTTGCTAACTTTGATTTTCTCAATTTCAAATTGATTTACATTCCATTTAGTTGCAACTTTGTCTCCAGTATCAATGAATTGCTGTTAGATCAACCAATGGATTGATTTCTTGAGCCATTTAAATATAAAATTAATTGTGAGGTTCATTGTAAGAAGCCAGTGTTTTGTAAAGCATACCAAAATACATACCCTACTTTCATTTGAGGACATGGTGGTGTCACTTTACTGAAGTATCAAGAAATTACTTGCCTGAATGATAGAAATCTTTCTCTTTCCCAAAGAGGTAAGAATTACCTAAGATTAGCAGGGTTGAAAAAAAATAGGCAAATTCACTTTTAAGGACCTAAGATTCTAGTAGCAATCTAGTGACAATCTAATGTGATTTGAGTCATGAAGTATGGTAAAGAGTTTGGTCAAGGTAACACAGGAGAGCAAAGGACACGGTCATTTCCTGTAACTGCATCTGTTGCCACATTATCTATTTCTCTTTTATAAACACCAGAAGTCCCTTCTTCAAAATTTTTTGTTCATATTCTAATTCAGGCCATGATAATCTTATAGTTTAAATATTAAAGTAGACTATCAGCAAAGTGAAACTTGGCTGTCATCCTGTCAAAGCTATTTTTACAGTCACTGTCAAAAGCCTTCAAATAATGTACGATGAGAGTATATGTCATACTAGATGCTTTGCTCTTTTTAAAGACAAAGTTCAGATTCATGGAATTTAGTGAAAGTAGTAATACCAACTGATATCATTTTTACCCTCATCTTTTACTGCCCCTGGTAGTACAGGTGATAAAATCTAGTAACATTAGCATAACAAAGGGAGTAAGAACCATACTTTGTCTTAAACTCCGTGGATTAGAAGCATGGCTCCTTCACTTACTAGCTGTGTAAACTTAGATATGTTTCTTAGCCTCTCAGTTACTAAGTTTCTTTACTGGGATTATGTTATGTACTTTACAGAGTTTTATCAGATTGAATAAACTTAAAGCACTTAAAGCAGTACTAGTGATACAGTAATGCTACATAACTAAATGCTTAATAAAATGTTATGTCTTTGCTAAATTATTAATATTTCTTCTCACTGTAATTTCTATAAAATAACTGTAAAACTCATTGGTCATATATCCTAAATTAAATCAGATTTAGTCTTATGATTTGGAGTTTACATAATCAACATTTTATGTTTCTACACATCTCTGTATTTTGAAAAAAAAATCTGTGAAATTATAATGATGGCTCTAAACCCTACAGAAGTATAACTTCTCAGATTTTCACAAAATCCAGCCATTATGTGAATGTGAATATCCATATTCCTCACAATTTGGGCAATTCCTTGCTTACTATTTCAGTTATCTATTGCTAAGTAACAAACCTCAAAAGTTATGGGCTTAAAACAAAAATTTATTAGTTCTCTGTTGTGATGGGCTGACCATCTGGGCAGTTATTTCTTCTAGACTCTTCTGGAATCATCATGAAACCATGGTCAGGTGACAGCTCAACTGTGATAAGTGGATCCCAGAGGACGTCAGTCATACATCTGATGCTGCAAGGATAATTTCTGAAATTTCAGGATGTGGACAGGTTTTCTGTATCCTCATTCTCTCTTTTACTTTACTTTCATCCTCTAAGTCTTCTTTGCCATGTAATGTCCTATCTTCAAAGAGATGGACATCACAAAGCAGTCTCAATCACTTCTGCAATTTTCTTTTCATTAAAGTAAGTCCCAAGGCCAGCCCTAATTCAAAAAAAGGAGAGACAATAAGCTCTAATTCTTGGTAAGAATGGTAGTCATTTTGCAAAGCAGCATGGTAGGAATTATAGCCGTTTCTGAAAATCTACCACAGTCTGCCTTTTGGGCACAAGAACTTAACACCCTTCCCTCTTGCAAAATACCCTGTCTCCTTCCAGAGTGATCACTTTTTATCCAATTATGACATTAGCCTCACCATTTAGTCTCCTTTTTTGACCCAGGCCAAAATATAGGTGGGAATCCTTAGGCACAGTTCCTCTAAAGTTGAAAACAAGTTTTCTGCCCCTCACATACCCAAGGTGCAACAAGAGAAAAAGAGAAGATAACCTAGGTAACACACAATTCATTCAAAAGAGGAAAAAATAAAGAGCACATGATGACCAAAGATCCATAGCAATTCTGATACCCAAAGAGACACATGGTTTCCGTATTCCAAAGTCCATATTTTCTTTCCTCTGACCTAGGAAGCCTTTTCCAGCCACTAGGAAACTCCACTTGCAAGTCCCTATGCCTGCAGAACTCTGTCTCAAGGTCTCTATTTAAATGGCTCCTATCCTCCCACTCTTGGATGAACTTTGCTTAGTGGTTGATGCTGAGAATACTACCTACAGTTTATCTTTCCTTCTCATATTTTCTTCCTGGAATTTACCACATTCATTATTATCTTCCATGTTGATTTATTCACTTAAATATGGTGTGCTTACATACATAATAAAAGCACAGACCTTGTTTCTTTCCTATTCATTAAGTTATTCTCAGAATTCAACACTAAGCCTAGTACTTAAGAGATGACCAATAAATATCTGGTAAATGAATGAGTAAATGAGACCCTATAACCACCCTACAAAAGAGGTTTCCCTGTTGGAAAGATGAAGACCTTGAGTGAGGCTTACAGAGGTTAAATAACTTGCCAAAGGTCTTACCTTTTCAAGAGCGGAAATCAGCTTCATCCCAGCAACATGTTTTTTCTACCATTTCCTTTCTTAATAAATGGAAATAGACTATATGACCTTCTGAAGGTTGACATTGTTTTGGAATTTTCTTCTTGCATCACTTCACCATTTCATGTAACTTCAGGTTATATTACATCAGACAAGTCCAGAAGAATGCCAGTGACTTTCATCTTGTTCTCCCTTTCTGTTTATAACCTTTTCACAGACAGCGTATATTATTTAATAAGTGACCAAATGGAAACTGGCAGATGAATCCACCCTACACTGAGGAAAAAGACAGTAAGCACATGTTTTCTGCCTAATTTCCAATGGATTAGCATCCGTTGATGTTCCTCTCTTGGAAAGAATATCTTTCTTGATTCTTTCTGCTTATCCTTAAAGATTGTTCACTCATTTATGTAATGGATCTATTTTTATTTCCAAGCATATGCTTCCAAAATGTGTAAAGAATTTCAAATGTGAAAACAAAATTTTATATTAGTCTTTCCTTAGAGATGCATCATCGTTAAAAAAAATCAATACCAAAACACTATTAACACAATTGCAGAAATACATTAGAGACTAAAATCCCATCCTTCAAAGATTACCTGAAGTTTCAAAGACAAATAATGTCACTTAAACACACACAAACACACACATTCCTAAAAGGGGAGTGCAAATATATTCCAATCTACTATTATCACTAATAAGTACATTTGGGCATCTTTGATGGTCCTAGCACTGTTTTTTGGTAATTCTTCTTGTATTCTTAGCCTTGCAACAAATCTGACAGTTTTTTGCAGTCTCACTTTACAGGTGGGGACCATGTTTCTCAAGGGGTAATATTAGCAATTCCAACCCAGATTTATATTTTTTCTAAAGTCCAACACACCAACCTAAGAAGTTGTGATTTCATCCTGTAATATGAAAACTAAAGAGATAATATAATTTAAAGCAATAAAGGAAAATCAGAGCGCTGATGTGCCCCAGCTCAATCGGAGGAAAAAGATCAAAGCTTTCCTCTTGGAAGTATGGTTTGGTTTTTTTTTTTCTACTTTTCATGAAGAAAGGAGTAACAAAGTCTGTTTTCAAAAAAAAAATGTTTAGAGTAATTACACATTAGATGATAACATCAATTAATGCTTGCTGTAAACACTGCTAACTAAATTTTTATTAGATCAACTAAATACTAAGCATATAATTAAACAAAAATATCAGAACATTTTTTTCCATTCACCTCAAGTAGGTATTTCCACCATTATTATAAACTGTGTAATACAAGTTAAGATACTTTTAGTAGCCATTCACAGCAACCATTGCTCTGGTGATGGAGCTGTAGGTCTCTATAATCAGCTACTTTAAAATGTTATCAAAAATAAGCAGCAAATTATTTTGCTTGACTTGAACAGAAATGTTATAATTTAACTTGACTAATTTCTAGGCACTGCTAGCCATACATTTAGAAAGGATCTACATTCTTGGCTTACTCACACAGTATCTGTGTGAATTGGGCAATTAGCATACACTTGATACCCATTGGTTTTCTAATCTGTAAATATGAATGGTACCTACCTTATGGATTATTGTAATTAATAAAACAATCCATGAAGAGTGTTCACAGTTCCTGAATTGAATCTGTGAAATAATTATAATTTCTTCAGTAATTTAAGAATTTATCTTTTTCTATTCCATGAACTCATAAACACAGTTTTCACTACAATGTATTCCAAATTTTATGTATGTATTTGGAACAACCAACATTTCTTTCCAAAGTGAATCAATATAGTTGATGCAAGAGAAACCAGAGTTTGTGTTGTTTCCATTGCAGAAGATCCTGAAAATGTTTGTTACTTCATCCTGTTTCCTGCTCTATACTTAGCATTTGCAGTCAAAAATATAAATAATTCTGAGAATTGGGCATAAAAAAATTTATATGTTAAGTTTAACATAAATATTCATGATACATGCAGTCATTATATATAAGTATATTAATGTTGTATACATTTATATATTGTTATGTTAAAAACTAAGCAAATGACGGTAAAAAAATTATTTTGGACCCTAAAGTTACAAAAGTCTCTTTAAATTACATGTGTTTGGTTAGTTTCACAGGTTAGTAATTCTCACTACTTTGACACATGCTTGCTTTTTTGTATTTTACCACTTCATTGGTGCAAGAACATAGAAAAAATAACATTCAGTGCTTGTTTCCATTAAATAACACAAAATTTAAGTCCTGAAAAATGTGAAATACAACACGTGGAGAATCAAATATACCAACCTTTTCTCCCACCAGACCCCATTTGAGTTTGATTTTACTGCCTATTTAAAGCTTTAAGTTTTCTTTGCTCTGTTGTAGATTTCTTCTGCCTGTGGTCAAAATCACTAGTTAAATTTAAGATTATCTCACAATAGTAAGGACTCTATAACTGTGAGTATGTAAAGTAAATACCAATTACACATTAAGGGCCAAATTCTGACCTTGAATTTAAACAGAGAATTTATATTTGCTTCACTTAAACCTGAGCATCTAATACCTTTATTGCAAAAAGTCTCTAATGTTGAGGTTTATACACATAATGATAGAGCTGACCAGGGAAATAAACTACTTAGTTAAGTATGATTTGAACTAGACATTAGGTGTCACCAAAAGTCTTCCATGACGGTCCTTCTATCTTACATCGAACTTTAAATATTAAAATCGGAAAACTAATGGGATTTACTTATAGAAACCTAAATATCATAAGTGTAAAAACGTCTGTCTCTGGAATGTTTTTACCATTCCTCATGTCTTGAGATTCCTTGAGAAACAATAAGAGTTAAGGGTGCTAGGTGGCTAAGTAGGTTGAATGTCTGACTCTTAATTTCAGCTCCTATCATGATCCCAGGGTTACGGGTTTAAGCCCCACCTCGGGCTCCCTAGTGTTCATGGAGACTGCTCTGGATTCTCTTTTTCCCTCTGTCCCTCTACCCTACTCACTCTCTCTCTTTGTTGGAAATCCTAACAAACTATTGTGGGTGACAGGGACGATGGTAACAACAAATATCTTGAAACTGTACCAGATAAGGTTTCAATCTCTACCTATCGATAATCGTCTTCTAGTGGGATATTAATGGAATCAGACACATTCTTGGTTTTCAGTCACAAAGGTTTCAGAACGTGAGATTACCTGATCTCACAAAACATGACTCTAAAAAGAGAATGAGACCTCAAGGAAATGAAAACATTTGTTCACACATAAAAGTTGTACACTAAGGCTCAGAGCAGTATACTTCATTATAGTTAAAAGCTAGGGGGAAAAAGAAAAAATGTCTGTCCAGCTGATGAATGGATAAACCACCATGTGGTATGTCCAAAAATGGAGCGTTATTTGGCCATAAAAAGAAATGAAGTACTGATACATGCTACAACATGGATGAACCTTCAAAACATTATGCTATGTAAAATAAGCCAGCCACACAAGACTACGTGTTCAATTCTTTTGAAAGGTCACAATTAGGGATATCTATAGAAACAAAGTAGGATTAACAGTTACTTAGTGCTGGTGTATGGTGGTAGAGGATAAGGGATAAGAACTAAAGGAAATGAGGTTTCTTTTTAAGGTAATAAAAATATTCTAAAATTGGCTTTAGTACAATTGCACGTATCTGTGATGGTAATAAAGATAATCTAATATGTTAAAAAGGTGAATTGCATATTTTGTGAATTCTATCACATTAAAGCTGCTACAAAATAAAAACAGAATTAGAGAGAAATTTACCTAACGGGACAATCCAAGTCTTATTTATAGGAATATGAGTGGACATTAAATATAGCATTAGAGATTGTGTGTGTGTCTGTATTTACTTTAGCTGTTGATGTTTTCCAGAAGTTTAATATATTGAATTATTATATTAATATATAGTTTCCATTTTATAGTCATCTTTATGAGAGAGAGAGAGAGAGAGAGAGAGCAAGCAGTGGAGAGGGTCAGGAGATAGAAGGCAAAGGGAGAGAGAGAGACAGAGAACCTTAGACTGAGCATGTAGCCTGAAATAGGGCTTGATCCCACAACCTTGGGATCATAAGCCAAACTGAAATCAAGAGTTGGCACTCAACTGACTGGGTCACCCAGACACCCCAATAGTCTTCTATTTTTAGATGAGAATCCATTGAGAAAAATGACTTTAGATGTGAATTACATCAAAAAGACCAATTTTTTTTTCACGTATAGATATTATTTGTCAACATGTGCTCTATTTTATGTGATAAATTATCAGAATTTAATGCTCCGGTCAGTTATACCACTCCATGCTATTTAAAGCTTTAAGCCCAAAGAGTTGTTTTTTTTTTTAATTTAGTATATTAAACATTACAAAAAATAGCTCTCTTACAGCTCCCCTGCTGTGTCTTAGATTGTTGCCAAGGCTTTTTGTGATATGTTATTACTAGAGTAACATTTTTCTATAAATATTGCATCCTTGATTCTAATGTCACCCAAAATAGCAATGTAGTATAAAGGATACAGGGAGAATAAATGTAAAGAAAGAAACTGAATTAATTTTATTTACTTTCTAATTATTAGAGCTTCCATATCATCATACCTTCCCACTTATCTACATGTCTTCTAAATGTGGAAGTCTCCCTTGGGTTTGAGGATATCTGTTTTTAAGGCCAAAACACTTTTTCTTAGAAAATTAATCTCAGTTGAATCGCTGATTTGCGTTTGAAAAACAATCATTGAATATTGTTGAGCCCTTGGTAAAAACCCTACTCTAACCAAGTGTCAATTGCTTGCAGATTTCTCATTTCAATGACCCACATAGCAATTTCTTCACTGTACAAACTTTAAAGACATAAACCTAGTATGCTTTGGATATAGTCTGAATCTTGACATGAAAAGAGAATGGACTTGACATTGTAGGTTTTTTTTTTAACTTTGAAACTTTAATCCTTTATGTATTTTGAGGAAAATTTAGTACACATGTTAACTAATTTTTGATCATACTTTATTCATCAAATTATGTTTTTGTTTTTCATCAAATTATGTTTTAAAAGAACTACTTAAAGCTCTAACTCAAAAAGCTTCTGAAATAGACTTTGGAAATTGTTTTTTAATAAGCTATTAAAATATTGTTCTTGAAAAAGAGAAAGTCGTTGTTCTGAGCCCAGAGGAACAAAAGACTCAAGTTCAACTTGAAATATTAAACTCAAAACCCTCAGTAATGCTCTTACATTTAATAAAACTAATTTCAGCTTCCATTCCAACAGTCTGCATCTTTGGAACATCTCTAATTGCATATGGTCATGCTAACAGCTAACATTTGCATGACAAGAAAAAAGTGTTTTGTGGTTACTACAGAAGGACTTTTAATCCTGGGATAATAATCTACTGATTGTGTCAGCTTGAATAGACCTCTGCGTAGGCCAAAAATACTTCTCTTAAGGTCCCATGTAACCTTTAGCAGCTGCTATCTGTGGCCCCTTAGAACAAAATGGCAAAGGAAACCCCCAAAAATGCAGCCAAAAATTATGAAGTCATTCATTCATAACATTAGATCGAATCCTAGAAACCGCATCACCAACATCCTCCTACATTTTATGAAGTAAATCTATAGAAGAAATATAATTTTTCAAAGTACAGGAAGTGAAGACACAGTACAGAAAAGGGAGAGAAAGGAAAGAGTTAAAAATAAGTTTGAGTTTTAAAAAATAACCTGAACAAGAGTAGGCATAAAAATAATCCGGAACTGCAAGTTGTAGATATATTACACATGAGAAAACATGAGAATTGATAGTAATTTACTCATAAATAGTAACAAAGGATGTCTCTTGGTTATAGATATAATTGTCATTTCTGAAGATGTAAATCTAGCTCATAAAAACAGCAAACCCAGTTTTCTATATTAGTTCATACCATACTCCTGCTTTCTTGCTCAAATGATAATTCCACATAGAGCTTTAAGCATCTTAAATCCCATGACATTGAAGTCATTTTTAAATTTTGTTTTTCCTTTCTGTTGGGCCCTTGTTTTTACAACTCTTCTTCTACAATTAGAAGTACTAACTTCAGCTACTTAGAATGCTCATCTCAGTATTGTTTGGTTCCTCTGAATTTCTGCACTCCATGGGACCACCACTTCCAAAGACCCTTGAACAACCCATTGTATGTGCAATAAGGAATATGGTTTCTAAAATTACATGACTTTCCCATGTTAGTATCTCCAGGTCTAACCTAATTCCAATAGCTGCTTTTGACTTCTACTTCTGGAATACTGAAGTGAATGTCAAAGTTTTGGGAAAAGAATAATGCTATTAAAATTAGATTTAAGTTTCCTTACATTCTTTGTGAAGAGTGACACTTCAAAAAAATACTTCTTGTCTCCAATTTGTTTTGAAATCCCAGTTAACATACGATGTAATATTAGTTTCAGGTGTAGAACTTAGTGATTCATCACTTACAACACCTGGAATTCATCATAAGTGCCCTCCTTAATCCCCAGGACCTATATATCCCACCCCCCTCCACCTCCTTTCTGGTAGCCATCAGTTTGTTCTCTATTGTTAAGAGTCTGTTTCTTGGCTTTCTCTTTTTTCTCCCTATGTACATTTATTTTGTTTTTGAAATACCACATACGAGTGAAATCATAGGGCATTTGTCTTTCTCTTACTGACTTATTTTGCTTAGGATAATACTCATTAGTTCCATCTACATCATTGCAAACAGCAAGATTTCATTCTTTTGTATGACTGAGTAATATTCATTATATATATATATATATGAATATATATATGCACATACATATACAACACTTCTTTAAACATTCATCAGTCGATGGAAATTTGGGCTCTTTTCATAATTTGGTTATTGTTGATAATGCTGCTATTAATAACAGAATGCATGTCTACCTTTGAATTATTGTTTTTGTATCTTTTGGGTAAATACCTAGTTGTGTAATTGCTGGGCCATAGGGTAGTTGAATTTTTAAAGTTTTGAGAAACCTCTATACTATTTTCTAAAGTGACTGCATAAGTTTTCATTCCCACCACAGTAAGAGGGTTCCCCTTTGTTCACATCCTCTTCAACACCTAATGTTTCCTGTGTTGTTAATTTTAGACATTGTGACAGCTATGAAGTGATACCTCATTGCAGTTTTGATTTGTATTTCCCTGATGATGAGCAATGTTGAGCATCTTTTCATGTGTCTGTTAGCCATCTGGATGTCTTCTTTGGAGAAGTGTCTATTCATGTCTTTTGCCCATTTTTAGATTGTTTTTGTGTGTTGGGTTTTATAAGTTCCCATATATTTTGAGTACTAATCCTTTATCATATGCCATGTATACACATCTCCAATTGCAAAGGTTGCCTTTTGGTATTCTTGATTGTTTCCTTTACTGTGCAGAAGCTTTTTATCTTGATGAAGTCCCAGTAGTTTATTTTTGCTTTTGTTTCCCTTGGCTCAGGATACATATCTGGTAAGTTGCTACAGCTGATGTCAAAGAGGTCACTGCCTGTGTTCTCCTCTAGGATTTTAATGGTTTCCTGTCTCACATTTAGGTTTTTGTTCTATTTTGCATTTACTTTCTTGTATGATGTGAGATAGTAGTGTGGTTTCATTGTTTTGCAGGTTGCTGTCCAATATTCCCAGCACCATTTGTTGAAGAGACTGTCTTTTTCCTATTGGATATTCTTTCCAATATTTGTTGAAAGATTACTTGACCATATAGTTGTGGGTTTATTTCTGCGTTTTCCATTCTGTTCTATCGGTCTATTGGTCTGCTTTTGTGCCACTACCATACTGCCTTGATCACTACAGTTTTGTAATACAACCTGAAGACTGGAATTGTGGTGCCTCTAGCTTTGCTTTTCTTTTTCAAGGTGCTTGGGCCATTTGGGGTCTTTTGTGGTTCCACACAAATTTTAGGATTACTGTTTCTAGCTCTGTGAAAAATTCTGGTGATATTTTGATAGGGATTGCATTAAATGTATAGATTGTATTGGGTGATTACACACCTTAACAATATTTGTTCTTCTAATCCATTAGTATGGCATGTTTTTCCATTTCTTTGTGTCATCTTCACTTTCTCTCATCAGCATTTTATGGTTTTCAGAGTACAGATCATTTACCTCTTTGGTTAGTTTTATTTCTAGCTATCTTGTGGTTTTTAATTCAATTGTAAATAGGATCAATTCCTTGATTTCTCTTTCTGCTCCTTCATAATTGGTGTATAGAAATGCAGCAGATTTCTGTATTTTGGTTTTGTACCCTACGATCTTATTGAATTATTGTATAAGTTCTAGCACTTTTTTGGTGCAGTGTTTTGGGTTTTCTATATAGAGTATGATGTCATCTACAAATAGTGAAAGTTTGACTTCTTTCTTGACAATTTGGATGAATTTATTTCCTTTTGTTATCTGATTGCTGAAGCTAGCATTTCTAGTACTATGTTAAACAATAGTGGTGAGAGTGGACATCCCTGTTTTATTCCTGAGCATAGAACAAAAGCTCTCAGTTTTTTCCCATTGAGGATATTAGCTGTGGGTTTTTTGTATATGGTGTTTATGATGTTGAAGTATGTTTCCTCTAACCTTACTTTGTTGAAGGCTTTTTATCAAGAATAGAGCTTTGGAGCACTTGGGTGGCTCAGCAGGACATTCGACTCTTGATTTCAGTTCAGGTCATGATCTCACAGATCATGAGATTAAGCCCTGCATCAGGCTCTGTGCTGGCAGTGCAAAGACCGCTTGTGATTCTTTCCTCTCTGTTTGCTCCTCCCCCATTCACCTTCTCTCTCTCTCTCTCAAAAATAAATAAATAAACATTTAAAATAATAGAGCTTTACTTTGTCATATGTTTTTACTGCATCTATTGAAAGTATCATATGGTTCCTAACCTTTCTTTTATTAATGTGGTGTATCATGTTCATTGATTTGCAAATATTGAACTACTCTTGCAGCCCAGGGATAAACCCAAATTGGTCATGGTGAATGATTGTTTTAATGTACTGTTATATTCAGTTTTCTAGTTTTTTATTATGAATTTTTGCATCCATGTTCATCAGGGATATTGGCCTGTACTTCTGTTTCTTAGTGGAGTCTTTGTCTAGTTTTGGTTTCTTTTTTTTTTTTTTTTTTGTTAAATTTTTTTTCAACGTTTTTTATTTATTTTGGGACAGAGAGAGACAGAGCATGAACGGGGGAGGGGCAGAGAGAGAGGGAGACACAGAATCGGAAACAGGCTCCAGGCTCCGAGCCATCAGCCCAGAGCCTGACGTGGGGCTCGAACTCACGGACCACGAGATCGTGACCTGGCTGAAGTCGGACGCTTAACCGACTGCGCCACCCAGGCGCCCCTAGTTTTGGTTTCTGAGTAATGTAATGTTAGCCTCATAGAATTAATTTGGAAATTTCCATATATATATATATATATATATATATATATATATATATATATATACACATTTGAATAGTGTGTGAAGAATAGGTATTAAGTATTCTTTAAATGTTGGGTAGAATTCCCCTGTGAAGACATTTGGCCTCGGACTTGGGTTTATTGGGAGATTTTTTGTTACTCATTCAGATCTGTTCAAATTTTCTATTTCTTCCTATTTCAGTTTTGGTAGTTTATATGTTTGTCAGAATTTATTCACTTATTCTAAGTTATCCAATCTGTTGACATACAGTTTTTTATAATATCATTTTGTGATTTTTTATTTTGTGTTTCTCTGGTGTTCTTCAGTATTTCCCCTAATTTGTGATTTTATTTGGATCCTTTCTCTTTTCTTTTTGATAAGTCTGGCTAGGGGTTTATCAATTTTACTAATTTTCTTATAGAACCAGCTCCTGGGTTTATTGATCTGTTTTGTGTTTTGTTTTTTTTTTTAGTTTCCTTATCATTTGTTTCTACTCTCGTCTTTATTATTTCCCATCTTCTGCTGACTGTAGGCTTTGTTCTTTGTTCTAGCTCCCTTACATGTAAGGTTACATTATTTATTTGAGATTTTTCCTGCTTGTTGAGGTAGGCCTATATTGCTATATACTTCCCTTAGGACTACTTCTGTTGCATCTCAAAATTTTTAGACTATTGTGTTTTCATTTGCTTCCATGACATTTTTAATTTCCTCTTTGTTTCCCTGGTGGACCTATTCATTCTTTAGTAACATGTTTTTTAACCTCCATGTATTTGTGGCCTTCTCAATTTTTTTTCTTTAGGTTAACTTCAAGTTTCATAGTATGTAATCAGAAAATATGATCTCAATCTTTTTGTGCTGGTTGAGGCCTGAATTGTGACGTAGTATGTGATCTGTTCTGGAGAATGACCCATGTACGCTTTCTGTCTCCAAAATATACGTAAGAGTATCTTAGCCTACGCTCTCCAAAAACTGAGCTTGAGGCAAAATTCACATGCTAGCATTTTGTTGGGAAGGTGTAATCTCAGGAACACAAGGATGGAGGAGAAGGGCAATGAGCTAAAGCAAGAACTGAGGGAACCTTTATGAAGCTTAGCACAGTTTCTACAGACAGCATAGTTAGTTACACCATCTTACTGATGTCTGTGGTGAGGTGATGTGAAAAAGTTGTAGCTCAGAACATTCTGTCATGGGAAGATGGTGGGAGTATTTATTCCAGCCACATTCCCATAAATGGTTTTTGTTGCTCAAAGTCATCACAGGGCTATTAACTCCCTCACACTTCGCTGTTTGTTACTTGGTCCCTCTGGGATATAGTCACAATATCTCCTGAGAACAGCAGTGCCATCTTCTGTGCTGTGTATCATAAAGCTGCAGGGTGGCAATAAGATTAACTGACCAGAGGCCTCTAGTTTATACAGTGAAAGCATTAAGACTAGAGGTAAGGCCCTATGAGGTCATAACCTAGGTGCCTGCAGCAGCTGCAGCACCAGTCACAATATTACAGTGTATGATCTCTTTCATGAAGACATTGATGCCTCCCAATGAATGTCTCTAACAAAGATCAATACCTCCTATCTATGGACTGCAAGGAGGTAACTTATCCCAGGTGATCTTGCTACATGGCCAGACATAGATTATCATGAAAACATGGCAATGGTAAATTTAGAGTATATTGAGGGAAGGAATAAAATGCAAGGAAAGATATATTGAGAAACTATTGAAAAAAATAATTCTGTTGACCATCATACAAAATTACAACTTGTTGACTTACTACCTCCTATGCCATCCAGCATTCCTATTCCTCTTCCCAGCTTCTCTTTTTGCCATGGCACATAGTACTTTCTATTGTCTTAGAAAATTTGCTTAGTAACATGTTTGGTTTATTGCCTACCTACCTGACTATACTATAAAGGCTACAAGGTCATGGAATTTCATCTGTTTTATTGATTCAATAATCCTAGAAACTACAAAGTCCCTTTACCTAGCAAAGTTCAATAAAAATTTATCAGTGAGTTAATTAATGTGGAGAAGGAAACAATGGTATATTAAAATCAGACATTTTCTGATTAAAGTAGAAGAAAATCCTATCTAGAATGTTTGAGAATGGGGATTCATTTGCTCACATGTCTAAAAAACCCAAAATAGGCCTAGCTTTGTGTTTAGCATGGGAAGGACTTGAAAATCTGTCACCAGTCTCTGGTTCAATTCCTTGATTCTTCCTTTCCTCTATTTCTCCTGGTAGGAACTACAATAGCTGCTCACAACTTCCCAGATACAATTCCACTGTGAAAAAGAAAGTATTTCTTTAGTGATGGTCAAAAGCCCCAGGGTCACATATGATTTGGGCTTCCTTCAGTTTCTTAGGACCAGAACAGTGTAATGTGTTGTCTGGCAGAGTCTTGGGCCACACAGGCCCCACAAGCCAGGGAGAGGGCAGCTTCATCAGAAATGCATGGGTTATATATGAAAATGTTTTGAAGAAATCATGACTGAAAACATAAGGATTTTCCTAAACTGCAAACTATTTCAGAAATTGAATGGAAATACTATGGAGAAGTGTGTGCAAATAGGGAGGCCTCATTCAGCCCCAATCTCTCCTACCCTGAAAATCTCACATTTAATCCATAGTGTCATGTGACATGTGTCTATAAAAACATTAAGCGTGTATTATCAAAATGCCAAAGAAATTGTAGAAGAACATAAAACTATCATTTGTAAAGAAAAAATAATACAAAAATTAAGTTTTATTTAGCCCAATGTTGTGCCTGACTATAAAAATAAGAAAAAGTTTAGTAGACTCTTGTTTGTATTTCAAAGTATAAGTATATAGTCCCAAATATGCTAGCTTATATTTATTGCCATCAAGTTCTAAAGCCTTCTGATAATTTGTTAATCTAGTGTTTATAAAAAGAACTCCTAATTTAAAAATGGATGTTAAAATCAGTACGAATAAATATAAACGATACATGAAATGAACTTTCTGCAGTTCACATTTAGTCCATTTAATAATCTACCTTTTCCAAATAAAGACATTAAGCCATTTTTGGAACAAACAACTAGTATGGATAATAATTTATTTTCTGATATGATTCCCCATTCCTTTTAAGGTTTTGCCTCTTCTCAACATTTATAAGTATACACATTTGGAATTTTAAGGCAATACAACCAGGAACAGATTATATCTAAATATAGAGAAGAGCTCTATTATATTATCTTTAGTTTAGCTTTAAAACTATCAATCACATTAGAATTATGAGTCAATTTATTTAAAGTAATATCATATGTCAGCTAAAGAGGTTTTCCCTATATAATTATCACATTATAATCAGTTAAATGAGTATTAATTATTTTGGCATTATCTCCTGCAGTAAATACTTAAAGTTAAGCCTCTATTAAAACATATCATTCTTGTTAAAGAATGATCCCTTGTATATCTCAGCCAAAGAACATTAGCCTTGGAATGGACCCACAGATAATCTAATTAGAAATTACTCATCTGACATGTACATAAACTCTTCTCACCTCTACCTTTAGAAGAAAAATCTCATAATCCAATGCTATTTCCAATAAATATTTCCTTCTCTTCTTACATTCCATCACTTTAAGTTTAAAACCTATAGAGTATGTTCAAGTTTTTTTTAATTTGGTTACTGATTTAAAAACAAAAGTATCTGCTTGATTGATATTTAATCAAATATAGCTCAGAGTATTTCTAGGCTTTTCTAGACCAGGTATCTTAAATATACCATTCTGCCAAGTACATCACCTCAGAATTTCACTTACTTTAAAATCTCATTCAGTTATTTCAAGGAGTTCCCGGGGTGTCACATAAAGGTCATTGAGTGCTCATGTACCCACAGGGTATGAGTATCCCAGTGGGAAGACCACTGAGTTATAGTAAGAGAACTGTAACACACACACATACACACAGAAACAGTACGTTCTTCCTCACCTTACCATACTGTCAGTGGACTTAGAATTTTTCCTTGAATAAGTATTGAAAATTCCTTTTATTATGCCTATGTCAATATTATTCACAGCTGAAACATGTAACATATTATGATGACAGTTTATTTCTTGTAAACATTTACTTGAGAACTGAATTTTTTTACATACTTTTTTATTGAAAAATGACACGTAGAAAGATATATATGTTAGAAGTGTTTGTCTCAGTGAATTTTAATGAAGTGAACACATCTGAAAATCCAAACCTACCAAAAAAAAAAAAAAAAGAATACTATGAGCATCCAAGAAGATTACTCCTGCCCCCTCCCAGTTGTTACCATCCCCAGAGGTGGTCATCAGTATCTTGACTTATAACACCATTAATCACTTTGCCTTTTTTTTTTTTTTTTTTTTTTAACTTCACACAAATAGATTTATATCCTAGGGCACTCTTTTGTTTGTTGCTTTTTTCACTAAACATTACCTTTCTGACATTGATTTGCTGTATAGTATTTCATCATGTGCATATACCACAATGTATTAATTCTGTTGATAAACACGTGAATATTTTCCAGCTTTTTACTATAGTAAATGATGCTGTTCTGTTGATTATATAACCAGGATCAGAATTACTGGGTTACAGGGTTTATGTATGCTAGGTTTTATAAACATTATTAAATCTCCAAGTGTATGCACCAATTTAAACTTTATTTAACAATATGAGTGTCTTGACCATTCCACATTCTCATGAATTTTTGGTATTTTCCTGGATTTTAAATTTTATCCATTGGATACATTTATGGCTATACGTAATTATGAAGGCTTTTGTTTTTATTGGAGCACAACATTCATTCATTAAAAACAACAGAATACAGTACATCAAAGCAAACATTTGCATGTCCTATGAAAACCAAGATTCTGAAATTACACTATAATATGGAAAAAAAAAAGTGTTCTAAATGGGATGACTACATAACTTATCATTCAAACAGGGACTATAGGTGAGAAACCAAATTATTCCTGACATTTATCACCCACACTGCCAAAGAGCTTTTCTTACAAACCTTAAAACACAGTTAGTACCATAAATTTTCATAAATATGATATGTAAATCAACCTTGAAGATTTATAAAATTTCCTTAGAAAGTATTGCAGTTAATTCTACAGGTAGCAGTTCTGTGGCAATAGAGAAGTTTAAAAACAAAACCCAACATTTCTTTTTATTTTTCAATTAAATGTATTCCAATTGTGATTTTAATGTGCATCGTCCCAATAACAAATAAAATTGAGCATCTTTTCATGTGTATTGGTCATCTACATATTGTTTTTTTTATGGAACGCCAGCACAAGTCTTTTGAATTTGAGCAGGCATATCTAGTAGATTTTCTACCTTACTTTAGTGATTTATAGGAGTTGTTTCTATTTCCTTTGTATGAGTTGTCAACAACCTGTATTGGAAATATTTTCCCCCACTCAGCAACATGTTGTTTAGTAGTGTCTTTATAAACAGAAGTTCAATTTTAATATAGTTCAATTTATTGTTTTTTTTTTTTTTTTCTGTGTGGTACATGCTGTTTGTTTCTGATTTCAAAACAAATATCTAGGGGCACCTGGGTGGCGCAGTCGGTTAAGCGTCCGACTTCAGCCAGGTCACGATCTCGCGGTCCGTGAGTTCGAGCCCCGCGTCAGGCTCTGGGCCGATGGCTCAGAGCCTGGAGCCTGTTTCCGATTCTGTGTCTCCCTCTCTCTCTGCCCCTCCCCCGTTCATGCTCTCTCTCTGTCCCATAAATAAATAAATGTTGAAAAAAAAAAAAAACAAATATCTATATTCAAAGGTCAGATATCTAATGTTGTCATCTAAAATTTTTGATGTTTTACCTTTCACCTTTACATTTCCATTTAAAATTAGTTTGGGTTTATAGTGTGAGGTGCAAATTAGGATTTCTTTTTTGTCAAATGCCTTTCCAATAGATATAGCAGCATTCATTGAACAGACCAGCTTTTCTCTCACTTTGTTCCCAAATAAGAGATAATTTAAGCATGGGTCCATTTATGTTTCATTGATTTATCAGTCTAACCTTATGCCACAGTGCATTTTCCTTATTGTACCTTCATGATAAGCTTTTATAGCTAACAGTACATACATACCCTCCACCTTTGTTTTCTCTTTTTTTCCCATGAAAAACATTTCTTTTAATTGAAGTATAGCAAATACGCAATGTTACATCAGCATCAGGTGTACAGTGTAGTAATTCAATAATTCTATTTGGTCTTCTATGCTTATCACACGTGTAGCTACCATTTGTCACCATATAATGCTATTATAATATCATGGGCAGTATTCCCTATGCTGCAACTTTCATCCCCATGACTTATTCATTCCATGACTTTATCTTTCACTCTCCTTTCCCCTTTTGGCCCATCTTTCCACCCCCCTCCCTTCTGGCAACCATAACTTTGTTCTGTATATTTATGACTATTTCTGCTTTTTTGTTTGTTTATTGTTTTGTTTTGTTTTGTTTTTAGATTTCATATGTGGAAAAAAAAAAGATGGCTTTGGTCTTTCTCCGTCTGACTTATTTCAGTTAGCATCATACCCTCTAGGCCCATCCATGTTGTCACAATTGGCAAGATCTCACGGTTTTTGATAGCTGAGTAATACTCTACTGTTCACATCTACCACATCTTCTTCATCTCTTCTTCTGTGGATGGACACTTGGGTTGCTTCCGTATCTTGGCTATTGTAAGTAATGTTGCAAATAAACATCCAGGTGCATCTATGTTTTTGAATGGGTACTTTTTTTTCTTTATGAAAATACCCAGTACTGAAATTACTGGATTATATGGTATTTCTATTTTTAATTTCCTGAGGGAATTTAATACTGTTTTCCACAGTGTCTGCACCAATTTACATTCTCACTCACTAACAAGTGTGACAAGATATAGCTTTGTATTTCTCTTTTTAATTCCAGGATAGGTAGCATACAGAGTTATATTAGTTTCAGGTGTACAATATAATGATTCAACAGTTCTATTCACTTCTCAGTGCTTATAAGTGTATTCCTAATCCCCTTCATCTATTCAAAACATCCCTTTTCCCACCTTCCCACTGGTAACCAGTGGTTTGCCCTCTATAGTTAAGAGTATGTTTTTTGGTTTGTGTCTTTTCAGTTTTGTTTGTTTGGTTTGTTAAAATTCACATATTAGTGAAATTGTATGGCATTTGTCTATCTCTTATTTACTTCATTTAACAGTATACTCTCTAGATCCATCCATGTTGTTATAAATGACAAGACTTTATTCTTTATTATGGCTGAGTAATATTCCATTGTGTGTTTGTCTGTGTCTGTGTGTGTGTATGTGTCTGTCTATCCATCCATCCACCCACCACATCTTCTTTATCTATTGATGGACATTGGGGCTGCTTCCATGTTTCGCTATTGTAAATAATGCTGCAATAAACATTGGGGTGCATTTATTTTTTTTCAAATTAGTGTTTTCACATTCTTTGGGTAAATACCCAGTATTGGAATTACTGGATCATATAATAGTTCTATTTCTAAATTTGGAGGAAACTCTCCACTATTTTCCACAGTTGTTGCACCAGTTTGCATTCCCACCAACAGTGCACCAGGACTTCCTTTTCTATGCATTCTTACCAACTCTTGCTGCTTCTTGTGTTTTGTATTTTAGCCATTATGATGTGTGAGGTGTGAGGTGATAATTCATTGTAGTTTTGATTAACTGTTCCCTGATGATGAGTGATGTTGAGCATCGTTTCATGTGTCTGTTGCCCATCTGTATGTCTTCTTTTTAGAAATAGTTCATGTCTCTAGCTCATCTTTTAATTATATTATTTGTATCTTTAATATTGAATTGTATCAATTCTTTATTTGGATACTATTTCATTTACAAATATCTTTTCCCATTCTCATGTTACCTTTTAGGTTTGTTGATTATTTCCTTTGCTGTGCAGAAGATTTTGATTTTGATGTAGTCTCAATAGTTTGTTTTGATTTTGTTTCCCTGGCCTCAGGAGACAGATCTAAACCAAGTTGTGATGGCCAATGTCAAAGAAACTACTGTCTGTGCTCTCTTGGAGGATTTTAATGGCTTCAGGTCTCATGTTTAGGTCCTTAATCTATTCTGAGTCGTGTGTGTGTGTGTGTGTGTGTGTGTGTGTGTGTGTGTGTGTGTGTGGTGCAAGAAAGTGGTCTAGACAGGAGACTGTCTTTTTCATACTGCAAATTCTTGTTTCCTTTGTCAAAGATTAATTGACCACATAATCGTGGGGATATTTCTTGGCTCTCTGTTCTGTTCCATTGATCCATGTGTCTATTTTTGTGTCAGTACTGTACCATTTTGATTACCACAGCTTTGTAGTATATCTCGTTATCTAGGATTGTGATACCTCCAGTTTTGTTCTTTTTTGAGATTTATTTGACTATTTGGGATCTTTTATAGTTTCATACAAATATTAGGATTATTTGTTCACTGCTGTGAAAAATGCTCTTGGTATTTTGACAGGGATTGAATTAAATCTGTAGTTTCTTTGGGTGGTATGGACATGTGCTCTTCTAGTCCAGGAACATAAAATATCTTTCCATTTGTGTCATCTTTAATTTCTTTTATCAGTGTTTTATAGTTTTCATAGTATATATCGTGTAGTTCCTTAGTTAAGTGTATTCCTAGGTATTATTTTTGGTGCAATTTTAAATGGGATTGTTTCCTTTTCCTGTGACCTTACTGAATTCATTTGCAAGTTCTAACAGTTTTTGGGTGGAGTCTTCACAGGTTTTTGGATTATAATCCCATGTCATTAGCAAATAGTACAAGTTTTCCTTCTTCCTTACTGATCTGAATCCCTTTTATTTCTTTTTCTTGTCCAATTGCTGTGACCAGGACTTCCAGTACTATGTGAATAAAAGTGGTGAGCGTGGGCATCCTTCTCTTTTCCTGAACTTAGGAAAAATGCTGTCAGTTTTTCACCATTGAGTTTGATGGTTGATGTTGGTTTTCATATATAGAATTTATATATTGAGATATGTTCCCTCTAAATCTACTTCGTGGAGGTTTTTTTTTTTTTTATCATGAATGGATGTTGTACTTTTTCAAATGCTTTTTCTTCAATTATTGAAATGATCATATGGTTTATATCCTTTCTCTTGTTGATGTGGTGTATCACATTGACGGATTTGTGAACATCGAACCACCTTTGCATCCCAGGAATAAATCCCATTTGATTGTGGTGAATGATTTTTTTAAATGTATTGTTGCATTCAGTTTGCTAATATTTTGCTGAGGATCTTTGCATTTATGTTCATTAGAATTACTGGCTGGTAGTTCTCTTTTTTGTAATGTCTTTATCTGGTTTCAATGTATGGGTAATGCTGGCCTCATAGAATTAATTTTGAAGCTTTCTCTTCTCTTAAATTTTTTGGAATACTGACTGTGAGGAGAATAGGTATTCTCTCTAAATGTTAAGAATTCACCTGTGAAGCCATCTGGCCCTGGACTTTTGTTTGTTGGGAGTTTTTTTTTTATTACTAATTCAAATTCGTTGCTGGTATTTAATAAAAAATCTCAAATTTTCTATTTCTTTCAGATTCAGTTTGGAAGGATATATGTTTCTAGGAATTCATCTACTTCTTCTAGGTTTACCAGTTTGTTGTCCAACATTCTCTTAAAATTGTTTGTATTTCTGTGGTGTTGATTGTTATTTCTCCTCTTTAATTTCTCATTTTTTTATTTGAGTCCTATTTTTTTTTTTGAGTCTGGTTAAAAACTTAACAATTTTGTTGATCTTTTCAAGGAACCACCTCCCGGTTTCATTGATATGTTCTATTGTTTTTATAATTAGAATTTTCAGTATGTTTCTTTATGTTCTAATCTTTATTATTTTCTTCCTTCTACTGGTTTGGGGCTTTATTCTTCTTTTTTTAGCTCTTTTAGGTGTAAAAATAGGTTGGTTGAGATTTTTCTTGTTTCCTTTTGTATAGGCCTGTATTTCTGTAGACTTTGCTGTTAGAACAGCCCTTATTGCCTGTTAAAGATTTTGGAACATTCTGTTTTCATTTTCATTTACATGGAGATATATTGTTCGATTTCCTCTTTGATTTGTTGATTAACCCATTCATTGTTTTTAGCATGTTATTTAACTTCCACGTATTTGTGTTCTTTCCAGATTTTTTCTTCTGCTTGATTTCATAACATTCTGACTAGAAAAGATGTATGGTATGACTTTGATCTTTTGAATTTGTTGATACTTGTTTTGTGGCCTAATATGTGATCTCTTCTGGAGAATGTTCCATGTGCTCTGAAAAGAATTGTATTTTGCTGTTCTAGAATGGAATATTCTTTTTTAATTTTTTTTTCAACGTTTTTTATTTATTTTTGGGACAGAGAGAGACAGAGCATGAACGGGGGAGGGGCAGAGTGAGAGGGAGACACAGAATGGGAAACAGGCTCCAGGCTCCGAGCCATCAGCCCAGAGCCTGACGCGGGGCTCGAACTCAGGGACCGCGAGATCGTGACCTGGCTGAAGTCGGACGCTTTAACCGACTGCGCCACAGGCGCCCCTAGAATGGAATATTCTTAATATATCTGCTAGATTCACCTAGTCCAATGTATCATTCAAAGCCACTGTTTCTTTGTTGGTTTTCTGTTTGGATGATCGATCCACTGATGTAAATGGGGTGTTAAATTCCCATACTATTGTTATATTACTATTAATAACTTCTTTTATGTTTGTTATTAACTTTTTATATATTTGGGTGCTCCCACATTAGATGTGTATATATTTACATTTTTATATTTTTTGTTGGATTTTTCCCTTTATAAGCAAGTAATGACCTTCTTTGTGTCTTGTTAGAGTCTTTGCTTTAAAGTCTATTTTTTTGGGGGGTCGCCTGGGTGGCGCAGTAGGTTAAGCCTCGACTTCAGCTCAGGTTACGATCTCATGGTCCATGAGTTCGAGCCCCGCGTCGGGCTCTGGGCTGATGGCTCAGGGCCTGGAGCCTGCTTCCAATTCTGTGTCTCCTTCTCTCTCTACCCCTCCCCCCTTCATGCTCTCTCTCTGTCTCAAAAATAAATAAAAACGTTAAAAAAATTAAAAAAAATAAAGTCTATTTTTTTCAAATATAAGTATTACTACCTCAGCTTCCTTTTCACTTATATTTGCATGATAAATGCTTTTCCATCCCTTCTTTCAACGTGCATGTGTATTTAGGTCTGAAATGAGTCTTTTGTAGGAAATTATCGATAGGTCTTGCTTTTTGATCCATTCCATCACTCTGTCTTTTGATTAAAGCATTTAGTCAATTTACATTCCAAGTAATTATTGATAGATATGTACTTATTGACCTTTTGTTACTTGTTTTATTGTGCTTTTTTGTAGTTCTCTCTTTTTTTTCTTCTCTCATGATTTGTTGGCTTTCTTTAGTAATAAACTTATCTTTTTTTTGTAAATCTACTACTGGTTTTTGATTTGTGTTAACCATTAGATTTGTCTATAACATCTTATGCATACAGCAGTGTATATTAAGTTGCTTAAATTTGAACCCATTCTTGATTCTTCTCTGCACTCTCACAATTTAGGTGTGTGGTGGCATGCTTTATGTTCTTTTATTTTGTGAAACTCTTGACTGATTTTTACAGATACACTTACTTTACTGCTTTTGTGCTTCCTACTTTTCTTATTCTTATGTATGGCCTTTTCTTTTCATTCAAGCAATCTCCTTTAACATTTCTTGTAGGGCTGGTTTAGTAGTTATGAATTCCTTTAACTTTTGTATGTCTCAAAAACTCTATTTTTTCTATTATGAGTGATAGAGGTATTCTTGGCTGGAGGTTCTTTTCTTTAAGCACTTTTAATATATTATGCCACTCCTTTCCAGCCTTCAAAGGTTCTGCTAAAAAATCATCTCTTTACCTTATGGGTCCCTTGTAGGTAACTATTTACTTTTCTTTTTCTACTTTTAAAATTCTCTCTATATCACTATTTTGCCATCTTAATATCTGTGTGCCCTAGTATGAACATTTTTGGGTTGAATTTGTTGGGGGCTCTCTATGCCTCCTGAATCTAGATGTTTGTTTCTCCCACAGACTGAGAAATTTTTCAGCTTTTCTTTTTACTTCTTCAATACATTTTCTGCCTCCTCTCTCGCTTCTCCTGGGATCCTTACAATGCAGATGTTATTATGCTTGTTGAGTTCCTTGAGTCTATTTTCTTTCTTTTTTCTCTCTCTCTCTTCCTTATTCAGCTTGATTTATTTCCATTACTATGTCCTCCAGGTCACTGACCTGTTCTTCTTCTATCTAATATTTATTCCCTCTAGTGTTTTTTTAATCTTAGTTATTCAATTCTTCACTACTGATTGGTCCTTTTTTTATATTTCTCCCTCTTTGTGGAGCGTCTGTCATACTCCATTCTTTTCTCAACTCCCATATGCATCTTTATGACCATTACTTTGGGTTCTCTATTAGGCATATTACTTATCTCCATTTCATATAGTTCTGCTGCTGTGATTTTGTTCTGTTCTTTCATTTCGGATATATTCCTCTGCCTGCTCATTTCTTCTAACACTCTGTGTCTGTTTCTATATGTTAGTGCTCTTAAGAAGAAGAGGTCCCATAGTGCCATGTGGTACAGTGTTCTCTTTTCACCAGAGCCTCGCACTTTAAGAGTATCTCCTATGTGTTTTGCATAAATCTTGCTATTGTAACTGAGCCATTTTTACCTCAGTCCAATTGTTTGCAATGGGTCTCTTTGCTTATTGGCAGGGTTTGGTCCCTATGTTGTTAGTGGGTCAGTCTGGGACCAGTCTGGGTTTGAGTTGAGTCAGACCAGGAATTTTCCAGAGATCTAGGAGCATTGACCTGCAAAGCACTTCCTCTGTGTTGTTTCTTGAGAAGCTGTTATTGGTGGGCAAGGTCTGTAATCAGACCAGATGTCTGCCCCTAGCCCACAGTTGCCCCTACCCCATGTCATGACTGCTTGCACACTGCCAGGCTTGTGGCACAGCTTTGGATGGGCTATAGTGAAGGGCATATTGGAGAGGGCAAGTCTGCATGACAGTGTAGGGGATGGGCATATGGAGCCAATAAGGTTGGTACTGCCCTTCCCTGGAGGGACCTGCAGCAACCAAGGACTGAGGCAGGCCATGGAAAGCCTGGGTGGCTCAGACTGTTAAGTGTCTGATTCTTGGTTTCAGTTCAGATCATGATATCACAGTTTATGCGTTTGAGCCCCATGTCAGTCTCTGTGCTGATGGTGAAGAGCCTGATTGGGAATCTCTCTTTCTCCCTCTGTCTATTCCTCAGTATAAATAAATAAACAAACTTAAAAAGAAAAAAGGAACTGAGGCAGACGAGTTTCTAGGGGGCAGATCTATAGAAGCATGTGGAGGTGAGTGCTGGTATTAACAAGGTTGTCTCAGAGCTGTTGTGGAAGGGGATGTGGAGCTGGACCTTCAGCCCAGGCCTGGCTGAAGTAAGTGTGTCCTCAGGAGAAAATGGGGGCTGGATGTGCTGTTAGCAAGTTAGGTATCCAGTGTTGGTGTCATGTTGATGGCACAGGTGGCCCTGTGTGTAGGCTGGAGGATGGGGTAGGGCTGGGGGGGAGAGGGGCAGGTGGGTACAGAAATAGTGTTATAAACTCCTCCAATCCCAGAGAAGTCTTCCAACAATCCATGCATTTCTCTGAGTTTAGAAAATAAATCTCCATCCCCTTTTCCTCATTTTTCAAAGAGCATCTTGTATGTTGTATCTCTACAGGGCTAATTGTTATGCTCTACTTAAGTCAACAATGCTGTTGGTATGTATTATATTGAATGTGTAGATTGCTTTGGGTAGTATGGATATATAATAATATTCTAATCCATGAGCATGGAATATCTTTCTATTTGTCACCTTCAATTTCTTTCATCCATGTTTTATAGTGTTTAGAGTACAAGTCTTTGACCTTAGTTTAGCTTATCCCTAGGTATTTACTCATTTTGGTACAATTATAAATGCAATTATTTTATTATATTTTCTTTTTGCTACTTTGTTAGTGGTGTATAGAATTGCAACAGATTTCTGTATATTAATTGTATTCTACATTTTACTGAATTTGTCAGTTCTAATAATATTTTTGATGGAGTCTTGGTTTTTTTTAAGTATAGTATGATGTCATCTGCAAATAATGAGATTTATTTATTTATTTTTTACTTAACAATTTTGATGCTTTTTTTTCTTGTCTGATTTCTATGGTTAGAATATCCAGTACTTTGTTGAATAACAGTGGTAAGAGTGAACATCCTCGTCTTGTTCCTGATCTGAGAGGAATAGTTCTCAGGTTGTTACCATTGAGTATGATGTTTGCTGTGAGTTTTTCTTATATCGCCTTCATTACGAGGAGATATGTTCTGTCTAAACCTAATTTGTTGAGAGTTTTTATCATTTGGTTTGCTAATATTTTGTTGAGGACTTTTATATTTATGTTCATTAGAGTTACTGGCCTATAGCTCTATCTTTTTTTTTTTTTTTTTTTTTTTTTGGAAAGTCTCTGATTTTGGTATAAGGGTAATGCTAGCATCATTGAATAAATTTGGAAGCTTTATTTCCTCCTCTATTTTTTGGAATAGTTTGAGAACAATAGGTGTCAACTCTTCTTTAAATGTTAACAAGAATTCATCTGGGAACACATGTGGTCCTAGACTTTTGTTTGTGAGGATTTGTTTTTATTCCTGTTTCAGTTTCATGATTAATAATCAGTTTGTTCAAATTTTCCATTTCTTCTTCCTTCAGTTTTGAAAAATTATGTTTCTAGGAATTGATCCATCTCTTCTAGTTTTCCAATTTGTTGGCAAATAATTTTTTATAATATTCTCTTATAATCCCCTGTATTTATGTGATGATGGTAATTCTGTCATACCTAATTTTATATATTTGAGTCCTCTTTGTTTTCTCAATGAATCTGCCTAAATACTTACCCGTTTTGTTCATCTTTTCAAAAAACCAACTCCTGTCTTGTCTAAAAACAACCTTGTCTATTTTTTGTCTCTCTTTTATGTATTTCCTAATACATAACTCTAATCTTTATTATTTCCTCCCTTTTACTACTTTTGGGCTTTGTCCTACTTCTTGTAGCTCTTTTAGGTGTAAGTTGAGGTTGTTTGTGTGTTTGTTTTGTTTTTTTTGTAGGCCCATATTGCTATATACTTGATTCTTATAACTTCTTTTGCTGTATCCAAGATTTGAGACCACTTTGTTTTCATTTCCATTTGATTACATACATATATTTTTAATTTTTCTCTTTGATTTTTTCATTGACCCATGCTCTATTTAGTAGCAAGCTGTTTAACCTCCATAAATTTATGTTCTTTACAGATTTTTTTTTGTAATTGATTTCTAATGTTATACTCTTGTGATTGGAAAAGATGATTGATGTGATTTCAAAATTTTTTAATTTACTGAAACCTGTTTTGTGGCCTAACCTATAATCTATCCTGGAGAATCTTCCATGTGCACTTGAAAAGAATGTGTATACTCATGTATTTAAATGAAATGTTTGGTGTACATTTGTTAGGTACAAGTAGTTTAATGTGTCATTAAGGTCATTGTTTCTTTGTTCATTTCCTGTCCACTTGATCTGTCCATTAATATAAATGAGGTATTAAAGTCGCTTACTATTAATGTATTCTGTCAATTTCTCCCTTTATGTCTGTTAATAATGGCTATATCCTCTTACTGGATTTTTCCCTTTATCATTATGTCCTTCACTCTTTTAATCTCTTGCTAGAGTATTTATTTTAAAGTGTGATAAAAGTATTGCTACCCCAACTTTATTTTTGCATCCATTTGCATGGTTTATTATTTTTAGGCCACTTACATTTAAAGTAATTATTGATAGGTATGTACTACTGCCACTTTGTCAATTATCTTTTGGTTGCTGTTGTGGTTCTTTTCTGGTTCCTTTTTCTTGCTGTCTTCCCTTGTGATTGATGTCTTTCTGTAGTGGTATGCTTAATTTTCCTCCACTTTATTTTTTGTGTATCTGTTACAGGTTTTAGTTGGTGGTTACCATGAGGTTCATATATAGTATCCTAAGTATATAGGATTCTATATTAAATTGATGGCCATTTAAATTTGAACACATTTTAAAAGAACTTTTTACTCTCCCCTCCTGCATGTTTTATGTGTATGCTCTAATACTTTACATCTTTTTATTCACAGGTTTCTTTTATCTTTTCTTTTCCACTTAAACAAATATCGTTAACATTTCTTATAAAGCAGGTTAGTAGTGATTAACACCTTTAGTTTGTTTGGGAAACTCTATCTCTTCCTCAATTCTGAATTATCAATTTTCAAGTAGAGTATTCTTGGCTGTAAATTGTTTTCATTTCAGTTCTTTGAACCTATCATGCCATTCCATTCTGGCCTCCCAATGTTCCTGCTGAAAAATCAGTTGAGAGCCTTAGGGAGTTTCCTTTGTATGTGTCTTTTTGCTTTTCTCTTGCTGCTTTTAAGATTTTCTAACTTTATCTTTTGACATTTTAAATATTACATTTTGTGGTATGGACTTTTTTTGGGTTAATCTTGTTTGGAACTTTCTGTGCTTCTTGAACTTAGATGTCTGTTTTCTTTCCCAATTAGGAAAGTTTTCTGTCCTCTCTCTCTCTTTTTTCTGGGACTCCAAAATTAAAATGTTTGTTTACTTGAGGTTGTTGAAGAGATCCTTTGACCTATCCTCATTTTTTACTTTGTTTTTTGGTTTTTTTTTTCATTGTTCAACTTGCACGCTTTCCATTACCCTGGCTTACAGATCACAGATTTGTTGTTCTACATCTGCTAATCTACTGTTGATTCCCTCTAGTGTATTTTTCATTTTAGTTATTGTATTCCTCAACTCTGATTGGTTCTTTTTTTACATTTTCTATCTCTTTGTTGAATTTCAACTTATATAGTCACATTCACTGGTGAATAATGATGGCTGTATTTTTTTTCTTTCTCTTCCATTATACTTTGTCTTTTTTCTTTCCCCTCCGTCCTACTTTGTTTTGCTTGCTTAGTACTAACCGTGGCCACCAGTACATTGCTGAATAGTATTAGCAGGTAAAGGCATTCTTGTGTTGTTCTCCATCCTGGGGGATAATATTTTTCAAAGTCCACTATTAGGTCTTGTCTTGTCTTCTAGAAAGAGCATGAGAGTGAGGGAGAGGGAGAGAGAGAATCCCAAGCAGGCTCTGCACTGTAAATACAGAGCGTGATGGCAGGGCTCAATCTCACAAATCATGAAAGCATGATCTGAGCAGAAATCAAGAGTCAGATGCTTAGCTGGCTGAATCACCCAGGTGCATCTATGTGCAGTGTTTCCTATAGAATTTTTGCAGATTTTTTTTCAGATTAAAAGTATTCCCTGTTTACCCTAGCTTGTTAAGAATTTTTTCCATAAAGTGGAGTTGAACTTTGTCAAATGATTTTCTCTTCATATTTACCATATGATTTTTCTCCTTTGTTCTGTAAGTGTATTGAACTGCATTATTTTCAGATGTTAAGCCAACCTTATATTCCTGAAATAGATCTAATTTTTTGTCATGTATTAGCCTTTTCATGTATTCCCGGATTCAAATAGTTATTTCAGAGGAGGGTATCAAGAGAGAAATTGGCAAGCACTGCATTTTTTACAGCAAACTACTTCAACAGTACATATATATTTTAAAAACTTACCTTGATCCTGGAAGAAGCCTGATCCATCAACTGCTCAGCTCTTATGATAAAATGCTGTCTTAAAAGAACACAAAGGACATAACCCCAAAGTTACTCTTGGAAGCATGACAAGATGATAAAAGGAAAACTCCTATCAGTTAAAGATATACATCTTAAAAAGGTTATAATTGTTATTTTAATTCTTGGATACACATTTGCTTTCACCTCTAGTTGGTAAAACTATATGAAAATATTGAAGCACCATATAAGATTTTTGTAATATTTTTTGCAAGAAATTAGGCATATAATTTTTTTAAAGCTAAATTATAAATAGGAAGAGCTCCAAAAACAAACAAAAAAAAACCTTATAGGAAAGGCTGTGCACACTTTTTCACTAGAAATTGTTTAAAACATTCTTGTGATTTAAAAACACAACAAACCAGAATAAATTTCAAAGGCAAATCACATACTGGAATATTTAGCATTTGTGACAGAGCAAAGGTAAACATTACTCCTAAGGGATTAACAGCTTTACAAATATATTTTATAAATTAATCATATGAGTAGAAAAATGAACAACTGAACTAAATCATTAAGACACAAAATAAGAAATTAAATAGCTAATAAATGTAAGAAATATGTTTTTAGCAATCAAAGAAATATATGCCAATGAAAATAAACACCATTTTCAGCTATCAGACTGAAAAAATAATGTATCTCACTATTGATCAGTAGATAACAGAAATGAACATGTTCAAATACTTGAAATTCTTCTGATAGAGATATAAACTTAAAGAACATGATCTGGCCAGTTGTGGACATTTGAATGAAAAGCCTTAAAACTTTTATGCATTTATTTCTACCCACTAATTTCGCTTAAAGAAAATGATTAAGACAAAAAACAATCTTGATTGAAACTTAGAAAGGATGGTATGAAACCATTAACAATAACACAGCAGAAACCTATAATTTCATCTATATATGGGACTGAACTAAATGACTAAACAAACAAAAAACAGAATCAGACATGTAAATGTAGAGAACAAATTGATGGTTGCCAGAATGGATGGGAGTGGGGGAATGGGCAATATGGGTAAGAGCTTTGAGAGATATAGCTCCCAGTTATGGAATGACTAAGTAATGGGCATAACAGCTAGAGCCCAGGGAATACAGTCAACACTATCATAATAGCATTGTGTGGTAACAGATGATACTATACTTATGGTGAGGGTAACATAAAGACTAGAGTTGTGGGATCACAATATTGTACAGCTGAAATTAATGTAACATTGTGTATCAACTATACTTAAAAAAGTAAGTAGTCATGACAAATATTTAAAAAAAGCATAGTAAAGTGAAAAAATACAGGGACACCTGAGTGACTCAGTTAAGCATTTGACTCTGGATTTTGGCCCAGGTCATGATCTAATGCTTGGTGAGTTCTAGCCTCATGGAGAGCCCTGTGCTGACAGCATAGAGCCTCACTGGGATACATTCTCTCTTTCTGTCTCTCTCTCTCTCTCTCTCTCTCAAAATAATAAACTTTTTCAAAAAATAAAAAAATAAAAAAGCTATATTACTGCATTAAAATAAGGTACTATTTTAGTTTTCTATTGCTGTGTAAGAAATACCTCAAATTTAACACCTTAAAAAACATCGATTTATTAGCTCACATTTATGTATATGACGAGTCTGGCAATGGCATGACCTGATTCTCTACTCAAGGTCATCACAAGTTGGCTATCAAACTATTTGCTGGAGGCTCTAGGGGTCCACTTCCACGCTCATTTTTGTTGATAGCAGAATTCATTTCTCTGAAACTGAGTCCCCTGTTGCCTATTGTCTGTCAGCTAAAGAGTGGGAAATGCTCTCAGCTCTTAGCATCTCCTCCATCTTCTAGCAGGTAATGATATATCAAATCCTTCCTATGTTTGAATTTTTGATTTCTCCCATTTCTGACTTCTAGATTGTGATTTAAAGGGCTCAAAGATCAGCTGATTTGAGACCCTAATACTTCTGCAAAATTCCTTCACAGTACTAGGTAGATTAGCATTTGATTGAAAAACTGAGAGGTATGGGTACCGGTGACAGAAATCTTGAAGGCTATCTTAGAAATCAGTCTATCACAAATCGAAAATAGAATGTATTTTTACCCCCATTTATGTATAAGTGAAGGAATACTTAAAAATTTTCACATATATGCATACTTTCTGTAAGGAGAGATTCAACACTATTAACTGTTTATACATGTAAAATAATTTTAGGTGTGATTTTAATGTTCACCTTCTAATTATGAGTTTATGAATTTTTATATAATGAACATTATTACAATTATTACAAAGTGAACATACTTTGGAAGCCTTTCTAGAGGTTTATGTTTCCAGATATAAGATTCTCTTTTTAACAGATGTACCTATCAAATGATGTTACCAATATTATACTTTCAAACCAGAGACCATGTTGACAGTATCAGAACAACCTTATATAGAGGCACAAAAATACACTTAAATTTTTTGCAGTTTCTTTGAGCAGTTAAAATCCCATTTTGATTTATGCTCAATTGAGAATTAAAAGTTCAGATATTGATTTGCATAGGAAATTAGCAATTAAGTACCCATATAATTAACTTGCACCTGCCAATTGATGCAACAATTAAGTTTGCAGGTACCTTAAAAGAAACTTCTTGAAAATAATATGTTGTAGATGTTTGAAAGTACATATTTCTACACAGAGATACATGTGCCCATGAGAATGTTACCAACTACAGGGAGTATAACTGACAAAGGGCCCAGTCGCCATGGTTTGAAATGAATCAACAGGTTGGCACAGAGAGAACACTTTACATAGACTGCTTGCTTCCAGTGACTGAATGTAGTTGGGATACTAAGGCAGATCTGTGCTTGGGAGAGTCAACATTTCCACTGCTGGGTTTGGCTCATGGACTATATATGCAAAGGCCTTACTACATGCGTGGGTAGAAATATGTCCCACCACCCCCCCCCCCGAGAAACGTGTTGAAATCCTAACCCCTAATGTCTGTGAATACGATTTTCTTAGAAATAAGTCTTGGCAGTTGTACTCAATTTAAAATGCGGTCACACTGGATTAGAGTGAGCCCTAATGTAATGACTGGTGTCCTTTAAGAAGAGAGGCATTTTCCGACACAAAGGAAAGATGAACATGTGAAGACAGAGATACAAAATAAAGTGGTACAGCTACCAACCAAAGAGTGCTAAGGATTGCCATCAACCACCAGAAGCTAGGAAGAGGCAAGGAACTATTCTCCCTAGAGCCTTCAGAGAAACCATGTCCCTGCCAAAGCCTTCGTTTCAGACTTTAAGCCTCTAGAACTGTGAGGGAATACATTTCAGTTTAAGTGTGTTCTCACACCCAGTTTGTGATAATTTATTATGGTAGCTCTAGGAAACTAGTATAGCACCTAACCTTCCTTTCTTTTCTCCGTGATTCAGACTCAAATCTATATAGTGGTTTGACAACATTCTCAGCCTCACTCACCCCCTGCTCCATTACCTCTCACATAGGTATTTCCCCTAATAACATCCTTTATGTGATTAATTTCATTATGACATCTGTTTTTAGAGATTCTAGATGAACACAGTGCCCTGCACAGAAAATGAAGCAAACCATATTCGATTTCATGTTAAATAACATTTAATAACATAAATGTGGAATTACTGATTTGAACGTGTATTTACATTTCCCTGATTGTTACTGAGGTTGAATAGATCTACCTGTGTTGGTGGGCCATGAGGATGTGTATTAGCAATACACAGATTCCATGGCTATCTCACAGGAGCTTGAGTCATGGTGGAAACAACCTGGATCAAGGAGTGGAGACACATGCACTCATGGAAACCACTGCAAGAAACAGATAAAAAAGGAAAGATACCTTGGATTCTTCTTTCTGTGCATCCTCAGTTTCTTGGTTAGCCAGTGTGCCCATAGCCTGACATAAGGGAGCATGGGAAGCATAATTGGCAGAAGAAAGGCAAGGAATGGATCTGGTGCAAACAGAAAGTAACCAGCAACTAGATTTTGCCCATTTTCTTTATGGTTTACTGGTCGTATTTCTCTAATAATTTGCATGAAATTTTTACATGTTCTCAAAAGGTAGTTATAAAGTTGGAGTTGTCCTTGTCTCTGATTACTGTTTCTCTGTCTTACTGATATATAATTGACATATGTCACTATATAAATACAAGATAAACAGCATAATGACTTAAATATATTTTGAAATGATTACCACAAAAAGTTAACATCCATCAGCTTATGCTCTTAAAAAAAAGAAAAATGTTTTTTTTCTTGTAGAGAACCTTGAAGATCTTCTGTCTTAGCAACTTTTAAATATAGCATACAATTTTGTGTTACATTTGTCATGTACCTTACGTCTCTAATTCTAAATAAATAATTAATGAAAGTTTATACCTTTTGAACACCTCTTCCAACTCCCCCACTCCTGCCTCTGGTAGCCACAAAAGTGATTCTTTCCGTGAGTTTGGCTTATTTTATTTTTGGAATTTCTTAGAGTCCACATAAAAGTGAGACCATACATAGAGTTGTCTTTCTCTGTCGAACTTACTTTGTTTAGCATAATGCCCTCAAGGTCCATTTTGTTGCAAATAATAGGTTTCCTTTATGGCTGAATGGTATTTCGTTGTATATATGTTCTATTACTTTTTTAACCATGTGTCTACTGAAGGACTCTTAAAATTTCTCCATGTCGTGGCTTTGTAAAGAATGGTGCAGTGAGCATGGAGGTGCAGGTATTTTTTTTTTTTTTTGATGTAGTGGGTTTTTTCGTTGACTATAATACCCAAAAGTGAAATCACTGGATCATACGGCAATTTTATTTTTGGTGTTTTGAGGAAACACCATACATTTTTTGCTTGTTTATTTTTTATAGCAGTTGGGCTAATTTACAATTCCAGCAGTGCAAGAGGATTCCCTTTTCTTACCATCCTCTTTAGCATTTGTTATCTCTTGCTTTTCTGATGATAGCCATTCTGGGAGGCAAAGGGTGATATCTCATTGTTTTGATGTGCATTCCCCTAATAATTAGCGAGGTTGAGCACATTTTCAAGTACCTGTTGGCCATTTGGATATCTTCTTTAGAGAAAAATGTCTACTGAGGTTTTTTGCCAATTTTTCAATTGGATTGTTTTTGTTTGGTGGTTTGGTTTCTTTTTTCTTTCTGTCTTTTTTTCTTTTTGTTATTTATTTTTTGCCATTGAGTTGCAGCAATTCTCTATGTATTTTAGATATTAACCCCTTAACTGATACATGATTTGAAAATATTTTTCTTCTTCTGTAGATTGTCCCTTGATTTTGTTGGTTTCTTTTGCTGTGCAGAAGATTTTCCAATGAATAGAGTCCCACTTACTTATTTTTCATTCTGTTGCTTGTGCAGGTATTATATCCAAAAATAAAACTGCCAAGATCTATGTCACAAAGATTTTTTTTTTCTGTTTTCTTCTAAGAGTTGTGTAGTTTCCAGTATTACATTTAAGTCTTCAATCCATTTTGAATTAGTTTTTGTGAGTGATGTAAGATAAACTGGTTTCATTCTTTCGTATATGAATATTCAATGTTCATAGCACCATTTATTGAAATGACACACTTTCCTCCATTGAGTTTTTGTGACTTTCTTTCAAATATTAGTTGATATATATTCACAGGTTTATTCCTGGGCTCTCAATTCTGTTTCATTGGACTGTGTTTCGCTTGTTATGTCTGTTCGATACTATTTGATTACTATAGCTTTATAATATAGCTTCAAATCAGGACGTGTGATTCCTCCAGCTTTGCTCTTTTTTCTCAGGATTCCTTTGATTATTCAGGGTCTTTTGTAGGTTCATATAAATTATAGGATTTTTCCTCTTGTCCAGTTTTTATTTATTTATTTTCCAGTATACTTAACATATAGTGTCATATTACTTTCAAGTGTACAATATACTGATTCAACAATTCTATACAGTATTCACTGTTCATCATGGTGCTAATCATAAGAAGTATATTTTTTAATCCACTCTACATATTTTTTTTAATTTTTTTTTCAACGTTTATTTATTTTTTGGGGACAGAGAGAGACAGAGCATGAACGGGGGAGGGGCAGAGAGAGAGGGAGACACAGAATCGGAAACAGGCTCCAGGCTCTGAGCCATCAGCCCAGAGCCTGACGCGGGGCTTGAACTCACAGACCGCGAGATCGTGACCTGACTGAAGTCGGACGCTTAACCAACTGCGCCACCCAGGCGCCCCTCCACTCTACATATTTTAACGACCCCCCCTACCCCCATCTCCCCTCTGGTAGCCATCATTTTGTTCTATTTATTTAAGAGGGTTTTTGTGTGTGTGTGTTTTCTTTTTGTTGTTGTTCATTTGGTTCTTTTTATTTTTTATTTTTTATTTTATTTTTTATTTTTTTATTTTTTGGACAGAGAGAGACAGAGCATGAACGGGGGAGGGGCAGAGAGAGAGGGAGACACAGAATCGGAAACAGGCTCCAGGCTCCAAGCCATCAGCCCAGAGCCCGACGCGGGGCTCGAACTCACAGACCGTGAGATCGTGACCTGGCTGAAGTCGGACGCTCAACCGACTGCGCCACCCAGGCGCCCCATTTGGTTCTTTTTTAAAATGTTTATTTATTTTCAAGAGATTGTGAGTCAGGGAGGGGCAGAGAGAGAGGGAAACACAGAATCTGAAGCAAGCTCCAGGCTCTGAGCTGTCAGCACAGAGCCTGATGTGAGGATCAGACTCATGAAGCGAGAGATGATGACCTGAGCCAAAGTTGGACACTTAACTGACTGGGCCACCCAGGCGCCCCATTTTATTTCTTAAATTCCACATATTTGTAAGACCATATGGTATTTCTCTTTCTCTGACTTACTTCCTTATTTCACTTAGCATATACCCTCTAGGTCTATCCATGTTGTTTGAAATGGCAAGATTTTATTCCTTTTTGAGACTGAGTAATACTCCATTGTGTGTGTGTATGTATGTATGTGTACATGTATTTTTTAATGTGTATTTATTTTTGAGAGAGAGCATGAATGGGGGAGGGAGGAAAGAGGGAGGGAGAGGGGATACAAAGTGGGCTCCATGCTGATAGGAGAAAGCCCCACATGGGGCTTAAACTCACTAACCACAAGATCATGACCTGAGCTAAAGTCAGATGTTTGACCAGTTGAGCCACCCAGATGGTGAACAGATTGATAGACAGATGGTAGGGTGGTTCTATATTTTGCCAATTGTAAATAATGTTGCAATAAACATAAAGATGTGTGTATATTTTTAAATTAGCTTTCCAATTTGAGGAGTAAATACCTGTACTGTAATTACTGATGAGTATGGCAATTCTATTTTTAATTTTTTGAGGAATCCCCATACTGTTTCCCACAGTGGCTGCACCAGTTTTCATCTCCAACAGTGCACAAAGATTCCTTTTACTCTACTTCTTCTTGTAGTTAGGATTTTAGCCGTTCTGACCAAGTGTGAAATGATACCTCATTGTGATTTTGATTTACATTTCCCTGATGATGACTGATGTTGAATATCTTGTCATGTATCTGTTGGCCATTTGGATGTCTTCTCTGGAGAATGTCTGTTCATGTACTCTGCCCATTTTTTAATTGGATTGTTTGTGTTTTGGGTGTTGTAGAAGTTCTTCATATATTTTGAATATTCTCTTTATTGGATATTTCATTTCCAAGTATCTTCTCCCATTCAATACATTGTCTTTTTGTTGTGTTTATTGTTTCTTTTGTTGTGCAGAGGCTGTTTATTTTTTTAATTTAATTTTTTATTGTTTAAAATTTACATCCAAATTAGTTAGCATATAGTGAAACAATGATTTCAGGAGTAGATTGTTTAATGCCCCTTACCCATTTAGCCCACCCCTTCCACAACCCATCCAGTAACCCTCTGTATATTCTCCATATTGAAGAGTGTCTTCTGTTTTGTCCCCCTCCCTGTTTTTATATTATTTTTGTTTCCTTCCTTTATGGTCATCTGTTTTGTCTCTTAAAGTACTCATATGAGTGAAGTCATATGATATTTGTCTTTCTCTAATTTCACTTAACATAATACCCTCCAGTTCCATCCACATAGTTGCAAATGGCAAGATTTCATTCTTTTTGCTTGCCCAGTAATACTCTATTGTATATATACACCACATTTTCTTTATCCATTCATCCATGGATGGATACTTGGGATCTTTCCATACTTTGGTTATTGTCGATAGTGCTGCTATAAACATGGGGGTGCATGCACCCCTGTATCCCTTGGATAAATACCTAGTAGCGCAATTGCTAGGTCATAGGGTAGTTCTATTTTTAGTTTTTTGAAGAACCTCCATACTATTTTCCAGAGTGGCTGCACCAGCTTGCATTGCCACCAACAATGCAAAAGAGATCATCTTTCTCAGCATTCTCGCCAACATCTGTTGTTGCATGTCGCTGTCCAGTTTTCCCAGCACTACTTGGTGAAGAGATTATTCCATTGGATATTCTTTCCTGCTTTGTCAAAGATTAGTTGGCCATAATGTTGTGGGTCCATTTCTGGGTTCTCTATTCTGTTCCATTGATCTGAGTGTCTGTTTTTGTGTAGTACCATACCATCTTCATGATTACAGCTTTGTAGTATAGCTTGAAGTCTGGGATTGTGATAAGGCTGTTTATTTTGACACAGTCCCAGTACTTTCTCTCTTGTTTCTCTGCCTAAGGGATACATTATCTAGACAAAGACTGCTATCTCTTGGTCTCAGAAATGACTACCTGTCCTCTCTCCTAGGATTTTTATGGTTTCAGATCTCACATTTAGGTATTTAATCAATTTTGAATTTATTTTTGTGTATGGTGATAGAAAGTGGTCTAGTTTCATTCCTTTGCATCTAGCTGTCCAGTTTTCCCAGCATCACTTGCAGAAGAGACCATCTTTTTCCCATTGCATAGTCTTGCCTCTTTGTAAAAGATTAATTGGCCATACAATTATGGTTTTATTTCTGTGCTATTATATTTCATTGATCTAGGTGTCCATTTTTGTTTCAGTATCATACTATTTTGATAACTACATCTTGTTAATATATTTTATTATCTAGGATTGTGAAACCTTCAGTTTTGTTGTTCTTTTTCAAGATTGCTTCGGTTATTCAACATATGTTGTGGTCCCATAGAAATTTTAGGATTCTTTGTTCTACTTCCATGAAAAATATTGTTGATATTTTGATAGGGATTGCAAAATCTGTGGATTGCTTTGGGTGGTATGGACATTTTAATGTTTGTTCTTCTAATACAAGAGTGTAGAACAGCTTTCCCTTTGTGTCATGTTCAATCTGTTTTATCAGTGTTTTATAGTTTCAAAGTACAGGTCTTTTGCCAAGTTTATTCCTAGGTTTTTTATTATTTTTGGTGCAATTTGAAATGGTGCATTTCAATAAAAGATATATACATCTTTTATTATTTTTGGTGCAATTTTCTTTATTTGTCTTTCTCCTACTTCATTATTAGTGTATAGAAAGGCAATTGGTTTATGTATGTTGATTTTATATCCTCTTACCTTACTAAATTAATTTATCAATTCTAGTGACTTTCTGGAAGAATGTTTAGGATTTTTTATGTATAGTTTTATGTTATCTGCAAATACTGCAAGTTTTAGTTCTTCCTTACCAATTTGGATCCATTTTATTTCTTTTTGTTTTCTGATTGCTGTGGCTAGGACTTGTAATACTATGTTCAATAAAAGTGGTGAAAATCGACATCCTTGTCTTGTTTCTGACTTTAGGGGAAAAGCTCTTTATTTTTCCCCAGCGGGTATGATGTTAGCTGTGGGTTTTTCATATAAGGTCTTTATTGTGTTGATGTATGTTCCCTCTAAACCTACTTGGTTTAGGGGTTTTATCATGAGTGGATGTTTTATTTTGTCAGATGTTTTTCTGCATCTATTAAAATGATTTTTTGAATTTTATCTTCTCTCATTAATGTATCAAACTGATGTAGTAGAATTATTGGATCATGTGGTATCCTATTTTAATTTTTTGAGGAACTTCCTTATTATTTTCTACAGTGACTATAACAATTTATATTGCCACCAACAGTGCAAGAGAGTTCATTTTTCTCCATATCATCACCAGTATTTGTTGTTTCTTGTCTTGTTGATGCTAGCTATTTTGACTGGTGTAAGATTATATCTATTTGTGGTTTTGATTTGCATTTCCCTGACAGCTAGTGATGTTGAGCATGTTTTCATGTGTCTTTTGGCTGTCTGTATGTCTACTTTGGAACCATGTCTATTCAGATCGTCTGACCATTTTTAATCAGATTATTTGTGGGTTTTTTGGTGTTAACTTGTACATGTTCTTTATATACTTCGGACATTAACCTCTTATTGAATATATCATTTGCAAATACCTTCTCCCACTCACTAGGAGGCCTTTTCATTTTGTTGATGCTTTCCTGTGCAATTTTAATGATATTTTTAATTAGTTTCTACTTAAGGAGAGTAAATTTCCCACTTGTATGTTGTATATCATAAGCACAGAAGTCCATAGTTTAAGGGTTTGCCCTTGGTGTAATGCATTCTGTGGTTTTGGACAAATGAATAATGACATCTTTATACCATTATATTATCATACAGAAGATTTTCAGTGCTTTAAAATTCCTCTGTGCTCTACCTATTCAGTCCCAGGCAACTACTCACCTTTTTCTTCTCTCCAAAGTTTAGCTTTCCCCAGAATGTCCTATCTTTGGAATTTTACAGTGTGTAGTCTTTTCAGATTGCATTTTGTCACTTAGTAATATGCACTTAAAGATCATGTATTTTCATGCTTTTTGGATGAGCCCTCTTTGGCAATGAGTAATATGAAATTGTCTGAATGTACTACAGTTTATATTTCCATTCACTTACCAAAGGACATCTTGGTTGCTTCCAGGTTTTGGTAATTAAAAAAAGCTATAAACATCCATGTGCACTGTTGGTATGGGCATGTTTTTAATTCTTTACTGTCTATACCAAGAAGTGTAATTGCTAGATGATATTGCCATAGTATGTTTACTTGTGTAAGAAACTACCAAACTGTCTTTCAAATTACCTATATACTTTTGTATTCCCACTAGCAATGAATGATATTTCCTGTTGCTCCACATTCCTGTCACCATTTAGTGTTGTCAGCAATCTGGAATTTGGCCATTGTAATAGTTGTTTGGACATACCTCTTTGTGGTTAGAATTTACATTTCCTTAATGATATAGGATATGGAGTATCTTTTCAAATGCTTGTCATCTGTGTATCTTTGGTGAGGTGTCTGTTAAGATCTTTGCTTATATTTAACTTGGGTTGTTTTCTTATCATTGAATTTGAAGTGTCATTTAGGTATTTTGGACAACATTCCTTTATCAGATGTGTCTCCTGCAAATATCTTCTCCCAGTCTGTCAATTGTATTCTCTTTTGTCTGACAATGTCCTTTACAGAGAAAAAAAAATTAATTTTAAGTAATTTGAGCTTTTCAATTTTTTATTTCATGGATCATGCCCTTGGTATTATATCTTAAAAAGAAAAACACCAAAAAAACCCAAAGTTGTCTAGACTTTCTTCTGTGTTAACTTCCAGGGGTTTTATATTCTCATATCTTACATATAGTTCTATGATTCATTTTGAGGTAATTTTGGGAAGAGTGTGAAGTTCATAGATCATTTCTTTTGAATGTGGATGTCTAGTTGTCCAAGCACCATTTGTGGGAAAGGCTGTTTTTGCGCCATTTTATTATTTTTGTTCCTTTATCAAAGATCTGATGACTATATTTATACAGGTCTACATCTGGGCTATTGTTCATTTGCTCTGTTTGTCCAATCTTTCACCAATACCATAATATCTTGATTACTGTTGCTTTATAGGAAGACAAAGTTGAATAGTGTCAGTCGTCCAACTTTGTTTTTCTCTTTCCATTTGGGATGTGAATTCTGAGTCCCTTGCATTTCCCTCTAAACTTTAGAATCAGAGGATCAATATCCACTAGCTTTTTGATTTGGATTGCATTAATTTTATAGATCAAGATTTCAGTACCTCTCAACATGATCATATTGAGGCTTCCTACTCATGAATATGGAATATCTATTTACATAGTTTTGCTTTGATTTCTTTGATCAGAGTCTTGTAGTTTTCTTCATATAAATTTTGTACATGTTTTGTTATATTTATACCCAAGTATTTCATTATGGAGGTTCGAATTAAAATGATACTGTGTTTTTAATTTGAAATTCTACTTGTCTATTACTTGTATAAATGAAAGTGATTGACTTTTGTACATTAACCTTCTCTCATACAATCTTGCTATAATTAATTATTAGTACCAGGACTTTTTTTCCCCCTCTGGTTGATTCTTTCTGGTGTTCTATATAAATATATCATTGGCAAAAAAAAAGACAGCTTTCTCACAATTATATATTATGTTAGCTGTAAGTTTTTTATAGATAGGTTTTCAAGTTGAAGAATTCCCCTCTATTCCTACCTTACTAAGAGCTTTTATTTTATCATAAAGGATATTGAATTTTGTCAATATCCATTATGCCTCTGTAGACATGGCCATGCGATTTTTCCTTTCTGTCTGTCAATGGGGTGGATTACATTAGTTGGTTTTTGAATGTTGAACCAGCCTTGCATGCCTGAGACAAATTCTACTTTGTCATGGTATATAATTCTTTTTGTACATTGTTGGGTTTGATTAGCTCCTACTTAGTTGAGAATTTTTCCGTCATTTCCCCTATCTGGGCCTGGTGCTTGCTATTTTGGAAACTTATTATTGATTCAGTATCTTTAATAAATAAAGGCTATTCAGATTGTCTTTCCTTGGGTATTTTAGCAAATTGTGTCATTCAAAGAACTGGTCCATTTCTATCAAATTTGTGGGCAAAGGGTTCATAATATAGTATGCCTTTATTATCTTTTTTAGTGTCTTTAAGATGCATGTTGCTTTCTTCTCTTTCATTTTTGATGTTACTAATTTGAGTTTCCTTTTTTTTCATATTTAGCTTGACTAGAGGTTCATAAATTTTATTGACCTTTTCAAAGAACTAGCTTTTGATTTTATTAACATTTTCCATTGATTTCCTGATTTTAATTTCATTGATTTATGCTCTACATTTAATTATCATTTCCTTCTTCTTATTTTAGATTTTTTTTTCTGGTTGCCAAGGTTGGAAATTTACATTGATTTTAAGTTTCCTCATTTTTAATATGTGCATTCAATGCTATAAATTCCCCTCTAAGCACTGCTTTCACATTATCCCACAAACTTCAATGTTACATTCTCATTTAGTTTAAAATGATTTTAAGTTTTTTCTTGAGATTTTTGACCCATTAGCTATTTAGAAGTGTTTTGGTTAATCTCCATATATTTTAGGATTTCCCAGCAATAGTTCCATCATTGACTTTTAGTTTAATCCCACTCTGGTCTGAGAACAAATATTGTAGGATTTCTATTGTTTTTAATTGTTAAGGTGTGTTTAGGAACCAGAATGTTGTCTGTCTTGGAGAATAGTCTATGTGAGCTTAAGAAGAAGGTTTACTCCGCTGTTGTAAGATATAGTAGTGTATAGATACCAATTTTATTCAGAAAATCAATGATGGTGTTGAATCTAACTTTGTCTTCACTGATTTTCTGCCTGCTGGAATTGTCCATTTAGGACAAGGGGGTATTGAAGTCCCCAACTATGACAGTGGGAATACCTATTTTTTTTTCTTGCACTTCTATCAGGTTCTGCCTGATATTTTGATGCTCTTTTGTTAGGTGCATACATGTTAAGAATTACTATGTCTTCTTGGAAAATGGACATTTTATCATCATGTAGTGCACTATTTATCCCTAATAACTTTCCTTGCTGAAGTCAGCTATGTCTGCAGTTAATAGAGATATTTCTGATTTCTTTGGATTAGTGTCAGGATGCTATCTTATTTTTTTTTGGATGCAGAAAATATTTACTAAATGACTTCTTTTTAGGTGGCACAGGATACATGATTATGACTATGAGTGGCAAAATTCTTGTTTTCATGAAGCTAAGACATTTTTGGAAAAGACAGGTAAAATCAAATAGGAAAAGGAAGGACACAGCAGGATAAAGCCATGACTTCAGAACTTGTATTGGCTTTTGAAGAAGCAGAATTGAAAATTCAGGAAGAATCTAGGCTAATAGAGATCTAAACCCATTTACATTTTGTTATGCTCTGTGAATGAACACCAAAGAGGAGATTTGAGATCCTAGTGATATTTTAACTTCATATGGAAATTGGATTAGATCCCAGGATGAGAGTACAAGAATTGGTGTGAACAAAATTCATATGGGTTAGTGATATTAATAAAACTAACATCTATGTAAGACACCATTGCTCAGAAAAATTAACACAAAATACAGTTTTTACACAGTTAATATTTATCCCAAAATGAAAAAGTGCTGATGCACATTTTTGTGAATTGCTTGTTTTCATTTCTGCTCATTTGCCTTGTCTCTCAGTGATATGGTCCTTTGGACTTTCCTTCCTTCCTTCCTTCCTTCCTTCGTTCCTTCCTTCATTCCTTCCTTTTTCTTTCCTTTCTTTCAATGAAAGTAACATTTTTTTATTCCAGGACTCAAGGCTTTTAATATGGTGTTCCCTCAAAGACAGGAGGAAGATGGTGGGAGGGCCATCGAAAGAAGCTGGGGTCTGGCATTAGGCCTGTCCACTAGGGTAGGGGGCACAGAGAGAATGGTAGCTTTGGGGTCTGTATAGACACATCCTCCAGCTCCGCATCTGGTTTAGCCAGGATGGATAAGTGACCAGAAAGCACACTAATTTCTGAGCCCAAATCCAGCCTCAGGGATATCCATCCATTCCATAAATTTCTCTTGAGCAGCTTACTCTATGCCAAGGACAGAGCTAGACCTTGGGGACCTCTTCTCCTTCATTTAGCAAACACCTAGCATTTATTCTGCATGGACACAGGGCAAATGCAGGCCATACTCTTGGGGCATTTCTTTTCCTGTCTTGCCTTGTGGTGACCCATTTACCTAGCTTTGTCCCTCCCTGGTCCCTCAGCACCTAGGGTTAAGGACCTTGTCTGAGAGATTCTGGAACCTGAGAGCTTGGCATACAAGAGTTGAAGAAAAGAGAACTGACTTAAAGTAAAATGGACCCAAACTTGACTTCAAGAGGCCACAGTCAAAGCATTGAGAGTCTGACCATTAACATATAGTATGACAAGTCTGTCCAGAGGACAAAACGAGCTCACATGTGGAGAGAGTGCTTATCTCATAGTAGGTATTGAATTAATATTTTTAAGTCCACACTCTTGGAAAACTCAACCTTATCTCTCAGGATCCTGGTCCAGTGCTCTCTGCTTTGGGGAACATTCCCTTTATCTCCTGTTGTAGTAGACACTGCTGTTGCTTCACTCAAATCTCCATCAACAAGGTGGCATACCACCTCCTGGCTTCTGTGAGTGGTGGCTGCTAACAGCTCCCAGCTGCACTTTTCCACTGAGAATGGCTTTCAGCTAACAGGAGCCACCCCAGGGAATTTCTGGGACATTACACTCTTCCTATGGGATAGTGGAACAACCCTTCCAATATTGCTTATGCTCCAGAGCAATCAAGCTGTGAGACTGTGGCTAGACTTTTACTGAAACCACATCCTTGAGTGACTTCTTTTCTTTTCTTTTCTCTCTTGTTTTCAGTGCTTTTCTTAGGGCATGGGGATAGGACTTGTGGGAAGAAAGATCTGCACTGGGGTTTTAAAGAGAAACTAATTGTATACTTTTTAGTTAGTGGCAGTTAGTGATAGTCTAAGTCTCCAAGGATTTGTGCAGGTTAAAAGTAAGGTCTTCAGGACCTTGGAGAGCTAGCTATTGTCAAGATAAGGTTATCCCTTATTATCTAGTAAAATATCAGTCAAACATTTTAGGAATGTCATGTTCTATATATCTCAGTTATACATCAGTGGGCCACATGTTGTAAGATCACTAATTTTTGGTTACATTCCTCTTCCTTCATTCTCTTTTATTTAAATAAATGTTAGTTAACATATAGCGTAATAATGATTTTAGGAATAGAATTCACTGGTTCATTACTTACATGTAACACCAAGTGTTCATCCAAACTAGTGCTCAACTTAATGCCCCTCACCCATTTATCCCATCTGCCCACCTAACACCCTGCCAGCAACCCTTACTTTGTTCTTTGTATTTAAGAGTGTCTTACAGTTTGTCTCCCTTTCTGTTTTTATCTTATTTTTGCTTCCCTTCCCTTATGTTCATCTGTTCTTTTCTAAAATTCCACATATGTGTGAAATCATAGAACATTTGTCCTTCTCTTATTTCACTTCCTATAATACACTCTAGTTCGATCCACATTGTTGCAAATGGAAAGATTTCATTCTTTTTGATCTCCAAGTAATATTCCATTTTATATACACACCATATCTTCTTTATCCATTCATCAGTCAACGGACATTTGTGTTCTTGCCACAATTTGCCCATTGTTGATAGTGCTGCTATAAACATTGGGTTGCCTGTGCTCATTCAAATCAGCATTTTTGCATCCTTTAGAATAGTACCTAGTTATGCAATTGCTGCATTGTCTGGTAGCTCTACTTTTAATTTTATGAGGAAACTCCATACGGTTTTCCAGAGTGACTGCACCAGTTTGCATTCCCACCAGCAGTGCAAAAGGGTTCCCCTTTCCCAACATCCTCACTGACATCTATTGTTGCCTGGGTTGTTAATTTTAGCCATTCTGACAGGTGTGAGGTGCTATTTCATGGTGGTTTTGATTTGCATTTCCCTGATGATGAATGATGTTAGGTATCTTTTCATGTGTCCTTTAGCCATCTGGATGTCTTGTTTGGAGAAGTGTCTATTCATGTCTTTTGCCCATTTCTTCACTGGATTATTTGTTTTTGGGGTGTTGAGTTTGATAAGTTCATCATAGATTTTAGATACTAACCCTTTATCCATTATGCCACTTGCAAATATCTTCACTCATTCCATCAGTTACCTTTTAGTTTTGCTGATTGTTTCCTTCACTGTGCAGAACCTTTTTATTTTGATGAGGTCCCAATAGCTCGTTTTTACTTTTGTTTCCCTTGCCTCTGGAGACATGTCAAATAAGAAGTTATTGCAGTAGAGGTCAAAGAGGTTGTTGCCTGTTTTCTTCTCAAGGATTCTGATGGCTTCCTGTCTTCGGTTTAGGTCTTTCATCCATTTTGAGTTTATTTTTGTGTATAGTGTAAGAAAGTGGTCTAGATTCATTCTTCTGCATGTTGCTGTCCACTTTTCCCAACACCATTTGCTGAAGAGACTTTTTTCCATTGGATATTCTTTCCTGCTTTGTCAAAGATGAGTTGGCCATACATTTGTGGGTCCATTTCCTTTTATTTTTAATGTTTATTTATATTAGAGTGTGTGTGAGTGGTGGAGGAGCAGAGAGAATCTGAAGAAGTCTCCAGGCTCTTAGCTATCAGCACAGACCCCAATACAGGGCTTGAACCCACAAGCTGTGACATCGTGACTTGAGGCGAAGTCAGACACTTAACCGACTGAGCCAGCCAGGTGCCCCATGTAGGTCCATTTCTGGGTTCTCTCTTCTGTTCCATTAACCAATGTGTCTGTTTTTGTGCCAGTACCACATTGTCTTGATGATTACAGCTTTGTAATATACCTTGAGGTTTGGGATTGTGATGCCTACAGCTTTGGTTTTCTTTTTCAACATTACTTTGGCTATTTGGGGTCTTTTGTGGTTCCATACCAATTTTAGAATTATTTCTTCCAGATCTGTAAAGGATACTGGTGATCTTTTGATAGGGATTGCATCGAATATGTAGATTGCTTTGGGTAATATCAACATTTTAACAATATTTGTTCTTATAATGCATGAGCATGGAATGTTTTTCCATTTTTTTGTATCCTCAATTTCTTTCATGAGCTTTCTATAGTTTTCATTGTATAGATCTTTCACCTTTGGTTAGGTTTATTCCTATGTATTTTATGGGTTTTGATGCAATTACAAATGGGATCAATTTCATGATTTCTTTTTCTGCTGCTTCATTATTGGTGTATTGAAATGCAAATGATTTCTGTATGTTGATTTTATATTCTATGACTTTGCTGAATTCATATATCAGTTCTAGCAGTTTTTTGTGTGGAGTTTTTTGGGTTTTCCATGTAAAGTATCATATCATGTGAAGAGTGAAAGTTTGACTTCCTCCTTTCCCATTTGGATGCCTTTTATTTTTGTGTTTCTGATTGCTGACGCTAGGACTTCCAACACTATGTAGAATAACAGTGGTGAGACTGGCCATCTGTGTCGTGTTCCTGACCTTAGGGAGAAAGCTCTCAGTTTTTTCCCATTGAGGATGATATTGGCTGTGGGTCTTTCATGTATGGCCTTTATGATCATGAGGTATATTCCTTTTATCCCTATTTTATTTAGAGTTTTTTTATCAAGAAAGGATGCTGTGTTTTGTCATATGCTTTCTTTGCATTTTTTGAGAGGATCATGTGATTCTTATCCTTTCTTTTATTAATGTGATGTATCACATTGATTTGTGGATATAGAAAGAGCTCTGCATCCCAGGAATAAATCCCACTTGATTGCGGTGAATAATTATTTTAATGTATTGTTGTATCTGGCTTGTTAGATGTAAAAATCCTCAACAAGTTACTATGTTCATCAGGGAAATTGGTCTGTAGTTCTTTTTAGTGGGGTCTTTGGTTTTGGAATCAAAGTAATGCTGACCTCGTGGAATGTGTTTGGAAGATTTCCTTCCATTTCTATTTTTAGGAATAGCTTCAAAAGAATAGGTAGCAGTGATTTGCCCTACTTCCTCCCCTCTTTTATGGATCCAAGAAGAGTTGTTGATTTTCCTTCTGTACTTTTTAGTTAAGATGGAGTGTCAACTTCCAGCCTCCTTACATGTGGAACTGAAAGTCCTAATGCTTAATTTGAATTTTACACAGCCTCATCTCCCACCACAAACCTACCTTCCATATACATTATAACCAGGTTCTGGCTTTTCGACTGTTTTATATAACTAAAATTATCTTCCCATCCTTCACTTTTAAATGACCAGTTGGAATATTCTCTCTTCAGAACAGTTCTGTATAATCCCTTAAAAAGTCTACCTCCGAAGTCCTTTGTACATATCTGCACCAAGAAATACTTTGTAATGCATTATTATCTCTTTATGTATCTGTTCCATTAAGCTCTAATTGTCTTGAGGTGTGACTCATTATCTTTTCTATCATCACTCAAGAATACTTAATGAATGGATAATGGTTACTCTGATGATTTGGACTTTGAACTATAAGATGAAAGTGTGACCTGGCTTCTCACTCCATTACAACTCTATGAAGTAAGATAACAGGGGTTACCCGAGGTCCATTCCCTGCCTAGGAGAGACCTTATGTAACACAGATTACTTGTCAAGTCATAAACATACAAGTTATGACAAAAGGATAATGGTTAACATCAGACTATGACTTCCTAAATATCAAGACATTTTGTGCTTTAGAGGGAAGCAGATATTCTTTGGAAGAAGTCTTTCTAATGAATTATCAAAGCTAGCCAAGATTGTCAATATTATTTGAACAAGAAATTATTTGGAAGAATATGAGTTCTTAAGTATTCTCAAAGTCCTCTTATTCTTGGAGCAGGAGAGATTATAAAAGGCTGTTTGTCCTTAACCATTTGCCTTCCAAATTGTGGCACAACCCTAAGGGAGAGCTATATTTGCACACCCTGGGCTAAGTTAAATGATCACATGTCACTGTATAATCATGATATTCCATTCACACTGAAATTACTGTACTTCATAGTTGTCAATTTCTCCTAAGAATGTGATGCTTAGTTATCACTTACTCCTACTTCCTAACACAGTTCCAGGCAAAATATTAGAACTCATTAATATGCATTAGATTAAAACATCAGTTAATATTGTAAAATTTAAGATCATAGACCAAGGATTATAAAATCTACCTACCTACTTAAACATTAAAAAATGAGAATTCCTAAAGGTTACAGTGAAAATTTATACCTTCACCCTACATGAGTCTAGTACTTTTTGCCTGTATGCATTGGCTAGAGTGCTTAAAGTTAAGATATTCTGGTCTTAGCACAAAAAATATTCAAAATAACAATGCATGGAGGGAAAACACACTGTATAAGCCACACTCTCTTCAAAAGTTGACACAAAGGCTCCAATCCAGAAATATTTTTTAGAGCTTGCTACATCTTTATTGGAATATCTGATGCATATTTTAGTTTCTATTTTTATTTCTAAGGATTTTATTTTACTCTTTTCTGTGACAATTAGAATAATCTTTTGGAGCTGTTCATATACTACATTTAGAGTTTATAGAGAAATTTTGCTACAACAGAGAATCTAAAATTACTTAGAGAACAACCATCTTAAAATAGATAAGCAATTTCTATGAATGACACTTAGAAATACATTTTAAATCTTGAGTATCCTTCAAAGAATAAAATGACCATGGACTTAATACCAATCTCAAAAAATGAAAGAAGGAAGTTTGTTCTTAAATAATCCTATTGAAAGATACTAAATAAGTAAGGATCTAGAATCCAAAGTTGTGAGCAAAGCACCACAGAAATACTGTTGAGCACTACAAAAACAAAGTTTGTTCTAAAGTTCTTGGTAGCTCATGACTAGAATATACAATATGATAAACTGCTATCTGATGTCAAATCTAAGAGGAATACCTAGGGACACTAAGAGAGATTTTTTTTTAAGTTTTCATAATAATTCCAGTATAGTTAACATACAGTATTATATTAATTTCTGGTGTACAACATAGTGATTCAAGAATTGCATATATCACCGTACTTATCATGACAAGAGCACTGCTTAATCCCCATCTAGTACCTCCCCTCTGGTAACCCTCAGTTTTCTATAATTAAGAGTATTTCTTGTTTTCTTTTATTGCTTTTTCTCTTTTTTCATTTGTTTCTTAAATTCCACATATGAATGAAATCATATCACATTTGTCTTTCTCTAATTTACTTCATTCAGCATTATACTCTGTAGCTCCATCCATAATAAAAATGGTAAGATTTCATTCCTTTTATGGCTGAATAACATCTGTGTGTGTGTGTGTGGACACATGAGCTAGTTTCATATCTTAGTTATGTAAAGTTGCTATGTAAATAAAGTTGCTATAAACATCAGGGTGCATGTTTCCCTTTGAATGAGTATTCTTATATTTCTAGGGGGTAAGTACACAGTAGTGTGATTGCTGCACCATAAGGTAGTTCTACTTTTAACTTTTTGAGGAACCTCCATACTGTCTTCCACATTGTCTGCCCCAGTTTGCATTCTCACCAACAGTGTAAGAGGCTTCTCCTTTCTCTGCATCCCCACCAATATCTGTTGTTTCTTTTGTTGATTTCAGCTATTCTGACATGTGTGAGTGGATATCTCATGGTGGTTTTGATTTGCATTCTGTGATAAGATGCTCAACATCACTCATTGTACGTCTCTTGGCCATTTGGATATCTTCTTTGGAGAAATGTCTGTTCATGTCTTCTGCCCATTTTTTAATTGGATTATTTGAGTGTTGAGTTAAATAAGTTCTTTATATATTTTGGATGCTAATCCTTTATGAGGTCATTTGCAAATATCTTCTTCCATTCCATATGTTGCCTTTTAAGTTTTGTTGATTGTTTCCTTGGCTATGCAGAAGCTTTTTATTTTTAGAACCAGTAGTTTATTTTTGATTTTCTTTCCTTTGCCTCAGGAAACCTATCTAGAAAAATGTTGCTATGGGGCGCCTGGGTGGCGCAGTCAGTTAAGTGTCCGACTTCAGCCAGGTCACGATCTCGCGGTCCGTGAGTTTGAGCCCCGCGTCAGGCTCTGGGCTGATGGCTCGGAGCCTGGAGCCTGTTTCCGATTCTGTGTCTCCCTCTCTCTCTGCCCCTCCCCCGTTCATGCTCTGTCTCTCTCTGTCCCAAAAATAAATAAAAAAAAAAAGAAAAAAAGAAAAATGTTGCTATGGCATATGTCAAAGGTTGCTGCCTGTGTTCCCTTCCATTTGAAGAGACTTTTTCCCCATTGGATATTCTTTCCTGTTTTGTTGAAGATTAATTGACCATATAGGTATGGATTTATTTCTGGATTTTCTATTCTGTTCTATTGATGTGTGTCTATTTTGGGGCCACTATCATACTGTTTTGATTAGTACAACTTTATAACATAACTTGAAGTCCAGAACTGTGATGCCTGCAGCTTTTATTTTTTTCACGGTTGCTTTGGCTATTCAGGGTCTTTTGTGGTTCCATACATATTTTAGGATTATTTGTGCTAGTTCTATGATAAATGCTGTTGGTATTTTGATAGTGATTGCATTAAATCTGTAGTTTGCTTTGGGTACTATAGATATTTTAGCAATATTCTTCAAACGCATGAGCATGCACATCTTTCCATTTCTTTGTGTTGTCTTCAATTTCTTTCTTCAATGTTTTATAGTTTTCAGAGTAGAAATCTTTCACCTCTTTGGTTAGGTTTATTCCTAGGTATCTTATATTGGTTACAATTAAAATGGGATTGTTTTCTTTTTTTTTCTTTCTGCTGCTTCATTATTGAATTTATTTATTCTAACAGTTTCCTAGTGGTGTCTTGATGGTTTTCTCTTTATGTATCATGTCATCTGCAAATAGTAAAAATATTACTTCTTCCTTACCGAATTTGGATTTACTTTCTTTTTTTTTTCTTGCCTGATTTTTGTGGCTAGGACTTTCATTACTATGTTAAATAAAAGTGGTGAAAGTGGACAACCTTTTCTTAGATTTCCTGACCTTAGGGGAAAAGCTCTCAGTTGTTCCTCATCATGGATGATACTAACTGTGAGTTTTTGAAAGAGAACTTTTATTATGTTGAGGTATACTCTCCCCATATCATGAATGGATGTTGAATTTTGTCAAATACTTCTTTTCTCTGTTGAAACAATCATGTTTCTTATCCCTTCTCTTACATCCCTTCTCTTACATCAATGCGATGTATCACATTGATTTGTTCATGGTGAACCATGCTTGCAACCCAGTAATAAATCCCACTTGATTGTGGTGAGTGATTCTTTTAATATATTATTGAATGCTGTTTGCTAGTATTTTATTAAGAAGTTTTGCATCAATTTTTATTAGAGATATTGGCCTGTAATTCTCTTTTTTAGTGGTATGCATCTAGTTTTGTTACCAGGGTAATGCCTCATAGAAAGACTTTGGAAGTTTTTCTTCCCTTTCTATTTTCTAGAACAGTTTGAGAATAGGTATTAGCTCTTCTTTAAATGTTTGGTGGAAAACCCCTGTGAACCCATCCGGTCCTGGACTTTTGTTTTGGGGAGGCTTTGTTTTTGTTTTTTACTGATTCAATACCTTTGCTAGTTACTGGTCTGGTCAAATATTTTCTATTTCTTCCTGTTTCAGTTGTGTAGTATCCATGTTTCCAGGAATTTATCAGTTTCTTCTAGGGTGTACAATTTGTTAGGTTACAGTAATTGTTTGTATTTCCATGGTTTTATTCTCTTTCATTTTGATATTATTTGAGTCTTTTCTCTTAAGTCTGGCTACAGGTTTATCAATAAAACCAGCTCCTGGTTTCATTGATTTGTTCTATTGTTTGTCTGTTTTTAATTTCTGTATCATTTATTTCTGCTCTATTCTTTATTATTTCCTTCCTTCTGTTGGTTTTAGGTTTTGTTTGTTCCTTTTTCTAGCTTCTTTAGTGGGAAGGTTTGGTTATGTGAGATTTTTCTTATTTTTTGAGGTAGGTCTGTATTGCTGTAAACGCCCCTCTTACAACCACTTTGGCTGCATCCCATAGATCTTAGACCATTGTGCTTTCATTTCATACTTTTAAATTTCATTTAGTAGCATGTTATTTAACCTCCCTGTATTTGTGGGCTTTCCAGGTTTTTTCTCGTATTTGATATCTGGTGTTGTGGTCAGAAAATATGCATTGTATGATTTCAATCTTTTTTTAGATTTGTTGGCTAATAGGTGATCTATTATGGAAAATGTTCTCTCTGCACTTGAAAAAAATAAGTATTCTGTTTTAAGATGAAATGTTTTGAATATATCTGTTAAATCCATCTGCTCCAGTGTGTCATTCAAAGTTATTGTTTCCTTGTGATGTTCTTTTTTTTTTTTTTTTTTTTTTTGGTTTTTTTTTTTTTTTAATTTTTTTTTTCAACATTTATTTTTGGGACAGAGAGAGACAGAGCATGAATGGGGGAGGGGCAGAGAGAGAGGGAGACACAGAATCGGAAACAGGCTCCAGGCTCCGAGCCATCAGCCCAGAGCCCGACGCGGGGCTCGAACTCACGGACCGCGAGATCGTGACCTGGCTGAAGTCGGACGCTTAACCGACTGCGCCACCCAGGCGCCCCTCCTTGTGATGTTCTTTAGATGATCTGTCCATTGGTTTAAGTGAGGTGTTAATGTTTTTTATTAACTGTTCTATGGATGTGGGTGCTCCTATATGGGGTATACAAATAGTACAATTGTTATATCTTCTGGTTGGATTGTCTCCTTTATTATTACATAGTGCCCTCTTTGTCTTATTACAGTCTTTGTTTCAAAGTTTATTTTGTCCAATATAAGTAATGCTACTCCAGCTTTCTTGTGACATCCATTTTCATGATACATGTTTCTTCCTCCTTTCATTTTAATCTGCAGGTGTTTTTAAGTCTAAAATGGGTCTCTTATAGGCAGCATGTAGATGGGTCTCTTTTTTTATCCATTCTGTCACCCCATGTCTTTTTATTAGAGCATTTAGTTCATTTGAATTGAAAGTAATTATCGATAGATATGTATTTATTGCCATTTTATTACTCTGGTTGTTTCTAAAGATTTTCTCTTATCCTTTCTCTGTTCCTCTTAGAAGGACACTTCTGAGTTACCTGCTGCCTGGCAGTAAACCTGTAGTCATTAGATAAATATGTCCATTCTTTCTGTCTGCTATCCCCTCAGGCTCTTGCTAAGCAACTCTCATAGCAAAAAGGTTTTCTCTTTAATAATTAGTGCTCTGTGATATACTTCAGCCAACCACCATCAGATGTTATTACAATGCTTTGCATACCATGGATATTCAACTTTGCAACCCGTATAATGAGAACTGTCTATGTCCAGGTTTAGAAGGATTTGAACTGGATTTGAGCACCAGTTATATCACTATTGAGCAATTGCTTGAGATAGAAGCAAACATATTGTTAGCAAGTTTGAAATTATTGGGATGTTTATTTCATAGACTTACTATGATGGTTTAATGTATGTAAAAATTCATGCACATTATGAGTAGATTATTATTATTGTTGATATTCTAGAATAGGTTTGTGTTAATCACTTGGAACTTAAAGCAGAGATTCAATTTATGTAGAAGAGTTCCCTGAAAATGGAGATGAAAAGGACAAGGCCAGGTTATTTTCCTGCATAACTGAGAGGTATTTTGCTCATATTTCTGTAGGACCCAGTAATGACTTGTGACTCAGGTTTACTCTAACATGAATTTGGAAGCTGCCACTCTCAGTTGTAGAGTGGATGTGAAGTACAGAGATGAATGGTACTTTTGGTACTGAATGGCTTTGGATATCTTTACACAGGATAAAATTATCAAGAGTGGCAAGTGATAAATGAAGGTTATAAAAATTTAGGAATCTTTACTTACCCTAATTGATGGCTTTCAGAGGAGGATTCATAACTTTTTTGTTAGTTGCTCTTTCCTTTCTTCAAAGTCTGAAGTCTTAATACAGCAGAGTTTGAAGGGGTTTTTGTAAAGTTAATTAATGTTAATTGTGTCATGAATTACTTTAAGGAGTCTGTTGAGTGATGGACTTAGTAAAGGGGTCGATACCATTTAATGTTCAATAGGGGATAATGCTGGTCTTTGGCACCATTTTACGATCATTAGGGCCATCCAAGAGCTTGTCAGGAACAGCTGTAAAGATCAGTTGTTGCTCATGGCAATTAAAACAATTGAAAATGACCTGCTATTACATTATACATGATCCAACACTGCTCCCAGTATGAACAAACTTTCATTCCATTAGTGATTTTCAATTTCATACCAAGCACTGCAATTTATTTTTCTTAGTTACCTTACTATGGCTGTGTACTTCTAACAGGATATTATTAATATTTATCCTATTATCTCATACAGCATTTCAGGCTTAAAGCACTTTGCAGTCTTAACAAATTAATCTTTATATCCTGCCTAGAAGGATGGTAAATACCTTTTTAGATTTAGAAAAACTGAGTTGGGCACGGTTAAGAGTTGGCCATCAAGAAAATGGTCTGATAAGTTCCAGGGTTTGAGTTTAAGACTTTTTTTCCTCTATGGAGCTAAATTAATAAAACTTCAGTCCTGAAGATTATACTGAAATCTAGATGACCATCCCTCCACCCCCATAAAAAAAGGTAAATACAATTATTTTTTTAAGTTTATCATAATTGAAAAAAGAGAATAAAAAGAAGTGATTTTTTTAATGTTAAAACTCTCACCTTTTATAGGAGCAAGAGAACTAAATTTTGCTCAAAGCACATAAAAATGTGTGAATTTTTCAAAAATATTTTTTCAGGCAAATTGGAATATAAAGATTACCTATCAACTACTATTCTAGAAATCCTCAAGAGCCATTCTCATGACACTTAAAGATTTGAATATGTTTTTAGTTTTAGGTAATTGGTGTAGTGGTCCAAATTTCAGAATCATAGCTTATATGTTTTCTCTGATAAAATATACATAAGCATATGTATGTCCATCTGAATACTAAGAAAACAATGATTCTGATGTGAATGGCAAATAAGCAGGTCTATTTTAGACTTATATTTATTCTTTCCAGTCTCTAGGCTCATGTAGCAAGTAAGTGCCATAGCATTCTAAAAACTGTGATAAACAACCTCAGAGTATTCTACAGGTGAGTCTCAGAAAAAACTCAATGCATTATTGCTGTTTAGTACTACAGTAAACATGTCAAAGTGATTTTTCCTATTTCATGGACATATAATGAGGTGATTTTAAAGACAGCCCATAGCCATTTTTGGTTCAACTTTTAGAAATGCCATAGCATAATAACATCTATTATTTGACCTGAATTATTAAATCTGACATAACACATTATACCTATTATTAGTGAAGGTGGGGTCGGACATTGCTGACTCCTATGAGTAGACAAGTAGATGTGCCATAATTATCTTCTAGTATATCATACAGAACAGTTGATACTTGCGCCTTTGACACCATCAATATCAAGACGCCTAACGAGAAAGGAAAGAAATCTAAAACAATTTACATATATTTTCCCCAAATCTTCCATCTTATATCAACTTATTCCCATATGTTTCCTCTCAATATTCCTCTATTCAAATTTAAGATATTAGCCTTTATGCATAGATTTATATTTGATTTTCTTATTTGATGTGCTGAAATAATAGTGTTCTATTATTGAACATGTTGCTTCTTTTAAAGTCTTGCTTCCTGGTAGAGAGAACCAAATAACCTAAAATTTTATCACAAAACAACATGTAAATTAGTGAGAACAAACTCATAGAACTCATCCTCTGAGTGAATTTAGAGCTGCCTATTTGTTCCTTCAGCAATACCTAGTAATACACAAGCAGCTCTGTATTAGATTATTTGTCAATGTTATTTTATGAAGAAATTTAATAAAATTTACTACTCTGCAATCCATTGAGCACTTCCTAACTTAATTGTCATATTCTGCATTTCCTGAGATTTACAATTAAAATTGTGATGAGCCAGACATACAAACTATTGCTTGTATGACAAGCCAGGTTATTTATATTTTACCAAAATTATCTGAGATTTTTTTACAAAAGTTACCCTAAAAATTAACTTCACCCAGCTTTAAGTACTTGAGTTGTATTTTAAGTCTGAATATTTTTTTCAGCCCAATTTTCCGCCATCACCAAAAAAAAAGAGAAAAAAAAAGGATAGTTCAATTTACTATTTATGCCTATGCCAGATCCAGTTAATAAAAAATAATGGCTCTGACATTTTATATTCTCCAAGGATGATCAAATAAGAAATAGTCTCCAGACCAGAGTAAACATTTATTTTGATTAAGAAATGTTTAGTCTTCCTTCTGTTATTGTCACTAGTCACCCATATTGCTTCCTAAATTTTTAAGACTCCATGAGGCAATGTATTATAATATTTTATGCCATTGTTTATTTTTTAATCAAAGTTTAATTGGTAGAAAGCCCAATAATAATAATATGAGAGACCACATTATCAGAATTATTCCTATTCTGGGTAGCAATTACAGTTTGTAATAGGAAAGAGTAGAAAAGTAAAAATCAAGGAATTATTTTTAAAACATCACTATGAAAATAAACTTACCTTTACAAACTTGTGACAATTTCCCACAGGCTTTAAGAAAAATAAGTTATTTCTTGTTAAATACGGTTACAAAAATCCATGTTTCCTCATGTTCATTCTCTTGTTGGTTCTTTCCAACTTCCTGAATTGGAAATGGTTGACAACTTTAAGTGATTTCATATAGGCATTAAAGTGAGAATAAACTTTAAGAAGCATTTATTTAGGGTGTGTGGGTGGCTCAGTCAGTTGAGCATCTGATTTGATTCCACCTCAGGTCATGATCCCAGGGTCATGGGATCCACTGCATTGGGCTCCACTTTGATCATAAAGCCTGTTTGAGATTTGCTTTCTCACTGCCCCTCCCATGCTTGTGCTTGCTGTCTCTCTTAAGAAAAAATAATAACCATTTGTTTAGCCATTTCACTACACTTTCTACAAATACTAATTGAGTGCCAGGTATTAGACTTAAGGACAAGGTGATTCAAGAAACGAAAGTGCTATTAACCCATTTGAGAAAGGAAGAAGCATTTGGAAGTAATGGTAACATTACAAGTTCCATTTTAGAAGTGTTTGTACCAGTTTTGTACTTGCTTAAACATCTCTGTACTTGACATCTGAATATGCTTTGCCTATCTGACTTATTTCCTGATTTGGAAAACGAAACTCTTTGAGAGCCAGCATCTGATATATAAATACTATAAGGCATGTGGTACTAATTCCATTTTTTTAATAGGAAAAAAAGGTACATATGTGGTATATATAAAGGTGCTTTGCCAACTACACAAATAATGCTATTAATATATTTAACTGGGAATATCCAGAGGGTATGCATGTATATGGAGCTTGAGGGTACAGGACTAGAGGTTTCTAAATTTGAGTTATAAAGCAAAAGAATATTACTGGAAATCTTACTAGCAATGGACTTTTCTTAGCACAAAAGTGGGAGGAAAAGAGAACGAAACCCAAGACAGCATATTAGAATAATGTGAACAGTTAAAAGAAGAAAGAAGGAAGGAAGGAAGAGAGGAGTAACTGGTTAAAAAGTGAGACAGCATCTACAATATACAGGAGAAAGAGGACAGGGCAGTCATGGAAGCCAGAGACACCAAACCTAACTGAGGTCAGGTCCATGATGGAAAAACTACATACCTCACTGTTTTTGGCAGAATCAGCATCCAGAAAAATTAAGAAACAGGTAGAATAAAGGATGTTGTCTTAACTAAGCCTCTCTCCTTTCTATCTAAATCTGTTCCTATCTGAACAAATATCTCTTTAATTTACTACCTCTCTCCCCCTCAATTGTCCTGAGGCCTTGAGGTAAGTGATGTTGTAATAAATGCATCTTATTTCCCATACCTCAGCCTAGAGAACCATCTCCTTAGAGACAGAGAAAGAAGCAAGATGGAACTTGAAGATTTTACCCCAGCACTGTATTGGTCTTCTCTAGCTGCCTTTAGAAATACCACAGACTATCTTAAATAGCAGAAATTTATTTTCTCCCACTTGTGGAGGATACATGTCCACGATCAAATCTCTTCCTTGCTTGTAGTCAACTGCCTTTTGCTGTGTTTTCATGAACTCAGATAAAGATCTCTGGTGTGTTTAGCTCTTCTTAAATGGACGAAATTCCTATTGGATTAGGGCCCCACCTTTATGACCTCATTTAGTCTTAATTACATCCCTAAAAAAGCTACTTCCAAAAATAGTAACTTTGGGAGTTAGGGCTTCAACGTATCAATTTTGGGGAGACATGATTCAGTCCATACCAAGACCAGAGATTACCAAGGACATGTGATGATTAGTGAATGATGAAAGTTGCTCTTATTTAACATCCAGGACATCAGTTCTAAGATAATTTTGAATTAATAAAAATATTTCTCTGAAGGAAGCAATTTGAAGTAAGTCTTTTCTTAATACAGAAATATCTAACTAGCATTTCTCCTATATTACCTATCTTTGGTTTTCCAACCTGTCCTCAATATAGATAAAAGTTACCTTCCCAAATTTGAAGTCAGACCTTTATTACTCTTCCAAAATCTTCAATGACTCCCCACTGCATAATGAATAAAATCTAACATTTCAACTCTTCATGCAGCTCTCAATAGCCTGGCTCCAACATGTATTCTCAGTCCCATCAATCACTCTACCTTTCAGACACAGAGGACTCATTGCTACCTGACTTTTTGTGCTTATTTTATGACTTTGTTCCTCTACTAACACTGTTTCCTCAGCCTGGAATGCCCTCACCCTCAAGACTCACTTCTAAATCTTAAAACTTCAGAAAAGCCTGTTTTAATCTCAGTGAGAAGAGATCAGTCCCAAAATTCTTTGAGCATAAATTACTTACATGACTGTCTTTCCCCAAATATTCTGAGATTGTTAGGACAGAGAATGTTTTATTCATATTTTAATGAGCACAGCTTAAAAAATATACACACCTATTATATAGTAGGTGCTAAATACGCACACAAGAAATCATGAAGAAATTGGGTATGTGGAATAGTTACTGGAAATGTCTTAATAGGTAAAGAAAGTTTAAGAAAATCATACATAAGTACATGAGTGGTTTCCTCCAAGAGGAGAAACTGCCTTCACTTTATAAAAAGAAACTAGGACCATTTTTACTATAACCTCTTACACAGAATGGCCCCATAAGTGAGAGACAACCAGACTCTAATTACCTAGGCATAACAAAATACAGTTTGACTGAAAAGGTGAATATATCCATTTTCCCTTTATAGCAACAAGCATAACAAAAGAGGTAGATTTAAAAGGAACACACTTACAATATGCCCTAACATTCTTGATCATGTAAAATTTCTGTATCTCCTTTTATACTCTAGAAAATATTAAGGAAATATCCAATGAACAAATGGTCTATTGTAGTAAAAAATAATCTTGTTCAGAGTTCACACTGAGTATCTCTCCATCAGAAATTATATAGCAGCACAATTAAAATGAAATACTAATTGTAACAAGAAAAGATGGTGGCTGTAGAATATAACTCAGTCTTAATAGATTTTCTAATGCCTTTCTTTATATCAAAGGGGAGTAGCCCTTTAGCCAATAAAGTAAATTTTCTGATCTCCAAATGGGTACTTTATCCTCATTCAGGCTGATATTGCAGCGACATCATGAATTTCTCAGACAGCTTTGTGAATCAGCAGAGTATTTCAGAGGAGAGCACGGACTGCTAAAAGCAAAGTCGTTATTTTTTAAACAGCCTTTAAACTAGTAGATGAAACAATTCATTTTGGGTCAAGGATGCATTCGCTTCAGCAACCTGGAAGAACAGAGAGGGCTGAACCAGTTGGGAAGGAATAGAATGATGTTACTGTATCAGCCAAACCTCAAATTATATAGTTTTTCAGGTCAAACACTTTTGACTTTTTTTTTAAACTATTCATGTCTATAATTCTTATTTCCAAAGAGCTTAAACCTTAATATTCCATGAACTATCACCCTATATTTCCAAAGAATCTTTGAAAAACCATTAACTAATTTGCTCATAATAAACTTTGAGGTCTAGAAAAAAAAGCTGGTATTATTCTGTATTTAAATAACCACCATAAAAAGGGAAATGAAGGCAAGAAAATGTATACTTCCTAATGCATCCATTCAACAAATGTTCCAAGTGCTACCACACGCTAGGCACTGTACTGGGAAAACTGAATTAATAAGATATAGTCTGTTTCCTCACTCCTAGTTATTCCAAGGATAATGACAGTGTTTGGAAGCCAAGTTTATTGAACTCAAAATATTCCCATACTTCTTCTGATGCATTTCTGTGTGTTTTTTAATGTTTTCATGGGTTAAAAGTTAGATTAAGTCTGACTCAGAGTCTGAAATAGTTAAGTATAGACTTAGATATTGTTTACTTTTGACATTTTATTGATGTAAAACATTTTACTTTGAAACCTCTTCTTCATGAAGCAGTATCTTTAAATAATGTTCCACTGCATAAAGAACAGGGTTGAGAGTAAAGCATGGGTAATTTATTAAAATATCAATGGTAAAATTGTATTAAGGAGAAACATGTTCTTATACAGAATTTTCCTATATGAGTGGCAAGTACGTTGATTCATTCTATGACTATGTGTGTCCTTCAATATTTGTGTGAATTTTGGGGTTTATTCACTGATGTTTATATCTCAAATGGACAGTTTAAGCACCAGATTTCCTGTGGCCACAGACAAATCTGTTTTCAAATCATTATTCTACAGTTTTAATGTTGTCTGCCACCAAGTTTTTAACCTAATATGAAATAAAATTTGCACTGAACAATGTTTATTCTTCAGATTACTGAATTTTATTCATAATTGTCATATCTATGCATCATCTATACCAGGATTTGTTTTCAACTCAAAACCCAAATAGAAACCAGATTAATATTATAGATATGTATATATAAGTACACATTCTATTAACCAAAATTAATATACAACCATAAATATGTAACATTTAAGCTAAGAATCAAACAAACCTAAAGATCTAGGTAAACAATAATTTAGGTTTTTCAGGACATGCACTCCTCATTGCAAATACTCAACGCTTTGTATATTCTAGTGCAATTGCAGCCATAGACATTATGCCAACAAATAGACATGGTTGTGTTCCAGTAACACTGTGTTGTTTTTATCATCAACCTAAAACCACCACTGATAAGCATACTATTATTTGCTAAACAATACTTTAATGTAATTCTTGGGAGTTATGATGGTGGATATGGTCCTTTCTATTCCTGGAATTCCTACTTCTGGAGCTGTGATGAGTTTTTAACAAGTTCTTTTTATGTATTTATTTTTCAGAGAAAGCATACAAGCAGGGGAAAGGTGTAGAGGGAAAGAGAATCTTAAGCAGGCTCCATGCTCAGAATGGAGCCTGAGTCAGGACCTGATCCAGTCCATGGCCTTGGGATAATGATCTGAATCAAAATCAAGAGTCAGAGGCTCAACGGACTGAGCCACCCAGGCACCCCCAGTTTTTGGTAAGTTCTGCACAACGGTAAGGCCGTTGAAAAAACCCATGCTCATATTTAGAAAGAACAAAGCATAGTTTACAAATTAGCTCCTTGAAAGATTCTTCAGAATGCATGATATGAGTTGGGGGGGGGGTGGTTAGAAATCTTAGGATAAAATTTTTGTCATATCTATGCATCATCTTTAGCAGTATTTGTTTTCTTTTTTATTAAATTTTTTCAACGTTTATTTATTTTTGAGACAGAAAGGGACAGGGCATGAACGGGGGAGGGTCAGAGAGAAGGAGACACAGAATCCAAAGCAGGCCTGAGCTGTCAGCACAGAGCCCGACGTGCGGCTCGAACCCACAAACCATGAGATCATGACCTGAGCCGAAGTCAGACGCTTAACTGATTGAGACACCCAGGTGCCCTGTACCAGTATTTGTTTTCAACTCAAATTCCAAATAATAGTAACCAGATTAATATTCTAGATGTGTTCTTTCTCCTCACATTTACTGCATTTATTAATAAAATGTGTGTGTTGGCTACTCTTTGTATCTTCACTTCTGAAATGCATGCTTATTTGTGCAAAGGATCTTGAATATCTATTCTTGTTTGTTATTCCTTCTTACATATAGCAATTTCCTGATAAAATTTTATTGATGAAATTTTGATAAGTGAATAATTTAATAAATAATAAAGAAATTAAATATTTCTTTAAGAAAACAGGAAAGTACAATATCAGAGGAAAAGCAACATATTGCATAAATAGGTCCTAATTTATTTACAGAGGTAGAATTTCTTGTTAAGATAATAATGATGCATCATGGCATTAGAGAAGGACTATAAATATGTGAAAAACAATAGATCATTTTTGGGGGATTAGAATGCAAACTGTTTATAGGAGTTAATGTGTGCCCCAACATTTCTAACAAACCTTTTCAACTGAATGGGAATATCTGAAAAAAAAAAGTATTTGAAGACTTTATTCTTTTAATTCATTTTTAACATGGCTTATAATTTTCTTATTATATTAGCTAGCATTTTAGACTATTTGAAGTACATATTTTTGTCAACTGAACACCAAAGTATTGGGGATTTTATGTGCTTTTATATTCGTGAATGATTTTTAATATTAGATAAGCCATCTAAGCTATAAGCTTTTCATTTTTCATAACATATGCATTCTTCCTACTACCCCAAAAGTTATTTCACAATTTTGTATACAAAACTGGGCTCTAATAGTATGACAGATACTTCCCTTAAAGAATATTCTTTTTTGTCCATACTACAAAATAATCTACAGATTCAGTCCAATTCTTATCAAAAGTAGCATTTTTCACAGAATTAGAACAAAACTTATATGAAGGCCAAAGCAATCTTGAGAAAGAACAAAGCTGGAGATACAACAATCCCATATTTCAAGCTACACTACACAAAGCTGTAGTAACCCAAACAGTACAGTACTGGCACAAAAATAGACATATAGATGAATGGAACTGGGTAGAAAAGCCAGAAATAGACCCACCCCTGTATAATCTATGACAAAGGGAGTAATAGTACACAGTGAGGTAAAAGCCAGTGCTGTGAAAACTGGACAGCTACATGCAAAAGAATGAAACTAGATCACTCTGTAACACCATACACAAAAACAAATGGAATAAAAACCTAAATGTGAGGCCTGAAACCATAAAACTGGTAAAAGAAAGCATAGGTAGTACTCTCTTGGATATCACCCTTAGAATCCTATTTAAGTTCTCCTCAGGGAAGATAAAGAAAAGCAAAAATAAAGTATTGGGACCACATCAAAATAGAAAGCTTTTCCACAGCAAACAAAACAAAAGACAACCTGGCAAGTGGGAGAAGATATTTGCAAATTAATATCCGACAAATATTAAGAATTTGTGTAGCTCAACACCAAAAATATATTATTAAAAAATAGGCAGAGGACCTGAACAAACCTTTTTCCAAAGAAGACATACTGATTGCCTTAGAGTATGTGAATAGATGACCAACATCATGGATCATCATAAAAATGCAAACCAAAACCACAATGATATGCAACTTTATACCAGCAAGAATCTCTAGTATCAAAAAGACAATAAATGACAAGTGATGGCAAGGATGTGGACAAAAGGAAATCCTCATGCAATGTCGGTGGGAATGTAAACTAGTGCAACCACTATGAAAAATAGTATGGAGGGTTCTCAAAATTTAAAGCTAGAAATAGCATGTGATCCCATAAGTCCACTATTGGATATTTACCCAAAGAAAATAGAAACACTAATTCAAAACAAGTATTTTTAATGTTTGTTTATTTTTGAGACAGAGCATGAGGGGGGTGGGCAGAGATAGGGAGACACAGAATCAGAAGCAGGCTCTGGGCTCTGAGCTGTCAGCATAGATCCCGACACAGGGGCTCAAACCAGGAACCGTGAGAACAGGACCTGAGCTGAAGTCAGACGCTCGACCAACTGAGCCACCCAGGCGCCCCTAGAAACACTAATTCAGAAAGAATGCATCCCTATGTTTACTGCATCATTTTTTTAGAGTAGCCAAAATACGGAAGGAACCCAAATGTCTATTGATAACATGAATAAAGAAGATGTGGTGTATATATACACACAATGGAATATTACTTGGCTACACACAAAAAAATGATATCATGCCATTTGTGACATCATGGATGGACCTAGAAGGCATTATGCTAAGTGAAATAAGTCAGAAAAAGACAAATGCCATATAATTTCACTTATATGTTGAACTTCAAAAAAAAAAAAAAAAAGACCCAAATACAGAGAACAAACTGGTGATTGCCAGAGGAGAGTTGGGCAGGGGGATAGGCAAAATAAAGGATATTAAGAAATAGAAAATTTCAATAATATAGAAGTCAAGAAAATGAAACATAGAACATAGGGAGTATAGTCAATAATACTGTACTAATATTATAAGGTGAGAGATGGTTTCTGCATTCATGGTGGTGAGCACTGAGTAATGTTTAGAATCACTTAATGTTGTAGATGTGAACCTAACATTGTAAGTTAATGATACTTTAATTTTATTTATTTACTTAGCCTACATCTATAGAGAGTTTATTTAAGCAACATACATTACCCTGATCTGTAACATCAGGCAGTAAGTGCTTAATACAGGTACTGAATCAGTCTCATTTTACAGATGATATGTTCATGAATTCTCTATTCTTACCAGTTTCAAAAGCTGGCGTTGGAATATTTAACACATATATGATGATTATACTTTAATTGTAAATAATTATAATGATTATCTCAGGAAAAAAGAAAGTACAGAAATTTGGACTGTCTGGGTGGTTCATTTGGTTGAGCGTCCCACTCTTGCTTTCAGCTCAGGTCATGAACTCACTGTTTATGGGATCAAGCCCCGTGTGGAGAGCTGAGAGTGCTGAGCCTGCTTCGGATTCTCTGTCTCCCTCTGCCCCTCCCGTGCTCACGCACCCTTTCTCCGTCTCTCAAAATAAGTAAATAAACATTAAATAAAGAAAGTGAAAGCCTTTTTAAGGAAGCACAGAAATTTCAAACCTGTAAAAATTACATAACAAAAGGTCTAAAACTTCAAGTGTAGAAATGATTGGACTATTAAGAAAAAGAAGTGGAAAACTTTAAAGCAACAGCAAAACTTTTGAACCATATTTTTAAGTGGGGAAAATATATACACATATAGTAGATAAATTATAGTATAACATATACATACATGAAATGTCCAAAGAATATGTAATTACTAATATACAGTTTGTGTTAAAAATCAATTGATCCTTGTTATATCATAGCTCATCTGGTGGTAGCCAGTATCCAAAGCTATTGGACAGTTATAAACACTAACACATTTTAAATATTATCTTCACTAAAAAGCTCCACTAGGTAACATTTGAAGAGCCTGGTGGTTGAAATGGAACCGAAGGTCTACATGTGCAAAATCCACTCACAAGAGTTCAAACTTTTGGGGTGCCTGGGTGGCTCAGTCAGTTAAGCGTCTGACTTCGGCTCAGGTCATTATCTCATGGTCCGTGAGTTCGAGCCCCACGTCGGGGTCTGTGCTGACATCTCAGAACCTGGAGCCCGTTTCGGATTCTGTGTCTCCCTCTCTCTCTGACCCTCCCCCATTCATGCTGTGTCTCTCTCTGTCTCAAAAATAAATAAACATTAAAAAAATTTTTTTTAAAAACCCTTAAAAAAAAGAGTTCAAACTTTATCACTGCTATTTATTTTAAGTTTGCATGTGCCAAATCTTCTAAGTCAAAGTTTTCAATGTCTTTGATATCCCTGAAATTTGTTAGTAGATCCCTAGACCTTAAGTTTGAACATTTATTTAGGGCAATGTGTGACATACTGGGGTGAGGGGACAAAAGAAGCCTAAGCTCTGAGTAGCCCCAGATCCTGGCCAGGAGTCTGCCGTAAGCTGTATATCCTTGAGCAAGTTACTTCATCACTGTGGGTCCTATTTGCTCATCTTGTAAAGTGAAACATTTGGGTTTAATTGCTAAAAATGTTCCCAGTTATAAAATTCAATGACTCAGAGGATTATAACAGAGTTGTCACTATGAAAAATGTTCCTCTACCATTAAAAGAAAAACATGTACACTCTTCTCAAAACCCCTCCTCAGAAAGTCTTTTCTAATTTTTCAAACGGTTTTTTCCAGGTTATATGTTAATTTGAATAAGAAGGAAATTATTGTCCTTAAAGATTTATGAAATAATTTTTATCTAATGTTCAGTCTTCACTTGATGAAGGCAAATTAGACTGAAGTAAACAAATTGCTTAGACTTGTAAGCCATTAGTGGACACACAATTGGGCTTTCTCTCTTATCTCATGCAATTCCTTTCTCCAACATTGCAATTTAGATTGGAAAGGGTGAATGTAACAAGAACTTGTAAAAAAAAAATAAATCTTTATAAAAAGGAAAACTCTGTGTAAAATATGTGACAAGCAATATTTATAATTTTAGCCAAGCCAAAAACTGTTTAAACATAACATATCAAAGAGCTTTTTTCATGAAGTTTCTATGATTTAGTGGCCCTTAAAATTCACATCTTAAGAATTTATTTGACAATAAATGTTTTGTATATTTTCAAGTTCTTATTAATCACTAAGTTTTTTACTTATGTATCCAAATCACATCCTCCTCCAGAAATCTACAAAGAAAAAGTTAAAATACATATATCATAAAATTTTCTTTTCCCATTATATAAAATTTTTTCTAAAGAAAAATTGTAATCACCCTATTAAATTTAATATTAAATATTCTTGCAAATGTTTTTGTGCTATAGAAACATTTAAACATATATTCAGAAACAAATTATATGCACACATTAAAATATATAGAGAATTTTATTCCTACTATAGTAATTTTACACCCTGTTTTTATTTATATATCCATATTAAATTAATTTTAATTATATGTTAATATTATGTACTACAATACTTGTTGACAGAATGATTATGTGAGAGGAAACATGTTAAAAGCTTAATATATGTTTTATCATTTATTCATACGAATAATCTCTGATAGTTGAGGGATCTAATGCTTAGAGTGTTCAGTTGACATGATGAACATCAAAGCATCAGGCCATAGTATTGGAATTCAACCTAAGTCTGTCTCCAAATTCTAAAGGTCTTTCCTTATTTCCTTTACTTAAAAAATGACTCTACAATTTTCCCCCACATAGTACTATTAATTTTGACTACTGAAGATGTAGCTTGCCTATTAAGCCATTAAGGGGCAATTAAAAGAAGTTTGGAAATACTTTGTGTACAAATTATTATTTGAATAATTAACTCAAATGGATACTGTAGAAATTCATTCTAATTATTTATATATAATTGTCCAACACTTTGTACCTCCATCAAAAGTTTTATATTTAAAATTCTGAATGATGCATAATCCTAGCCTGAAAATCTATGCCTCTGTGTTAAGGTCAGAAGTATTTTGCACACAAGGTTAGCATCATGTGCCTTAAAATAAAAATACCACCTATTTTATTCTGCCTTTTCAACCAAGAATTAGACACCCATCCACAAAAAAAAAAAAAAAATCTATGTGAAAGGTGTGGAATTTAGCACTATACACCAAGAAACCCGAAGGAATCTTGCCTTCTTATGCATCTGGTAATAGGCAGAAAAAACTGCCCCAATCCCTCATGCTATACTTGAGGAAAAAATCTGGAGAGTGCTGACCTGGAAAGAAAACCACAGACAGGAAATAAACGGAAGGCCAGCTTTTCCAAGGATGAATTCAAATAAACCACCAGAGAGAAACACATGCACATACAAATCTGGACACAGTAGAGACGTACTGTGGTAAAAAGAACTTTGCCAGCGCCATCCTGCAATGTTGCAGGGTGTTGAACTATCAGTAACAGCAATCTCTCCCAAAGACAAAAATAAGAGCAGTGATTAAGCACCCAGCTACTCCCACGCAAAATGGAGAAATCTATTTTTTTTTCTGGGAGCATTCACAGTGCTCACACAGGATTTCAATGACTGTGAGGAGGAAGGAGACCTGGAAAGGGGATTATACGAGGATCAAAGGGCAGTAAAGGGACACAGTTCTTGCTGTCTTCACTAAACAGGAAGTCCATACATTAAATCTAGCAGTATCACACCCAGGAATCTCCCTACTGGATCCATGAACACACCAACAATCGTCCTCACTCTGCCACAAGCTCCTTGTCTGCATTTGCAAGCGCTGCTGTGACAGCAAGCTCTGGTAGACAGGGAGGCAACTCAGAAAAGAGGCCAGGGTCTGTGGGCAACTGAGAAACCACAGATCTGAATTATAATGCCATCTTCTTGGGAAAAAAAAAAAAACATGCCACAAATGTGGCAGGCCAGAAAGGAGTGATAGGACATATTCAATGTACTGAATCAGAAAAATATGCAGCCAAGAATTCTTTATCCAGCAAGGGTGTCATTCACAATAGAAGGAGAGATAAAAAGTTTCCCAGACAAACAAAAACTAAAAGGAGTTCCTCATGAATAAACCAGCGCTGCAAGAAATTTTAAGGGGAACTCAGAGGGGAAAAGATGAGGGGGAAAAAAAAGACAAAAAGACCAAAAGTAACAATGACAAGAAAGACCAGAGGCCAACAACAGAAACTCCAACTGTATAGGCAACATAATGGCAATACATTCCTATCTTTCACACTACTCTAAATGTCAATGGACTAAATGCTCCAGTCAAAAGACATAGGGTAACAGAATGGATAAGAAACCAAGATCCATTTATATGCTGTTTACAAGAGACCCATTTCAGATTCAAAGTAAGGGATGAAAACCATCTATCATGCTAATGGTCACCAAAAGAAAGCCCGAGTAGCCATACTTCTATCAGACAATCTAGACTTTAAAATAAAGACTGTATCAAGAAATGAAGGGCATTCTATCATAATTAAGGGGTCTATCCACCAAGAAGATCTAACAATTGTAAACATTTATGCTCCACAAGTGAGAGCACCCAAATATATAAATCAGTTACTCACAAACATAAGTAATAACATTGATAATAACTCTATAATAACAGAGGACTTCAACACCCCACTTACAACAATGGACAGATCATGTAAACAGAAAGTTAACAAGGAAACAATGGCTTTGAATGACACACTGGACCAGATGGACTTAATAGATATATTAAGGACGTTTCATCCTAAAGCAGCAGAATACACATTTGTCTCCAGTGCACATGGAACCATCTCCAGAATAGATGCCATACTGGGACACAAATCAGTCCTCAACAAGTACAAAAAGATTGAGATCATACCTTGTATAATTTCAGGCCACAGCACTATGAAACTCAGAATCAACCACAAGAAAAAATTTGGAAAGATAACAAATACTTGGAGACTTAAGAACATCCTACTAAAGAAAAATGGGCTAACCATGAAGTTGAAGAGGAAATTAAAAAGTACATGGAAGTCAATGAAAATGATAACACTATAGCCCAAAACCTCTGGGACCCAGCAAAGGCGGTCATAAGAGGAAAGTATATAGCAATCCAGGTCTTCCTAAAGAAGATAGAAAGGTCTCAGATACTCAACCTAAGCTTACACCTAAAAGAGCTGGAAAAAGAATAGGAAATAAACCCAAACCAGCAGAAGATAGGAAATAAACATTAAAGCAAATATCAGTGCTATGAAAACCAAAAAAAAAAAAAATTAAAAATTAAAAAAATAAACAACAACAACAAAAAAAACAAACAGTAGAACAAATCAATGAAACCAGGAGCTGGTTCTGGTTCTTTGAAAGTATTAACAAAACCCCTAGCCAGTTTTATCAAAAAGGAACCAAATAAAACAAGAATGAAAGAAGAGAGATAATAAAAGAATATTATGAGCAATTATACACCAATAAAGTGGGAAATCTTGAAGAAACTGACAAATTCCTGCAAACATATAAACTACCAAAACTGAAAAAAGAAGAAAAAGAAAATTTAAACAGACCCATAACCAGTAAAGAAATCAAATTAATCAAAAATCTCCAAAAAAACAAGAGTCCAGGGCTGGATGGCTTTCCAAGGTAATTCTACCAAACATTTAAGGAAGAGTTAACACCTCTTCTTTTGAAGCTATTTCAAAAAAATAGAAGTGGAAGGAAAACTTCCAAACTCATTCTATAAGGCCAGCATTTCCTTGATTCCAAAACCAAAGACCCCGCTAAAAGGGAGAACTACAGACCAATTTCCCTGATGACCATCGATGTAAAATTTCTCAACAAGATGCTAGACCACTGGATCCAACAATAAATTAAAGAGTCAGTGGGGTGCCTGGGTGACTCAGTCGGTTGAGCATCTGACTTCGGCTCAGCTCATGATCTCATAATCTGTGAGTTTGAGCCCGGCGTTGGGCTCTGTGCTGACAGCTCGGAGCATGGAGCCTGCTTTGGATTCTGTGTCTCCCTCTCTCTCTGCCCCTCTCCCGCTCATGCTCGCTCGCGTGCTCTCTCTATCACTCTCTGTCAAAAATAAATATTAAATTTTTTTTTTTTAAAAACAGAGTCATTCACCACAACCAAGTGGGATTTATACCTGGGATGCAGGGCTAGTTCAATATCCACAAAACAATCAGTGTGTTTCATCACATTAATAAAAGAAAGAAAGGACAAGAACCACATGGTCATCTCAAAAGATGCAGAGAAAGCATTTGGCAAATACAGCATCATTTGTTGATAAAAGCCCTCAATAAAGTGGGAATGGAAGTATCATACCTCAATATCATAAAAGCCATATATGAAAGACCCACTGATAATATCATCCTCAATGGGAGAAAGCTGAAAGCTTTCCACCTAAGGTCAGGAACAAGACAGGATGTCCCCTCTCACCACTGTTATTCAACATAGTATTGAAAGTCTTAGCCTCAGCACTCAGACAATACGAAGGAATAGAAAGCATCCAAATTGGCAAGGAGGAAGTCAAACTTCCACTCTTCACAGATGGTATGATACTCTACATGGAAAACCCAAGAGATTCTACCAAAAAAAAAAAACTGCTAGAAGTGATCCATGAATTCAGCAAACTTGCAGGATGTAAAATCAACACACAGAAGTTGGTTGCATTCCTATACACCAATAATGAAGCAACAGAAAGAGAAATCAAGGAATCGATCCTAATCCTACCAAAAACCATAAAATACCTAGGAATAAACCTAATAAAAGAGGTGAAAAATCTGTACACTGAAAACTATAGAAAGCTTATGAAAAAAATTGAAGACACACACAAGGAAAAATATTCCATGCTGCTGGATTGGAAGAATAAATATCGTCAAAATGTTGATACTACCCAAAACGATCTACATATTTTGATAGAGATTGCATTGAATAACGTGAGCATTTTTCACAGAGCTAGAGGAAACAATCCTAAAATTTGTATGGAACCAGAAAAGATCTCAAATAGCCAAAGCAATCCTGAAAAAGAAAACCAAAGCTGGAGGCATCACAATCCCAGACTTTAAGATGTATTACCAAGCCGTAATCATCAAGACGGTATGATACTGGCATAAGAACACTCAGATCAATGGAACAGAGTAGAGAATCCAGAAATGGGCCCAAAAATGTATCGCCAACTAATCTTTTACAAAGCAGGAAAGACTATCCAATGGAATAAAGATGGTCTCTTCAGCAAGTGGTGCTGGGTAAACCGAACAGTGACAGGCAGAAGAATGACTCTGGACCACTTTCTTACACCATACACAAAATTAAACTCAAAATGGATGAAAGATATAAACCTAAGACAGAAAGCCATCAAAATCCTAGAGGAGAAAGCAGGCAAAAACCTATTTGATCTCGGCCACAGCAACTTCTTAACACGTTTCCAGAGGCAAGGGAAACAAAAGCAAAAATGAACTATTGGGAACTCATAAAAAAAAAAAAAAAAAGAAAAGCTTCTGCACAGTCAAGGAAACAATCAGCAAAACTAACAGGCAAAGGGAACCAATGGAATGTGAGAAGATATTTATAAATGACATATCAGATAAAGGGTTAGTATCCAAAATGTATAAAGAACTTATCAAACTTAACACCCAAAAAAGAAATAATCCAGTGAATAAATGGGCACAAGACATAAATAGACACTTTTCCAAAGAAGACATCCACATGGCAAACAGACACATAAAAAATGCTCAACATCAGCGAAATCAAAACCACAATGAAATACCACCTCACACCATCAGAATGGCTAAAATTAATGACTCAGGCAACAACAAATGTTTGGGAGGATGCAGAGAAAGAGGATCTCTTTAGCATTGTTGGTGGGGATGCAAACTGGTACAGCCACTCTGGAAAACAGTATGGAGGTTCTTCAAGAAATTAAAAATACAACTACCCTAATACCCAGCAAATGCACTACTAGGCATTTATCCAAGGGATACAGGTGTGCTGTTTTGAAAGGGCACATGCACCCCAATGTTTATAGCAGCACTATCAACAATAGCCAAAGTATGGAAATAGCCCAAATATCTACCGACAGAGGAATGGATAAAGAAGATGTGGTATATATAAACAATGGAGTATTACTGAGCAATCAAAAACAATGAAATCTTTCCATTTGCCTCCAAATGGATGGAACTAGAAGGTATCATGCTAACCAAAATTAGAGGAAGACAAGTATTATATGACTTCACTCATATGAGGAATTAAGATACCAAGCAGATGAACATAAGGGAAGGGAAGCAAAAATAATATATAAACATGGAGAGGGACAAAGCATAAGAGACTCTTAAATAAAGAGAACAAACAGAAGGTTGCTGGAGGGATTGTGATAGGTGTATGGGCTAAATGGGCGAGGGGCATTAAGGAAGACATTTGTTGGGATGAGCCCTGGGTATTATATACAGGTGATAAATCACTGAAATCTACTCTTCAAATCATTGTCGTACTCTATGCTAACTTGGATGTTAATTAAAAATAAATAAATAATTTAAAAAATGAGACAAAGATATTACAAAGAAGGAAACCTACAGGCCAACATTCTTGATGAGGATAGATACAGAAATTCTCAACAAGATATTAGCAAACCACATTCAACAATATACTGAAAGGATCATACACCATGATCAAGTAGATTTACTCCAGGAATGCAAGAATGGTTTTAGTATTCACACATCAACGTGGTATACGTCATCAACAAAATGTGAATACAATTCATATGATTACTTCAAAAGATACAGGAAAATCATTTAACAAAATTCAACATCTTTTCATGATAAATACTTTCAATGAACTGGGTTCAAAGGAAACCTACCTCAACATAAAAAAGGCCATATAAGAAAAATCTACAGCTAACATCACACACAGTGGTGAAAAAACAAAAACATTTTCCTCTAAAGTTAGGAATAAGGCAACGAGGTCTACTCTCTTCACTAATATTTAATACAATACTCAAGGCCCTGTCCCTCAATCAAACAAGAAATAAAAACCATCCGAAATGTTAACAATGAACTAAAACTGTCATTATTTGAAGATGAAATGATACTATACATAGAAAACCCTCAAGATTCTACCCAAAAAGCTATTAGAATAAATGAATTCAATAAAACTGCAGGATAACCAAGTAATACACAGAAACCAGTTGTGTTTCACTAATAGCAAAATATCAGACAGAGAAATTAAGAAAATAATTCCATTTACAATGGCACCAAAAAGAAAAAAAAAAACCCTAGAAATAAACTTGGCCAAGGAGGTTAAAGGCCTGTACTCTGAAAACTATGAAACACTGATAAAGGCAATTGAATATAACACAAACAAATGGAAAGATACTCCATGCTCATGGATTGGAAGAATTAATATTGTTCAAGTTTCAATTAGTCAATCCAATCCTTAACAAAATACCAATAGCATTTTTCTTGCAAGTAGAACAAAAAAAAACCTTAAAATTTGTAGGAAACCACAACACACCTAGACTAACCGAAGCAATCTTCAAAACGAACAACAAAGCTGGAGGTATGACAATCCCAGATTTTAAATGATAGTACAAAGCTGTAGTAATCAAAACAGTATGGTAGTGATACAAAAATAGTCACATAGGATCAAAGGAATAGAATAGAGGGTCCAGAAATAAACTCACACTTATATGCTAAATTAATCGTTGACAAAGGTGGTAAGAATATACAATGGGGGAACAGACTCTTCAATAAATCATGTTGGGAACACAGGAAAACTACATGTCCAAGTATAAAACTGGACCACATTTTTTACATACTACACACACCCAAAAAGCCTCAAAATGGAATAAAGGCCTCAACATAAATCTCCTATAAGAAAACATGGGCAGTTATTATTTTGACATTGACCTTATCAAAAATTTTCCTACATATGTCTTCTGAGCAAAGGACAACAATAGCAAAAATAAACTATTAGGACTACACAAGAATAAAAGATTTTGCACAGAAATTCCATCAAGAAAATGAAAGAACAACCTAGTGAATGGAGAAATATATATTGAAATGATATATTTGATGAGGAGTTAATAATGCAAAATATACAAAGAACTTACAGAACTCAACACCAAAAAAATAAAATCCAATTTAAAAATGGCGATAGGACCTGAATAGATATTTTTTTCCTAAGAAAACATACACATGGACTACAGACACATGTAAAGATACTAAACATCACTAGTCATCAGGGAAATGCAAATCACAACCACAATGAAGTATCACTTACCATTAGTCACAATGGCTAGTATCAAAAAGAACAACTGCTGGCAAGGATGTAGAGAAAATGGAATGGTTGTTCATTGTTGGTGGTATTGTAAATTGGTACATCAACTATGGAAAACAGTAGCATTGTTCCTCAAAAAGTTAACAATAGAATAACGTATGATTCAGTAATTCCAGTACTGGGTATTTACCCCCAAAAAGGAAAACACAAATTCAAAAAGATAGATAGATAGATAGATAGATAGAGATATAGAAAGATAGAGATACAGACATACATACATATATATATCTATATAGATATATATAGATATACCTCTTTAGTAACTACAGCATAATTTACAATAGCCAAGATATGGAAGCCACCCAAATATCCACCCATAAGTGAGTGAAAAAAGATGTGAAGATACATATAATGGAGTTTTACACAGCCATAAAAAAAGAATGAGATCTTTCTATTTATAACAACATGAGTAGACGTAGAGGGTAGTATTCTAAGTGAAATGTCAGAAAAAGAAAAATACCTTATGATATCACTTATATGTGGACTCTAAAAAACAAAGCAGGGCACCTGGGTGTCTTGGTTGAATATGCAACTCTTGATTTCGGCTCAGGTCATGATCCCAGGGTCATGGAATAGATCCCCATGTCGGCCTCCAAGCTGAGAGTGGAGCATGATTATCTCCCTCTCTCCCTCTGCCCCCACCCCCACTTGCACTTTTTCTCTAAATTTTTTTTTAAAAATCATTCAAAAGCAAACTAATAAACCAAGAAAGAAGCAGAAAGAGACCCATAAATAAGGAAATAAGCTAATGGTTGCCAAAGGGGAAGGAGTGGGGAGGGAAAGGCCAAAATTTATGAAGGTGAGTGGGAGATAAAGGGTTCCAGTTATGGAATGAGTAAGTCATAGGGATGAAAGGTACAGCATAAGTAATACTGTCAATGGTATAGTAATAGTATTGTATGGTGATGGGCTGTCACTACACTTGTGGTGAACATATCATAGTGTTTAGGATTTTTGAATCACTATGTTGCACATCTGATTATGTCTGAAATATACATGGATGGAACTAGAGGGTATTATGCTAAACAACATTAGTCAGAGAAAGACAAATATCATATGAATTCACTCATATGAGGACTTTAAGATACAAAACAGATGATAACAAGGCAAGGAAAGCAAAAATAATATAAAAACAGGGAGGGAGACAAAACATAAGAGACTCTTAAATATGGAGAACAGAGGGTTACTGGAGGGGTTGTGGGAGGGGGGATGGGCTACATGGGTAAGAGGCATTAAGGAATCTACTCCTGAAATCATTGTTGCACTATATGCTAACTTGGATGTAAATTTTAAAAATTAATAAATTTTTTAAAAGTAAAATAAATAAATAAATAAATAAATAAATAAATAAATAGGACTGTATCTCAGCAAAATAAAGGCCACCCATGGCAAGCTCATAGCTGACATTATATCCAGTGGTGAAAGGTTAAAACCTTTTCTTCTAGATCAGAAACAATAGGAGGGAGCATTTTCTCACCACTTCTATTTCAAATAGAGTTGGTAGAGGGTGCCCAGGTGCCTCAGTTGGTCCGACTTCAGCCAAGGTCATGATCTCATGGTTCATGAGTTTGAGACCCGCATTGGGCTCTGTGCTTACAGCTCAGAGCCTGGAATCTGCTTTGGATTCTGTGTCTCCCTCTCTCTCTGCCCCTCCGCTACTCATGCTCGGTCTCTCTCTCAAAAATAAATAAATATTACATAATAATAATAATAATAATAAATAAAAATTTAAAAATAAATAAAATAAAATAGGTAGCCCTAGCCACAGACATCAAGCAAGAAAAAGAAATAAAAGACACTGTAACTAGAAAACAGGAAGGATAATAATCTCCATTTGTAGTTAAAATGGTTTTATATGTAGAAAATTCTAATGACTTTACTAAAAAGCTTAGTGTATAGTAAGACTATTTTTATATGTTAATTTTGTATTAACCTGCAACTTCACTAACAATGAATTGTTACTAAAATGTAGAAAATTACACCAGTTATGGTAGTATGCAAAATAATAAAATTCTTAGGAATAATATTACCAACAAGGGGACATCTTTCCTTTGAAAAGTGTAAGACATTTATGAAAGAAAATGTGGAGACACAAATATGTAAAGATGTCCCATGTTAATGGATGCTAAGAATTAATGTTGCTAAAGTGCCTATACCACCCCAAAACATCTATTCAGTTTAATCCTATCCAGATTCAAAAATCATTTTTTATAGAAGTAGAAAAAAAAACAGCTGTAAAATGTATATGGAAACACAAAACTCCCAAATAGTCAAAGTAATCTCGAAAAAGAACAAACTGAGAATCCTCATACTTCTTGATTTCAAGCTCCATTACCAAGATATAGTAATCAAAATAATGTGTAACTAGCATATAAACCAAGAGAACACAATCAAGAGCCCAGAAATAAACCTAAGCATATACAGTTAACTAATATATGATAAACAATTCAAGAATACAGAGGAAAGGTGGTCTCATCAATAAATGGTGCTGTGAAAACTAGATATCCGTATGTTAAAGAGTAAAACTAGACCTCTATCATGTGTGCACAAAATGAATTAAAAACTTAAATCTAAGGTCTAAAAGTATAAAAAAAATTCAAAGAAAGCCTAGGAAAAATTATTTGACATGAGTCCTGGCAATGATTTTTTGGATCACGAAAAGCACAAGCAATTAAATAAATACATACATACATACATACGTGAAATGGCAGCAAAATAAAAAAGCTTATGAACAGCAAAAGAATCAATCAACAAAATGAAAATGCAACCCACAGAATTGGAGAAAATATTTATAAGCTCTAAGTATTATAAATTGTTAATATCTAAAATATACGGCAAACTCCTATAACTCAATAGAAAAATAAAAATAATCAATTTAAAATGAGCAATGGGTCTGAATACACATTTTTCCAAAGATGATATCTGACTGGCCAACAGGTACATGAGAAGGTGCTCAGCACCACTAATTGTCACTGAAATGCAAAGCAAAACCACAAGGGATGTCACATTATGTCAATTAGAATGGCTAGCATCAAAAAAACCACAAAAAACACAAGAGAATGAGTGCTGGTGTGGGTGTAAAGAAAATGGAAACTTGTACACTATTGGTGGCTTTGTAAAATGGTACATCCACTATGAAAAACAATATGGAAGGTCCTCAAAAAATTAAAGATACAACCATCATATAATCTACCAATTCCTCTTCTTGGAATGTATATAAAGGAAACAAAAAACCTATACTGAAGAGATATCTGCATATTCATAGCAGCATTATTTATCAGAGCCAAGACAGAGAGACAAAGTGTCCATCAAGAGATGAATGGATAAACAAGTTATCACACACACACACACACACACACACACACACACACACACTCTGGAATTTTTCCAGGCATAAAACAATACAAAAACAAGAAAATCATATCACTTGCAACAACATGAATGGACTTTGATGGCCTATGCTAAGTGAAACAAGGCAGAATAAAAAACAAATACTATGTAATCTCACTTATATGTGGAATCTAAAACAACAACAAAAACAAAACTCATAGAAAAAGAGACTATCTGTGGTAGCCAGTTGTAGGGGTCAGGGGGAGGGAGAATTGGATGAATGTGTTCAAAAGGCACAAAATTCCAGTTATAAAATAAATATGTACTGGGATGTAATATAAAACCTGATGACTGTAGTTAACACCACTATATATGTATGTATACTGTTAATGATGTAAATTCTACATGTTCTCATCACAATCGATAATATTTTATATATACATTATATTATTATATTATATATATTCGTGGTAATCACTTCATGATATAGTTAAAGTCAACATTATGCTGTATACCCTAGGTGTATGTAGTGGTATATGCCAATTATATAAAAAAATAGAAAAAATTCCTATGATTCAACAGACACAGAAAAAGTATTTGACATACAATTTTTATGATAGAAACTCTGAACAAAATAGGTGTAGAAAGAATATACCTCAACATAATGAAGGACAGACTGACAGTCAACATTATACTCAATAATAAAAATTGAAATCTTTTCCTCTCAAAGCAGGAACAAGTCAAGAATGCTCACTCTCACTGCTGTTATTCAACATAGTACTTCAAATCCTAGCTAGAGCAATTAGGCAAACAGAGAAGTAAAAGGCATCTAAATTGAAAAAACAAATAAAACAGTTATTTGTTTCTGTATATATAGAAAACTCTATTGACTCAACCAAAAAGCTGTTGGAACTATTCATATTCAGTGAAGTTGCAGGATATAAAATTAGCATGCAAAGATCAGTTGCATTTCTATGCACTAACAATAAAACATCTCGGGGCGCCTGGGTGGCGCAGTCGGTTAAGCGTCCGACTTCAGCCAGGTCACGATCTCGCGGTCCGTGAGTTCGAGCCCCGCGTCGGGCTCTGGGCTGATGGCTCGGAGCCTGGAGCCTGTTTCCGATTCTGTGTCTCCCTCTCTCTCTGCCCCTCCCCCGCTCATGCTCTGTCTCTCTCTGTCCCAAAAATAAATAAACGTTGAAAAAAAAAATTTAAAAAAAAAACAAAAAAAAAAAAAAAAAAAACAACATCTAAAGAAATCAACTATCTCATTCACGATAGCATGGAAATCAATAATACACATGGAATATATTTAAGCAAGAAAGTGAAAAATGTATGTAATGAATACTACAAGACCTTTATGAAAGGAATTGAAAAGGACACAAACACATGGAAAGATTTACTGTGTTTATGGATCACAAGGATTAATATTGGTGAAAATGGCTTTACTAACAAAGCCATCTATAGATTCAACACATCCCTAGTGAAATTCCATTGGCATTTGTCACAGATACCAAAAAAATAATATTTTTATTGAACTACCAAACAAATAAAAACACATAGGCAAAGTAATCCTGAGAAAGAACAACATACGTAAGTCAGCACATTCTTGAATTCCAATTACACTGCAAAGCTATAGTAATTGAAATAGTAAGGTAAACTGGCATAAAAATAGACCCCCTGCAAGGGAACAGAGTACATATCACAGAAATAAACTCCAATATATAGTCAACTAATATTTGACAAGGAAGCCAAGAACACTCAATGTGGAAAGGATAATCTCTTCAACAAATGGTGTTGGAAAATCTGGATAATGATATGCAGAAAAATGAAATTGTATCCCTATCATGCACCACTCACAAAAATTAAGTCCATGTGTATTAAATACTTTGGCATAAGACCTCCCACTCTAAACCTTTTAGAAGAAAACATAGTAAAGAAGCTCTTTGACAATGGTTTCAGAAAGGATTCTTCAAATATGACACCAAAAGCAAAACGAACAAAAGTGAAAAACAACGAGCGGGACTATATCAAACTGAAAAGTTTATGCAGAGCAAAAGAAATTATCAAGAAAATTAAAGGGCAACCTATAGGATGGAAGAATGTATTTTCAATATTCAATGTTTTCAAAATATTTTCATCAGATAAGCATTTAATATCTAACATATGTAATGAATTCATACAACTTAATAACAAATCCACTAAAAGTATGGGCAGAGGAATTAAATAGTTATTTTCCAAAGAAGTCATCCAAAATGCCTACAGGTACATGAAAAGGTGCTCAACATCACTAATCATCAGGGAAATTCAAATCAAAACCATGGGACATCACCTCATGACTGCTAAAATGGCTATTATCAATTAAGTAGGACATAAATGTAGGTGAGGATGTGGAGAAAAGGAAACCCTGTGCTCTGTTGGTAGGATTGTAAATTGGTTCAGCCATTGTGGCAAATATACAGACATTTCTCAGAAATTAAAAATAGAACTACCGTATGTTCCAGCAATTCCACACTTGTGTAAATATCCCAAAGATATGAAAACAGGGTATCTAAGAGATAGATGTACTCACATATTCTTTGCAGCCTTATGCACAAAAGCCAAGACATGAAAACAACATGTGTTCATCAACACATGAATGGATAAAGAAGACGTCATAAGAGTTCTAGGAAGAAGGCAGAGGAGGACCCCGAGTGGCACGAGCAGGCAACAACTACATATACATATATATACATATATATATGTGTGTGTGTGTGTATATATATATATACACATATATGTGTGTGTGTGTGTGTGTGTATATATATATATATCACAACTCATTCTGAAAATAGACCTGAATATGTGCAGAATGGATCTTCCACCATTAAAGACATAAAGGTGAAGCCACATAAAAAATGGTAGGATGGGCAGAGATGTGGTCTGGAACGAAATTCTTGGCACAATGTGCCCCACAAAGGAGGGATATCATAGGCATAAAGGTCTTCCCCAAGGACTGAAGAGATCAAGCCCTGTATCAGGCACCCTTGGCTCTGGGGACCTGCACAATGAAGACAAGCCACCCATGTCATGGTTTGAAAATCAGTTGAGCTTAACTCCAGGAGAGCTAGAGATCTGTAGAAAACCAAACCACACAGAGAGCCATTTCATAAACACGCGGGTTATATGTGAAGAAGATTTGATCAATTTAAGGGCAAGTGCCAGATGCATAGAAACATGTAGGAGCTTTCTCCAGGAACAGAAGTACTGGCAGACACCATTATATTTTCTATCCCCCTTCAGCCTAGCTGGCCTGACACTTACAGAAGCCAGTTCTAACACTCTCCATCTACCTTGCTAGCACCACTTCCCACTCCCATCTTCTATCTGCAGACCCACCAAAACCAACCTTCCTGCCCCAAAAGACACCCTTCCTAAATGGCTCCAACCCCATTACACCCAGCAGGCAGCCTTGGTTGGAACTGGCATCCCCCCAAAGTAGTAACTACCTACCAGCATTCCTGCAACAATTGCAACCCAATCACAAAAGGAAAATGTATATAACCCACACAATGAAAACATGTGGTGACCAGGCATTGCACTACTGGGCCCTATAGGATGCTTTCTACAAATGGCCTCTACTTTCAAGGCACATCTGACCTATCTAATACATAGAAACAAACTGAGAATCAGACAAAATGCAGAAACAGAGGAATATATTCCAAGTGAAATAATAAAGATTTCAGAAAAAGAGGTAAACAAAATGTAGACAATTATCTACTCAATAAAGATTTCAAAGTAATGGTCAAAAAGATGAGCACTGGACTTGAGAAAATATAGGATGAAATCAGAATTTAACAAAGATATACAAATATTTAAAAAGAACAAATCAGATGAAGAATACAATAACTGGAATGAAAAATACAGTAGAGAGTACCAACAGATTAGAAGATGAAAAATGGGTAAGTAATATGGAAGATGGGTAGGTAATGTAAAGCACCCAAGCTCAACATCAAAAAGAATTTTTTTTTAAATTTTTTAAGCTTATTTATTTTGAGATAGAGAGAGCAAGATAAAGCATGAGAGAGCACAACAGGGGAGGGACAAAGAGAAAGAGAGAATCCTAACCAGGCTCTGCACCGTCAACACAATGCCCAGTACAGGGCTCAATCTCACTGACTGTGAGATCATGACCTGAGCTGAAATCAAGAGTTGGATGCTTAATCAACTTCCAGGTGCCCCAGAAAAAAAGAATTTTTAAAAGTGAGAATAGGTTAAGAGACATCAAGTCCCATCAAGGGACCAATGCGACATCAAGTCAAAGAATATTTGACAAAATAATAGCTGAAAAATTCCCTAATCTTTGAGAGGAAACAGACATCCAAGTTTTGTAAGCACAGACATCTCCCAAAAATAGGAACTCAAAGAGGTGCACATCAAGTTATACAATGATTAAAATGTCAAAAATTAGACAATCTTTGTAGCTAGAGAAAAGCAAATAGTTATGTACAGGGGAAGCCCCATAAGGCTATGAGCTAATTTTTCAGGAGAAATTTTGAGGCCAGAATGAGTGGCATGATATACTCCATGTGCTGAAAGGAAAGTACTCCCAAGTAAGAATACTCTACCCAGCAAGTTAATCATTTGGAATTGAAGAAGAGATGAAGTTCCCCAAACAAAACTTAGTGAGTCTATCACCACTAACATAGCCTTAAAATAAATGTCAAGTGAAGTTTTTTAAGCAGAAAAGCCATAAGAGAAGAAAGGAAATGATGAAAGTAAAAGGTTTCACTGGTAAAAGTAAACATACAGTAAAGATAGTAGGACAAGCACCTGTAAAGCTAATTTGAAGGTTAAAATAAAGTAGAACAATAAATTGTATCTGCAAAAGTTAAAGGACACACAAAAAGTTTGGAAAATATGACACCATATACGTAATACATGCAGTGGAGGAGTAAAAATAATGCTTTTAGAATGTGTTTGAACTTAAGTGTCCATCAACTTCATATAGACTACTGTATATACAGGATGTTATATATGTTCCTCATGGTGACCCCAAACTAAAACCTTTAATAGAGAAACAAATAATAAACAGAAGGAATCCAAGCATAACACTAAAAAAAAAAATGAAATCACAAAAGATAGCAAGACAACAAGAGAGGAACAATGAAGAACCATAAAACCCTTAACATAATGGCTAAGTACATACCTATCAATAATTACTTCAAATGTAAATGCTCTAAATGCTCCAATAAGAAGACATAGGGTGACTGAATAAATTAAAAACAAAAAAGGACACATCTATATTTTTCCTACAAGAGACTCACTTCAGACATTAAGACACATACAGATTGAAAGTGAAAGGATAGAAAATGATATCCCATGCAAATGGAAGCAAAAAAACAAAAAAGCAAAAATTATATGAAACCAAATAAACTTTCAAACAAAGACTATAACCAGAGACAAAGGATTGCATTACACAATGATAAAAGAATCATTCCAACAGGAGGATGTAATAATTATAAATATCTATGCACCCAATATAGGAGCACATAAATATGTAAAGTATAGATCACAGGCACAAATGAAGAAACATACAATAATGCAATAATGGTAGGGGACTTTAACATACCACTTATATTAATGGATAAATCCAGCAGACAGAAAATCAACAAGGAAGGAATGGCTTTGAACAACAACACATTAGATAATGGACTTAACAGATAAATACCGAACATTCCATTAAAATATAGCAAAATACATTCTTTAAAGTTCATAAGGAACACTGTCCAAAATAGATTACATGACAGGCCACAAAACAAGTCTTAGTAAAATTAAAAAGACTGAAATCATATCAAGCATCTTTTCTGATACAACATGATAAAATTAAGAAATTACCAGAAAAAATCTGGAAGAAAAAAACACATGGAGACTAAACAACATGCTACTAAGTAATTAATGGGTCAATGAGGAACTCAGAGAGAAAACCAAAAAAGTAACTGAAGACAAATTAAAATAGAAACACAATGGTTAAACATCCTTGAGATGCAGCAAAGGCAGTTCTAACGGGGAAATGTTCTCAAACTGCACCTGGATTGCAATACAGCTCTACTTCAAGAAACAATCTAACCATACACCTAAAGGAACCATAAGAAAGAACAATAAAACCTAAGTTAGTAGAATGAAGAAAATAGTGCGAGAGCAGAAATAAGTGAAATAGAGACAAAAAATAGAAAAGAGTAATGAAACCAAGTTCTGGTTCTTTGAAATGATGAACAGAATTGATAAACCCTTAGCCAGACTCATTAAAGAAGAAAGAAGACACATAAATAAATTCAGAAATAAGAAAGAAGTTATAACTGACACCATAGACATGCAAAGGATTAAAATATATGCCAACAAAGTAGACTAGGAAAAATGGATAAATTCCTATAAACATATACTCTGAAGACATATACTATTAAGACTGACTTAAGAAATCTAAACACACTGATTAATGGTAATGAACTTGAATCAATACTCAAAAAGTCTCAAAAAATAAAAGTCTAGGCTTCATAATTTGATTCCAGCAAACATTAAAAAATAGAGTTATTACCTTTTTCACAATCTATTCCAAAAAAAAAAAAAAACAAACAGAAGAGGAAAGAAGCTTCCAAATTCATCCTAGCAGACCAACATTACTCTAATACCAAAACCAAAGACACTATACACACACGCACACACAATGTGACAGGGCAATAACCCAGATGAACATAAATTAAAACATCCTCAACAATATATTAGCAAACAAAATTCAACAATACTTAAAAGGATCATTCACCACAATCAAGTGGGACTTATTCCAGGGATGCAAGAATGGTTCAATACCCATAAATCAGTCAATGTGATATACCATGTTAACAAAATGCAGAAAAAAATGATATGATTATATCAATACATACCAAAAGGCATTTGACACATTTAGCATTCATTCATGGTAACACTATCAACCAAGTGTGTTTAGAGGAAACAGATCTCAACATGATAAAGTCCATGTGTGAAAAATCCACAGCTAACATACTCAGTGGTGAAACTGAAAACTTTCATCTAAGATCAGGAGCCAGACAAGGATGTCCACTCTTACCACTTATATTCAACATAATGCTGGAAGTCCTAGCCATATCAATCAAAACTAAAAAGAATTAAAAGAGATCAAAATCTGTAAGGAAGAAGTAGAACTCACTATTTGCAGATGCTATGACACTATAGAAAACCCTAAGAAGTCCATCAAAAAATTGTTAGAATAAATAAATTCATTAAAGATACAGGATACAAAATTAATTTACATAATCATAATAATCATGTTATATCATATAATCATATATCATATATGTATCATATATGTATAATAGCACCATAAGCATATGTTATGCTTCTATATAATAACAATGAACTGCCATAAAGAGAAATTAGGAAAACAATTCCATTTGCCACTGCATCAAAAAGGATCAAGTACAAGGAATAAATTTAACTAAGGCACTGAAAAGCCTCTACTCTGAAATTTATAAAACATTGGTGAAACAACTGAAGACAACACAAGTAAATCTGAAGATATACCATGGTCATAGATTAGAAGAATCAGTATTATTAAATGTCCATACTACCCAGAGCAATCCCTGTCAAAATACCAACAGTATTTTTCAAAGATTTGGAAAAAAAATCCTAAAATTTGTATTGAGCCACTAAAGACTCCAAATAGTCAAAGCAATATTGATAAATATTAACACAGCTGGAGGTATCCAAGTTCCTTATTTTAAACTATATTACAAAGCTATAGTAATCAAAACAGTATGATATGAGCACAGAAATAAGCACATAGATCAGGAGAACAGAATAGAGAGCCAAGAAATAAACCCAGGCTTATATGGTCAATTAATCTACAACAAGAGAAGCAAGAGTATACTATGGGAAAAAGATGGTTTCTTCAATAAATCATGTTGGGAACATTGAACAGCTATATGCAAAAGAACAAAAATGGACCTCTTTCTTACACCACACACAAAAATAAATTGAACACAGATTAGAGCCATAAATGTGAAACATAAAGCCATTAAAATCCTAGAAGAAAACATAGGCAGTATTTTGTTTTGTTTTGTGGAAATTGGCCTTAGCAACATTTTTCTAGATATGTCTCCTCAGGCAAGGGACTATACATGAAAATAAAAAGCTTCCACACAGCAAAGGAAACTATCAACAAAATGAAAAGATAACCTATTGAATGGGAGAAGATATTTGCAAAAGATACATCTGATAAGGGGTTAATATCAAAATATACAAAGTACTCATACAATTTGATGTCAAAAAAACCTAATAATCCAATTTAAAAATGGGCAGAGGAGGGGTGCCTGAATAGCCCGGTAGGTTGAACATCTGACTCTTGATTTTGGCTCAGGTCATGATCCCAGGATCATAGGATCAAACCCCGTGTCTTTGGGCTCCTCACTGAATGTGGAGCCTGCTTGAGATTTAAGATTCTCTTCCTCCCTCCCTCTCTGTCTCTATCTCTCTCTCCCTATCCCCTTCTCCCTGACTTATCTGCTCTGTCTCTAAATAAAAAAAAAAAAAAAAATTAAACTGGGCAGAGGACCTGCCTGTACATTTTTCCAAACAAGATATACAGGTGGGAGAAGAGACACATAAAAAGATACTCAACATCACTCATCATTAGAAAAACACAAAACCACAAGAAGGTATCACTTTACACTGTGTGCTTGGTATCAAATGATGGGGGGTGGGAGGGTGGGTGATGGGCATTGAGGAGGGCACCTGTTGGAATGAGCAATGGGTGTTGTATGGAAACCAATTTGACAATAAATTTCATATTAAAAAAATAATAAAAATAAAATAATCTTTAAAAAAAAACAAAAAGAAGACAAAAAATAATAAGTGTTGGGGTGCCTCAGTGGCTCAGTTGATTAAGGGTCCACCTTTCATCTCAGGTCATGATCTCATGGTTTTTGAGTTCAAGCCCTTGCATTGGGCTCTCTGCTCTTAGCCCAGAGCCCTCTTTGTATCCTCTGTCCCCTTCTCTCTCTGCCCGTTACCTGCTCACACACATATCATCTCTCTCTCAAAAATAAACAAACATTAAAAAAAAATTACCCTTAAAGAAATAAGTGTTTCTGAGGATGTAGAGAAAAGGGAACTCTAGTGCACTGTTGAAGGGAATATAAATTGGTGTAGCCACTCTGAAAAATGATGTGGAGGTTCCTTGAAAATTAAAAATAGAAATAACATATTATCCAGTAATCCCAGTATTGGGTATTTACCCAAAGAAAAAGACACACTAATTTGAAAAAAGATATACAGCCCTATGTTTATAGCAACATTACTTACAATAACTAATATTTGGAAACAATGTAGGTATCCATCAAATAAATGAATGGATAAATGTGTATATATACACACTGGGATATTATTCAGTCATAAAGTAAATGAAATCCTTCCATTGAAGACAACATAGATGGACCTAGAGAGTATGATGCTAAGTGAAACAAATGAGACCAACAGAAATAAATCTCATATGATTTCACTTATATATGGAATCTAAAATATAAACAAATACAAAATCACAAATACAGACAACAAAGTATTAGTTGCCAGAGGGGAGGGAGATAAAGGGATGGGCAAAATAGGTAAAGAGGATTAAGAGATAGAAACATCCAGTTATAGGGGCGCCTGGGTGGCGCAGTCGGTTAAGCGTCCGACTTCAGCCAGGTCACGATCTCGCAGTCCGGGAGTTCGAGCCCCGCATCAGGCTCTGGGCTGATGGCTCAGAGCCTGGAGCCTGTTTCCGATTCTGTGTCTCCCTCTCTCTGCCCCTCCCCCGCTCATGCTCTGTCTCTCTCTGTCCCAAAAATAAATGTTGAAAAAAAAAAAAAAAAAGAAACATCCAGTTATAAAATGAATGTCATGGTGATGAAAAGTACAGCATAGGAAATATACTCAGTATTACTGTAGTGACTTTGTATGATGATACATGGTAACTATATTTATGGTGAACATATCATAAAGCATATAATTGTTGAATCACTATGTTATATACCTGAAACTAACATAATATTGTATGTCAATCATACTTCAAGTAAAATTTTTCAAAAAAGAAAAGATGGCATGCATACATGTACAATGGAATATTATTTGGCGATAAGAAGTAAATCCAGTGTTTGCAACACTATGGATGGACCTGAAATGCATTGTGCAAAGTGAGGTAAGAGAGGGAGACAAATAGCGTACATCTGTGTATGTGGAATCTAGAAAATCTACAATACCTTAGAGAGTAGAATGGTGGTTACCAGAGGTTGTAGAGTGGGGAAATTGGGGAGATGTTTAAGGGTATAAATTTGCAGCCAGTAGACAAATAAGTTTTGGAGATCTAATGCACAACATAATGATTGTAAACAACAGTCATGTACTATAAACCTCAAGTTACTGAGAGTGGATCTTAAATGTTCCCACTACAAAAAAAGAAATCATAATTACATGATATGATAATTATATGATATGATATGTTAGCTAATATTATGGTGGTAATCATATTACAAGATAGACATGTTGTACACCTTAAACTTACATAATGTCAACTCTATCTCATAAAAAATTAAAAGTAGTATTTTAAAATTTGTAATAGTTTTAACAGACAAAACTACTTTTAAAACTTTATTGTATACTTTTAAAAGTCATAGTTCTATAATCATAAATCAAAGAAAATTAATTAGCATACATGACTATGCCACTTTCTGTGAGAAATTTACCTCTAGTCATTTGGATGAATGCATTAATATGATTTCCAGCTAAGTATGCAGATAAAATACAGAATATTTGCTTGTAGAATCGATGCAGTATAGAAAGCTACCCATACATGAAAACCTTTTCTTTGTTTGTTTGTTTTTTTGTTTTTGAGAGAGAGAGAGACAGAGCATGAGCATGAGCAGGGGAGGGGCAGAGAGAGAGGGAGGCACAGAATCCGAAACAGGCTCCAGGCTCTGAGCTGTCAGTACAGAACCCAACGCAGGGCTCAAACACACAAATCATAAGATCATGACCTGAGCCAAATTCAGACTGAGTCTGACTTAACCGACTGAGTCACTCAGGCACTCCGAGAAAAACCTTTGAACTGAATCAGATGCACATGCAAACACAGTCACACATAAAGAAGTGAGTTCATATAATCATCTGAACACAACATACAAATACTGAAGTGTACATCTAGTCATAGAACTAAGTAAGTATAATTGCTATTAATGTAAAAAACATATTTAAGAAAAATTTCAAGTATTTTCCTGAACAAAGCATAGTTTCAATATTTGATAGTTACTATAGATCTCCTGGGTTAAATCTTTATTTCCATTACATATGCAAAGTTTTTATTGGAAACTAGTTGCACACTAAGCTGTTTAAGATTTTAAGTTAGCTTTATCTCAATTTTACAGTGTGAACAGTTAATGAACATATAATTTCTCATATATAAACTTTGAAATGCAGAATTATTTGCATTTTCAGGTGAAGAACTAGAGAGCTGCCAAAGTAAATATTTTGAGAATGTATTTTTAAAGTTTAGATAATGAGTCTATCCATCATTTGGATAATGATTTTGTTTTATGGTTTGGTTTGATTTGGTTTGTTCTAGCCATCATTGAACGAAGACCTTGTACCAACTTCTTGTTATAATTTTTTTCTGGTTAAAATACTTTATTGATTACAATATCAGATCATAGCAACATTTCACAGAGCTACTGTATAAATACAGGAATGAATCACTGTGCAAGAAAGATCTAAGGATAATTTTAAATCATGGTGCAAGCCCATAGTTGCATTTAAAGCTTTTATAAGAGCTTTAATCTACTACGTTCACCTTTCCCATACTCCTACTACTAAATAAATTTGATTCCAGTTGAGTTTACTTTCACTGGAAGATTTTAAGTATAACAAAGTTACTATGCTAACTTTCAATGATAGATTATGTATTCACCGACGCTACTAACCAATTAAAATACTGGTAAAATTATTATAATCAGCTCACTGGGGAGACCAGGAAGCCTTATTTGTAGTGCTTGCATATTTCCGTGGTGTAAGTACTCTCATTGTACTAAATGCTGCAAAGGGATGCTGGTGATCGATCCAAGGAGACAGCTCTAGCACCTGACTGCTATGCCCCAAACTAGTGGCCTATCATAAAACCAAACGTTAAGAACTTAAAAGCCAAGAAGAAAAGGTTGAAACCAACTGTTACATACAGGAAGAATTTTAGAGCTCAGGTAAATTATTTCATACTTTTCACAAAATGTCAGTCTTAACCTAGCGAAAATATATTACTCTAGAAGGCAAGTTATATTCTCTAAAACCAAGTATCACAATAGTTTTCAATATACTTATTCCCCCTTTATTGTAGGCTCACCTTATTTATAACTTCAAAAGTTTTTTACATTAAATATTCTAATTTCCATTTAACTTGTTTAATTCTTCAGTGATGTTATTACTTACTTCATTAAAAACATTTAGAATCTCAATGCTATGAAATATGATTAGTAATGTCACATTTCTTAAGGTTATTGTGTCAACAGTTTCCACATTGGATATTGATGAAATATTGTTTACAAATTTAAGTGTATGGTAAGTGTCATAAAAATATAGTTCTAGTTTAATAACTGATCTAGCAACTGGAGAAACAGCAAATCATTTTATTTAATTATATACTTTCAGAAGAGCTGATGTGAAGAAATTTCAAAAAGCTGCTTCATACTTCAGGACATTATAAGATACTTTAAACTTCAGCCATTGATTTGTTACTAGACACTGGGAGACTAGGGGAGAGTATCTTTTGTGTAAAACCTCTAAACAGAATGAATACTGTATTTTCTGAAATATCCACCCATAGAAATATGTGATTCTAATTTTGCACTTCTTTTTGTTTTTTTTTTTTCCTAAGCAAACTATCTGTTGTCCGAAGTCTCCTGCAGATTAAATTTGGCTACCTATGTCAAAGCGTTTCATGTCCCCCCCCCCATTATAAAAAAGTAAATGGGCAGCAGTGTTTACTAAAATGATCTTCTAAATTGGTAGATTCTACAAGACACTCCAAGGCACTGTCAGTAAAAAAAGAAAAAGAAAAAGAGTCTCAGAATCAAGACCTCAAGGGTGTGGTTATAAAAACTTTGTTATGAATTAAGAAAGATTTAAGAATATGCCTCTTATAAACTTCTCAACAACAAGTCTTCTAACTTTCAGCTTGAGGTACAGAGGGGCCCTTTTCAAAAAAAAAAGTCTGTGCCTCTTTTGTCTAATAAAGTATACTGTATTCTGATAATCACAAAGTTTCTAAGGGATTATATCAATTTGTAGTAAAAGGAACAGTGATAATCCAACTTCTAAAAAGCAAAACACAGCCTGAGAAAGCTACTCAGCTGCCATGTGGGATATTTCATAGGGATAAAGATGACCTATTAAGGAGAGCCAGGAGCCCAGAGGGTAAAGCTAAGAGGCATGAAGAACCAGTTCAAGGAAGCTAGGAGACCTCATCAAGGAACTGACATGTGCTCAGCTAAATTTCAAGATTTCTGTGAATGAGTGACTGCTATCTGCTTCCCTGATTTTTGAATGGAGAGGTCAACGATGTTGTATTATCTTCATCTTAGTATTGCATATTGAGTTTGTAGGAGTCACATGAGTTGTCTTCTATTTCATAGCTCTTCCTATCAAGAGGAGCCTATCCATACCTGGATCTGATCTAGATAATGAGATGCTAGACTTTGAGCCTGATGCAATAATGGAATGAAATCTTGGTAGTCCTGGGGAAAGTAAGGGTATTTTGCATGTAGGATAAATTTATGTATTGTAAATGGCCACTTTGTTACTCTTCCCATCAACCTATAGAGTTTATTCTTCCCCATCCCCTCTCCTTCACCTTAAATATTGGTTTAACTATCCTGTGATAGTTTAAAAATTAGAATGTAGTAGAAGTTACCATGTGCAAATCACAGAGGTAATTTTTTTTAAGATTTATTTTTAGGGAGAGTCTGAACTAGGAAGGGGGAGAGAGAGAGAGAGAGAGAGAGAGAGAGAGAGAGAGAGAGAGAATCTTAAGCAGGTTCTACACTCAGCACAGAGCCTGACATGAGGCTCTATGCCACAACCCTGGGATCATTAAGCCGAAATCAAGAGTCGAAAGCTCAATGGACTGAGTCCCTCAGATGCTCCTCACAGAGATACATTTTAAGAGCCCTTAGAGCATCTATTTCCTCATTCTAGGGTTTTTCCCTCTTGGGACATTTCTTGGAACTCAGCCACCATACCGTAGAAAGCCCAAGCCACATGTATGGGACACATACTGATGTTCCATTTGATAGTCTTAGTACTCCCAGACACCAGCCTGCATCAAACCCAGTCATGTGAACAGGCCATAGTGGCAGTCCAGGACAACTGAGGCCATGGATGATATAGCCAAATCCAGTATCACATGAAGTAAGAAAGCAACACTTCTTAGCTCAGTCAATAAGACTAGTGAGAATTAACAAAATACTTGCTGTTTTAAGCCACTACATTTTGGAGCAACAATAGGTACTGAAATAGAAGTGTTACATGTATGAGAGGTAACGAAACCATGAGAATGGATGAAACCTGATAGGCACATATGCTACATGAAAGAAAAAAGGCTTAGAACATAATCCCGAATACTCCAAAAATGTTTGACAGAGGAACAAATGCCAAAAACCAAGTCTGTGAAATGTGTTGATATAGGTAGCAGGAAATCTAGGAGATTGTCAATGACCTGTAAGCCAATGGAAGATGGAGGGGCCACAGAGGTGAATACTAATGAGAGATCAAGTAAGATAGAGCTGATAGTTGCCTACTGCATTTAATGACATGGAGGTAAAAGGTAGCCTTAAAAACTAGATTTGCAACATGACAGCGAAGAAGTCAGATTGTTAAAGGTTGACGTAGTAGAAGAATGAGAGGCAAATGAGTAGAGAGAAACAGAGAGTAAAGACTCTGTTGAAAGATCAGGAAGGATGACAAGAAGAAGTTCTGTGTGTATGAGAGAGAGAGAGAGAGAGAGACATGGAGAGAGAGAGACAGAGGGAAGGAGGAGAGAGAGAGAAATCTGGATACATTTAAATTACCTTTAAATACTGGGGAGAAAGAAAAAAAGTATAAAACTGAGGGTAAGAGAAAAATATATGAGTAATATTTCACTCTTTCTAGAAGAGATCCTCAAACCACAGAACATCCATTTAGGCACTATCTATGTCCACTGTCCAAACACACAATAACCTCAAGAGAACATTTGCTACACAGCAGACTTTGTAATAACTTAGCTGAATCATGGATCCAAAGGAAATTATTTTACTGATATATCAAAATGACCTTGCTAAAATGCATGTAATGGAATCTATAGTGGAAATTTGATCTTAAGACATTATAGCTCAAAAGACTATTTTTTCCTATTTTAGATGAATTCTTCCTTTTAAGGTGAACAGTGAAAATTATCTTTTGAGTAGACTGCACATATTTTGGGAAGACTTGCTAGAGTATATTCAGAAGTGTAAAAAATAACTACTTATTGTGAAAGAGTACACAAAATTTTTGCTGGACAAGCTTCTGGGGAACATTATGGAAATGTAAGATTGTGGGTAAAGTTAGATGTTTCCTTTCCCGGTGTGTGTCTATTCATCCATGCATGGACAGCCTTGCAGGAGAGCCCTCTGGTAGAAGAATGGATTGTACCAATTTCTCTGGGTGTTTCGAACTGAAAGAATGAGTTGCTGCACTCAGATATAATCAAGAAGTAGCCAAAAAAAAAGTGGCAGTGAAAGAAGGTAAGATTCTAGATTATACAAGAAAGGCAAGAATCTAGACTAGTGACGGGATCAACACCAGGTAGGGTAGTTAGAACTTCCTGAATGCACCTCCTGATGCAAGAAACCCTCTTGATCCAGATATGCAGGATTGTAGGGAGACACCTTGGGAAAAGTGCTGCAAGGGAAAAATACATTACACTAAGAGTTAGTAAATCATTCTTCAGGATGAAGGTAGTTTTCCTAGAGAAATTCTCATAGAAAAGAGAGGATTCATCCTACCCTGCTCCTTGAGATTCCTTGCAGTCTGAGAAAATCACTATGTGTGAACTCAGGTGAGTTAGGCCACTGGCTCAACCTTTTTTCCCATCCTTGGGCAGAATTTTCTTTGCTAATCCATTTTCTCCTTTATTTGAGTTAGTCTTACAGGAAAGTAGCAAAACACAGGATTTTCATCCTATTCTCGTCCTTCTTCCAGAACTTGCAACTTTCAACATTAAGCAAACCAAGAAGAATGAGGTAAGTTTAAAGACTAGTTAACAAGAACATAGAAGATAATTGGTTTCCAGATAATTTTATGAGGCAAAAGCACAAACCACAGCAGAATTTTTGGTACTGCATAAACAATACTTATGCTCAATTCCACCTATTCCACTTGAAGAAAGTAAACCAAGGGAACATGGAAAATGTCCATTCATTGATTTCTAGCCCAAGGACAGCAAATCAGCAAGTTTTCCAGAAGTTCGTGAATCTTCAAAATATGCCTTCGTGTTGGCTCAACTCCTGCCAATTACCATCCTCCCTAAGCACCCTCAATGTTTTGAAAATAATTGTGCTTTCAAAGTTAAAGTATGTGCATCAAAAAATATGTATCAGATAGGGACGTCTGGGTGGCTCAGTTGGTCTGTGCTGATGGCTCAGAGCCTGGATCCTGCTTTGGATTCTATGTCTCCCTCTCTCTGCCCCTCCCTGACTCATACTCTGTCTCTCCCTGTCTCTCATAAATGAATAAACATTAAATATATATATTTATATTTATATATATGTATACGTATATATATTTATATATACGTATATATATATATAGTCCAAATTGGTAATGTGACTCAAACACAACAAAAAAAACACAGTTGCAATACCAAATGTTGTCCAACTTACTTAGCATGAAATCACCAATGAGAGAAAATTTCAAAGTATTAACCAATACCCCAAAATTAAAATGAAACCAATCAATTTCCAAATAATAAAAGGTACCTAATTAGTGGTTCTCCACTGGCCCCACAGTAGCCTCCACTGGGCAAGGTCTGAAGACATTTTTGTTTGTTTGTTTGTTTTTTTAATTTTTTTTTTTTTCAACGTTTATTTATTTTTGGGACAGAGAGAGACAGAGCATGAATGGGGGAGGGGCATAGAGAGAGGGAGACACAGAATCGGAAACAGGCTCCAGGCTCTGAGCCATCAGCCCAGAGCCTGACGCTGGGCTCGAACTCACAGACCGCAAGATCGTGACCTGGCTGAAGTCGGACGCTTAACCGACTGCGCCACCCAGGCGCCCCATTTTTGTTTGTTTTTGATCCTTGGTAGAGACCAAGGATCCTCTAATACACAGATCACCCCTTCAAGAAAAAAATTATTGGCCCTAAACATCAAAGGTGCTATATTTGAGAAATCCTGTGTTAGAGTTGTGATGAAGTCTAATTTTCCTTTATTTATGAATCCCCCTCTATTTTGTAACAATAAAATCCTATCATAGGCATGTTGGAAGAAACAGATCTTCCAATCCATTATGGTTTTCAGGAAATGAAGAGAATTACTATTGCTACATCTGAAAACAATACTAAGTCATTAAGATTAAAAAAAGAGTGTCCGTGACACTGGAACCTTTGTGCAACTTAGACTTTCAGGAATGCTTTTAAATATGGATAGGGGCACCTGGGTGGCTCAGTCAGTTAAGCACCCTACTCTTGATTTCAGCTCAGGTCATGATCAAGCCATGCCTCAGGCTCTGCTATGACATCACGGAGCTTGGCTGAGATTTCTCTCTTTCTCTGCCCCTCCCCTCATGCACATTCTTTCTCTCAAACATTTAAGATAAATAAATAAATGTGGATAAACTCTCTACTATTCTGAGTTCACAAGAAACTTTCTATAATATTCTAAAGTTTTCCTTTACTTTTCTCATGGAATTGCCAAACAAGACACTAAGGTACTTAGAGGCAAAGTGACTCCAGATTTCTATGAATGAGTCTAACATTACAGTGGTTGCTTAAAACTCTCAGGAAAATAAGCAAGATTAAAGTAAAAGATGTACTTTTTAAATTCATTTTGTGAAATGTTATAATTGGTACCCAGTTATATTTAATTCCTTCTTCGAACCATTTAGACTTATATACATATCTCAGAGATAGCTAAAATAGAGAAAAGGTTGTAGAAATTCTTCATGTTGATTCTGTGGCAATGATCTTAAAGGGCCCAGTGGGAACAAGCAAATTGAAGGAGGTAAAGAACGTAAATTGACTCTCTGGGGAACTTGATAGTTAAGAGGTAGAGACTTGAAAAATGGCCCTGTCACCAAAAAGAAGGAAATCTTGCATTGACATCATTTTTCAGTTTCCAACAATTTCATTTAAAGGAAATGCCATGTTTAAAATCTTGGGAACACAATCTATGACCTGTGTGTTTTATCACATAAAGACACACCTACCTTACAAATCCAAATGATAGGTTAATCTATAGTGGGCATTTTCAAGAATGTGATGAAATTATAAAATGTCAATCATATTTGTAATTTTGAATTTTAACAGCTCTACAGCTGTTGGATGGAGTCATTGTTTGAAATTCCCTAAAATCTCTGTTCATAGAAATATATTTTTGTTGTCAAAGGTCCATTATATTCAATGTGACGTTAAATTACAAATACTCCACAATTTTTAACACATTGTTTTCCTAACTATTGAAATAGTAGCATGAGTTAATTTATTTGATCTAGCAGCAGATTGCTAATTTAGAGAGGGAGGGGTCATGATTTTAAAACTAGGATGATGAATTGATCCAAAAGTTCTTTTCCTTAAGGGGATTGTTGAGAACACTACTTTCTAAGTGGCCACCTGGAAAAAAGAAAACGGTTCCTAAGAAATTTGGGATATGCTGCTTACGGCAATTCTTCCTAGAGGTTTACGTTGCATATTAGAAGAATAAACCTGTCTCTGGGGTGCCTGGGTGGCTCAGTCGGTTAAGCATCTGACATTGGCTCAGGTCATGATATCACGGTTTGTGGGTTTGAGCTCCACATCGGCCTCTGTACTGACAGCTCAGAGCCTGGAGCCTGCTTCGGATTCCGTGTCTCCCTCTCTTTCTGCTCCTCCCCCACTCATGCTCTGTCTCTCTCTGTCTCTCAAAAATAAATAAACATTTAAAAAAAGAAGAAGAAACCTGTCTCTAACAGGTTACACATTTTTGTTTAGTTACCCGGTGTGGTCTGTAACCCCAATTAATATACTTTGGCTTTTACTACCTGAATGAAATTTAGAAATAGAGGTCTAGAACATGTAGCAGTGTTGGATGTCTTATCCATTGCTACATAACAGATTTTTATCATATCCTAGTTTCCATGGGTCATGGCTAAAGAAACAGCTGGGTTTACTGTTCAGGGTCTCTAAGGCAGCAATAGAGTGTTGACTCAGGTTGGGATCATATCTGCAGCTCAGGATCCTCTTTCAAACTTAAGTGATTGTTGACATAATTCACTTCCTTGTCAGTGGCTTGCTTCTCTAAGGCTAGTAGGAGAGAGATATGCTGCTTCAAGTCTCTGACCTCTCGTCCTTTACAGATTAGATCATTCCCATCCAGAATTATCTTCCTTTTGATTAACTGAAGTCAACTTATTAAAAACCTTAATCCCACCTGCAAAATCCCCTCACCTTTGCCCTAACACATAACCTAATCCCTGGAGTGGCAGCCCTTCTATCAATATGCCCCACCCACACTCCAGGACAAGGGAATAATATACAAAGACTTGGTTACCAGGAGGCAGGAATCATGGGACCATCTGGGGACCTAGTCTACCCATTAAGGAACTTTGAGGACAGCAGTAAACATAGTAGAGAGTTCAGTGGAGAAGACAAAAGATCCTAAGAAGAACTTAGACCAACAATTAGCCTTTTCCTGAGGGCCTACCCATTGGCAATGTCCCTATCAAAATAATTATGTCATAAACTGCATTCTTCAGACTGCTTCAGCTAAAAGGCAAAGTAGAGGGGATGGGGATGACTTGGTTGAGCATCTGACTCTTGATTTTGGTTCAGGTCACGATCCCAGTGTTGTGGGATTGAGCCCCATATTGGGCCCCATGCTCACCACAGAGCCTGCTTAAGATTCTCTCACTCTCTCCCTCCTCCCTTCTTCCCTGCTCACACTTGCTCTCTCTAAAAATAGTAATAATAATAAAATAAAAACTAAATAAATAAAAAATAAAAAACTACTAACTAGTTACTTTTACTAAGACCAGAGGCAAAATAGACTATTTCTGTTTAGGTACTTATTGCTGAAATATTAACATTTAAGCCAAAACTAAGGAGAACATACAAAGAAATAGAAAATATTAGAAAATATTTTCTGTCACCTTTTCATATTTCCTAAGATAGTGTCATTCTGGCATTTTCTTCCCATAAACATTTAGACCCATTAAATCATAACACAAAAGAGGAAAAACATATTGTGTCAAGCCTGGCCAATAACAAAGCAAGTTATCAGCTTTTGTAAGAATTGGAAATGTACATAGATAAATAATCCATAATAAGCACAAAGCTAAATAGAATGTCAGAATTAATTTCTAATGACTAGAGTCTAGATTTCAAGAGTCCTATTTCATCAAAATTTATCTTCACTGAAAGGTTACCAAGTTTTTCCGACCATAATCACTGTTTAGAGTACTTTTTAATATCTCGGCATTTATTAAATAATTGTTTTAAAATAATATACATAACCTTTACATTATATTCAAACTTAAGAGGAAGAAATAAAACAATAGAAAAAGTAGGGATGAGGTAAAATAATATTTTATCGTAATTAACCTTAAGTTTTTAATTCAGAAACACAACCGTAGGAAACAACGTGGACGGAAGTCCATTACTGCCTTTGTTGTTTCATTAAATTGTACATAATATGCTTTTTAAGTGAAAGTAGAGTCTCATTCTTGTATTTACAATGATGGTTTTTAGCGTATTGATTTAAAAGATACTTTGCTTCTCTTTTCAACAGGAAGTATGAGATCACTGATAAAGCTTAAGCCCATATGTCTTGATAGAGCACTACTCTTTGCACCAGTTATACTCAGTACTTATTGCATATTTTAAATTATTTATATTTCAGAGGAAAGGGTTAGCTAGGTGATTTACATAGTAGTGGTAAAATCCCAGTCCGCCAAACTAACTGTAAAGAGCACAACTGATGCTTACTTCTCAGTGTTTAGATAGTATCAGAAGCAGGATTATAATGTGATTCTCAAAACACCAGTGAAAAGCAACAAGACTTCCTTTTGGAAAGATGGAACAACAGATCTAAGTTTCAGATCCCGGTGGACGAGTACATAAATCAGGTAGAAAGATATAATTTCATATAGAGCCAATTCTCTATTAGTAAGGGGATGTGGGTTCTGGGAGGCATGCACTTAATTCTGACTTATGCACACCACATTGTTGTCCATAGAACTTTACAAATCACCCTGCGAAAAAGGTTAATCAAATGTGTAGCATGACTTAGGATAAAATGCCTTGGATGGCTGACCAATTCGATTCATATCTCCTGGTGGAGATCCATAATGTCTCAATTCTTAATTATCTAGTCTTTTGTGCATTAAAAAAATGGCCAATAAAATGTCAGCCAAGAAACACACTGTTCATTCCTTTCAGGTTTATTTTAAACCTATTGCACTTAGGCTAGAGCTAAATCAATTTTTCATGAATATCTACCCCAGTAGATTGCACCTCAAGCCAGTTCAGATCCCCAGAGAATTTTAAAAAAGAGATTTATCAAGTAACAAGTAACACCTCAGGAAAAAGAAACAGGGTTTTTAATTGCTTTGTGCGCTCCATAATTGAAGGCAGGCACCTTCTTGAGGCACTGGCTGCCAGGAGGAGTGAGACTCCAGTTGGCCCTGCCTAATTAATCCTGTGATACAAACCTTCTGGCTTCAATTTTCACATTTCTGTCTCTTTTTAGAGGTGATAATAAAACTAAAAATTTATGTTGGTTACTGTATGACTATAACTGTGCCAGCGGAACACAAATAAAACCATATGGGCTAAAGAGACCTCGTCTCCACATTTCTGGTTTCTCTGTGGTAGGAGGCACGGGGGCAAGCTCTGTGCTGACAAGACAAGGTAGGGAAAAGTCAGCAGCGGGGCGGAAGTGCAGATGAACTCCTTCCTGGGAGTGTGCTCTGGGAAGATGACTCATTGAGGCATATGCTTTTTTTATTGACAAGGCAAAATCCTCAAAATAGAAGTGTACGCTCTGAAAGCTCAACGGCTCAGTGACTACAAATCATAAAACTGCACTAGAGCCTTTGATGAAAGACAAATTGGGCAGCTTAGCCTTTAGAAAAGCTGTCAAAGCAACAAGTGCAGGGTCTTTTATTTCAATAGCTTACATATTAAAACTAGTATGAAACATCTTTCAAAACACCGAGATACCAGCAACGTCCGTAGTTGAGCTGCAATGCGTAATGCATCCCACGTTACGCATTGGCTCCACCATTGACGCAGATCAAAATCATTTTGCTTCTGTGGAGAACCTTGATTTCTAAGGTGACATGATTGTTCAAAGCCCTGTGGAATGATACTTATATAAAGAGGCCATGCCATTAAAGAAGATGTCCAATCAATAATATTGGTACTATAGTACCAGGGCAAAATCTATAAGAAAAGAAGCATATGGATTTGTCCTTATGTTAATTATGAGTCATGGCATTTGTTTTTTAAGACATAAAAAATTACTAAGACCATTCTATCCTATGACATTTTGAGTGGGTTTTTTTTCCTGCAAATATTTAATCTTCCATCTTGAAATACAAATAGCATGGTATTTTGAAAGACTGGAGTAAAAACTTAAAAGGTACATCACATCATGCTATTCATATATGCTTCATAAATTTTTTAAAAAGAGAAATTTTCTAAAATTATAGGACTTCAATTATTTTCATCTGCTTAAGGTTATGTCACTTTATTTAACTTCATCTTTTTTAAATCCATGTTTATTTTGAATTCAATTTCCACTCTTTCTGCTGAATTTTTAAAAATATGAGAGCCATCTGGTGGTCAACAATTATATTTTTCTTAAAAACAATTCTGTGTGTCTTGCAAAATAAAGTGTTGTCCTATTTTTAAACTTGGTAATTTTTCAGTAGAAGCATTTTAACAAAGGTACTAATTCTCCATTCTCAGGTGCCTAGTTAAGTGGATTCTGAATATGAATAGTCTTTTCAAATACTGTTTTCAGTGGACAGGCCATCCATTTGCTCTAAGTATCAAATGGACTCTGATCTATTTCACATATTTTCAGAGAAGTGCCTACAATTTTGCGAGGAGTTGTGAAACATACACATATGTTGTTAGAAGCTTTATAACATGTAGGTTTTAATACTTTTTAAATCAAAACAAACGATTTTTATAGAATAGTCTTCATAAAGATGAAGCTTTGGAAACTAGGTTTAGGACTCCATGAAGATACACACATGTGAAATGTAACTGAAAAAGGAAAGATTCAAATCTAAAAATTACAAAGGTTCAAATTTTGGCCAATGATAAGGAAAACATCAGAACAAAGCTGACATGAGTGGAAGTCGTTGAAATTCTACATGCCTGGATCATATATATTTTCAATAAGTCTCTCACCTTATAAAGTAATATATTGAGTGCATAAACACATATATTTATTATATACATATATCCGTATATTATAAAATGAGGCCTGTTGTGAATATATTAATACATGACAATTTCACTCCGATATCTACCTCATGATTAAAGTATAAAGTTTTTGTTATTAGCCGACTTGGTTAACTGTTTTTACTATTAGTTAACACAATTGAGCATTTCACTATATGGCAAGTTCTTGACAAAAAGTTGTTTTTTGTTTTGAGAGAGAGAGAGAGAGCACATGTGTGTGACAAAAGAGAAGGAGAATCTTAAGCAGGCTCCCTCTGAGCATGGAGCCTGATTCAGGGCTCAGTTTCCCCAACTGTGAGGTCATGACCTGAGCCAAAGTCAAGAGTCAGATGCTTAAGTGACTGAGCCATGCAGGCGCCCCCAGTAAAACTTTTTAAAATCACCTCCTTAAATCCATGTAGACACTACCTCACAGGCACTATTATCTTCCCACTAAACCAAGGGGGCATTTCAAAGAATGAAATTGCAGTAGAAGTCTAATGGCCTTGGTTTAACCTCAATTCTACACTTATTATCTATTATTCAAAACCAAAATGACAGCTAGACACCCTAATTTCTTGTAGTTTCACTGTTTTGAAAATGTAACTGTGTCTTCAGTTAGCTTTGGTAACAGGTAAAGCACCAACCTTGTAAGCCAAATCTGTTACCTACTTACTAAGTGATGTGGGAAACAAATTACTATGAAGAAATCAAAACAACGTCTGGATGATTATCACCTACCATTTTAGCCCATCGTACACTCTTTCTTCATCCTCTTCTGGAACAAACTCCTTCCCCTCCCTTCAGGCTCTGTTCTCTCCCTGCTCCATCTCTGGAATTTGGGGGGAGGGGCAGATGCTAACCCTGGTACTTTGAAGATTGGCCATGTAACCCAGGTCTGGACACAGTGACATGCCAAAGGGAGAGCAGGGGACCCAAACGAGGACAGGCAGAAGCATTCCCTGTTTTTGTTTTGTTTTGCCTTTGGTCTGAGAACAAGGATGATGAGAGCCCTTTCCTGTCAGATCCCTCAATTTAGGTGATGTAAGCATGAAGCTGCACTCAGCCCTGGACCCCTTGCCCTCTCCCCTACACACTCCTTCTTTTTAGGATTTATTTTTATTTTTGAGAGAGATAGCATGAGTGGGGGAGGGGCAAAAAGTGAAGGGACAGAGGATCCAAAGCAGGCTCTGTGCTGAGAACAGAGAGCCCAATGCAGGGCTTGAGCTCACGAACTAGGAGATCATGAGCTGAGCTTGAGTCCAATGCTCAACCAACGGAGCCACCCTAGTGCCCCTCCTCTACACACTCTTCAGTTCATGGTCGAAGAGAATGAGGTAAACACGCAGAGAAATACAAGAAATAAAGTAGAAAACCTAGCCAAGATATAGCCTGCCTACCTGTGCCTAAAAGTCCCAAAGCAGTATCATCCTTACATAACTTCCTTCAGAGGTTGAGCATCCCCAGAATCCTTCCACTAAACCTGTGGTCATTGTTGGTTTTTGTTTTGTTGTTGTCATTTTTTGGCTTGAGCTAGTGTGAGTTGGATTTTTGTCACTTGAACACAAGAAGGTATTAGAGTTGCAATTACAAAATATTAGGTTCCGTATGGCAGGAAACAGGGATAACCACTGTTTAGCCAATAGTGTCTTCTGAGTGCGTTTTAAAATAAACAATTTCCCTAGGAAAAGAGCCAATGTGCCTGCATATGGCAGGGAAGTGTGACACAAAGCACCAGACTGGTTGCGGCAAACACAGGAATGAGCCAATTTCCAAAAGCTCAACAGTTTTAATCCCCACCAGCATGTAATTTTTGTTTTTATCTCACCCTTATATGTGTAAAACCAGATTCAAAATTTACACACTTAAGGAAATATACACACACCCCTTCCTGATTTTGACTATGTTCAGGCCAGGAAGGAATTCTTTGAACTTTATCTTCATAAAGTGGCAGACAGACTGGAAGGAATAGTGTAAATTTCAATGAAATAGTGTAAATTTCAATAGTGTAAATTTCAAGGAATTTAACTCTTGTCACTAGAGACATAAGATGAAATAAATCACAAAACTTCCAAGTTGGACCACTGTAGCTTATTAGTAACTCAGCTTTGTCACTTCATCGGTTTTGAGAGTTGGTTAATGTCTCTGAATGGCCACTTCCTTTTCAATACAAGAGAGGAAGACCAAAGTCGATTTCAAGAATGGAGATAATGTATGAAAAGAGTCTAAAAGAGATGGTCGGTAAATGTCAGGTGTTGGTACCGTTATAGACTTTTTTAATATCAGTATTAAGTCTGCATATACTTTTATTAACTAAAGTAATGGAAACACATGGCAAAGAGAAAAAAAGTTTCTTATTACTAATTTTGCTTTTTCTGAGTATTCATAATATTCTTCTTCTATAGGCACTAACAATCTTAATAGTTAGAAAATGCAGTGCTGAAGTTTAACAATATTATCCTTCTTCCAAATATATTTATTCTATTGTGACTTTGTTATTTTCCAGTCAATCTTGTTTAAACTAAGGTATTTCTCCAAATATTCCATTTGTCTTGTTTTTTAAGATATGGTGAGGGGGGTGCCTGAATGGCTTAGTTTGTTAAGTGTCTAGCTCAGGTCATGATCTCAAGGTTGTGAGATGCAGTCCTGTTTTTGGCTCCACACTGGGCATCGGGACTGCTTAAGATTTTCTCTCTCCCTCACCTCCTGCCCCTCGCCCCGCTCACTTGCTCTTAAAAAATATATATATATATATGTATAATTTATATTTATATATAAATATGTAATAATTTATATATAAATATATATAAATATATACAAAATATATATAAATATAAAATATATACAAATATAAATATATATATGTATATGAGAAGAATTTTATAGTCTCATAGTCTACCCCATGACATTCATTCATAGAATGCACAGTATATTACATAATGTCTACTCAACCTCTGGTATATATTTGGACAAAACTACTAAATGAACATATTTAATCTGAGATGCAATTATTTAAACAGAATAAAGCCAAGTTTAAAAGTGATACCCATTATATAAGAGAAAATAGGTCAGCAGTTCCCCAAATTTTGGGATTATTACAATCAGAAGAAAACTTGAAAAAGCACAGGTATGTATGGCTCTCTACCCATACACCTGCTACATTATCATTGAATTGTCTGAGGTGTAGCCTTGGCCTTGAAATTTTTTAAAGACCACCTGTTGTCCTAATGGTCAGTACCAGTGGAGTAGCTTTCCTACTGTGCCTCTTAGCACTGCTTCAGCAGTTTCTAGCTGTTTCATTTCTTTTTCTCTAAGTCCAAAGCATCCAGTAGAGAAAATTTTATTTTGTAAAAGACATTGAAAACAAAATGAAAAAATCTTTTCAACCATTTAATCAAATTAACTTGTTTCCTCATTCACCACACTCTGGTAGGGACTAAAGAAGAGGAAAAAAAAATTATAAGACATAGATTAGGTCTTAAATTTTTTAAAATATAGTTCACATGATAGTCCCAAAATGACTTAATCACTTCAAGACAGTACAAATAAATATTTTTTAAGTTGTAAAGTTTACTTATTGGGGGGGGGGGGCAGATTGAGAGAGAGAGAGAATCCCAAGCAGGGTTTTCCCCCACCACCACGTGGGGCTCCATCTCGTGACCCCTGAGATCATGACCTTAACCAAAATCAAGAGTTGACAATTAAATGACTAAGCCACCCAGGTGCCCCAGTGCAAGTATTTTTAAAATGCAAGTGAACCACCTAACTGTAGCTATCCTAAAGGAATTCCCAGATGAGTATTTTATATACACCAAAATTTTCTTGGCAAATGTTACTGAAGTTTTGTTAGAATTGAGACTGATAGCCAGAAACCGCTTGACTGATTTTCATTCACTTTGGAGATACATATATACAGCCTTTTACAGCCTTTGTCTGATTCGTAACAATATTCTGTCTCTTCCTTGAATCCACCACCTAGTCCTAAGTGTGTGAGCACACAAGATGCTTATGCTGAGACTTTAGTGGCCAGGAACCATTCATGTGACCATAGCACCCATCTTCTTCATTGTCACATAAAAAATGAAGGGGAAGCCCCCATTTGCACAGATTTCTTTGCTGTTTTCTAAAAATCCCAATTAACACCACAGCTTGACGTTACTATATTTTCAAGTTTTAGGTCCCAAGATTGTAATCCCTACTTCAGGCTTATGGTAAGAACCCAAGGTGATAATGCAAAAATAAAGCACTTAACGGTGTGCCTAGGATATAGCAGCCACTCAGTAAATATGTTTTCAAAACAAATATCCAATCCCATTGTCTTGAAATCATAGTGTTAGTTTTAAAAGCGGTTTATTAAACAATTCCTTGAAGTTTGTTGTAAAAGAAGCACTATTTCACTTTATTGAAATCACTGCCAACTATTCCCAAACTTGCTGATTTTAATTTTTTACATTTGGAGTTTGTTGCCCTTAATCAAAGTTCAGTCTTTCAAAAAGGAGCAGTTGTAGTTTGCTAACTGGTGGCCTGAGGCTATCCAAAGCTATTCTTACCTGAAGCAGGTTGTGACAGATGCATAAATAATTGTAGGTAGAGTCACAGCGTACTTCTATGCCTTTCATTAAGTCTTCCCTGTTTTCCCAGCAAAGACCGAGGAAACCAAAGTCATAGAACATCTGAACCCTGTCCAAACTTCAGTTGTATTTTAAAATTTCAGGTTAGCATACATAATATATTAATGCTATACAACTTTTATTGTGTTCACTTTAAAATTTATATTAAGTAGATTGCTACATTATGGTAATGTACTAAATTACCTAAAGCAAAGTAATACAATGATTAACTGACTATAAACATTGGTTTATGGTCAGATTATAAAGTATTACAATGATTAACATTATGCATTTTCATAACAGCAGAAAATTGCAGGATGAAATATCTGTGGATTGACTCGGTGCCATTAGGAATAATAAAACAGTGGTATAACTCAGTCTCAAGTTACATCTTGAGAGTAAACTTTGTTTTAAATCTCCTCCCTAAGTGGTTGAGAAATTCATTAATTTAAAATGCCCAACGTTTGCCAAACACAAGGTAGAGAATGTAAGTCTTCATGTTAATTTATAATAGTAAGCAAAATGGGGCTTCACTAACGGTTTTTAAGTCTTTTTCTCTAATACTCTGCCGTGGAACCAGATCAATTTTATTTGTTATGCTCTTTCAGTGGTTAAATAAAACCGATGTACTCAAGATTGAGAACTCAACTTCTTTCAAAAATAGATTTGAAATGGGTTACAATCTTTAAAAATACACTTTCACATTGAGAGAAGTTTAGTACACCAGCTCTATAACCTAAGTCAATAGACAAATTCTTTCTGAGAAACAGACAACACAGAAAAATGAAGACTTGAAAGAGAAGTCACAGATTTAGATTGTCTTTCAGAGGTAAAGAGTTGGAATGTAGGTAGGGAGCAACCTAAAGGATTTAGGCATCAGAGAGGAAGTCTAAAATATCACAGTGATGGACTAACGCTGGAAAACACCACAGCAGTATGTCTAAGCCTGAATTCTCATGTAGCCGTATAACTGCTTTATAATCTTAGGCAAATTACCTTAATTTTATCATTAAATGGGCATATCTCTCGGTTGCTGAAAGGATTAAATAAAAATTGTAAAGTGACTTGCCCATAATAGATAATCCATAAATGAATTATTTTGTATTTATTAATTTCTTTATATTTATTTCTAGTTGATTATAAACAGCTGATTATTATTAGATTCTGATGATAGGAAATAGTCCCAACAAGAAAAAAAAAAGAGTAAAAAAATTGGGAAGGGCAGCTTAAGGACTTTGGCCTGGGAAAATGATATGAGCTTGGGGAATTGCATTAAGCCCTAAAATACATATGCTGACCAATTTGTATTGCAGAGCCTCAGACTTAACCACAACGGTATCTGTCTACCCCTGGGAGTGGAAGAGTTTGAGTCTTTCCTAAAACTAAACTTCTGTTATAGATACTCCTTTTTCAATGACTAAACCATCATACTGTAGTTACTTATGCTTTTGTCCACCTTTCCCTAGATTATGAACAATTTTCACAGAGGGAGTCGTATTATCTATAATCCTAGCTCCCAACACACTTAGAGGATTGTAACAGATGCTCCCTAAAGATGGGTTAAATTAACAATTGAATTAATAAATGCCCAAAGAAAAAATTTTCAAATTAATTTTGTCTATATTACTGTTTTAAGTAGACACATGAATGCCAATGGAAGTTAATTTTCTCAACTTCCATTGGCATCCACATATCCATGTAGCAGTTCATCTGTAGACTTCCCTCCTGCTTTCTACTATGTAACATAGTAGAATCACCCTTTTTTCTTGCTGTGTTTCTTATAAAGTGGCTATAAATGGAGTGATATTAGACTTTCAACATGGCCACTATAACAATGTTGTAGAAAATAATTTAGTTCAAACTCAGACATGCCAGAATAGGTCAATGTAATGCTTTTGGGGTTGGGTGGATGGTGTTACAAGCAAAATGACACCTGAAAGCATATTTTTATCCAGAGTAAAAAGACGGTAATATTCCCTGATAATAATGAAGCTATATGGAAAAAAGTTTATTTTTTTTCAAGTTTCATTCCTACCATGGTATCCAAATGCCTCTTGCTGAATTCAATTTTGTTTCATTTTTGTTACCCTTAAAAACTCCAGAGAACAAATTTTTATCATCAGTATATGAACTAATTGCTAATGTAAAACTCTCTCAAAGCAAGGCTGTGTCCTATTTTTCTAGTGGCCTGCGATGAGGTAAGTACAGAAATGTTAATTGCCCACACACTTTTGATGAACAATGTGTATAGTTTCAGTGTCTCTTTCCTCTCTCCCTATGCTTTTTCTGATTATATTTGTGGATATGAAATTTTATGCCTCTTGAATGTAATTATAAAAGTGGAGGCTTATATTGTGTATGTATGCTTTTTAAAGTTTATTTTCTAAATAATTCATCCTATCACATTTCATAAAAGTGTCAGTCTGTAACAGATAACAAAAAGAAAAAGGAACTAGTCTTCCACCATATATAGTTTGACAAGCACTGTCTGCCACTACATAGTTTCTTTAAAAGAAAAAAGAAAGAAGGAAAACACTATTTTAACTTGTTAAATATTTGGCAATACTCTATCTTCTCTTATGCTGCATTCCATTTGTTATTTGTGTGGTCACAAAGTAAGTATTATTTTAACAAACCATAAAGGTATCAAAACTGAGTTTAACAGCAACAAAATCTGACATAATTTCCCGCTTAAAATGCTTTAGTGGCTTCTCCCTAACAAAATAATGCTTTTGAAGTTTTAAAAGACACTCTAAGATCTGCCTCTAGACTATTCTTTTAGCCTGATCTCTTCTCCAGCCCTCATTCTCTCCCTCTTCACTATCAACCACAGACCTTCGATGCCATTTCCAGTTCTCTGAGTGCACATTTACTCTCTTCATGAAACCTTCTTTCTCTCTCTGGCCTCATATGCATATACAGATACATGTGTATACATAAGTGCATATACACATGTATACCTAATATTGTCAACCCCTACTCTTTCATTAGGGACCAAACTACAAGGAAACCTCTCCTGAGCCCTTGGCCTCATACTGTTAATTCATTCTATTTGCCTTTCATACAATTTTCTACACATTTAAAAAAATTTTAATAGCCTTATCTTTCAGTGGATCATAGCCTTGTAAGGGCAAGGAGCTTGCTTCTAGACTCTTGTACTCATAGAACCCTGCTGAGTACCTGATACATTATGGGTTGTCAGTGTCATTAAATGAATTAATGCCTGAGCATGATGCTTGAACTGGTGATTTCTAATTATAAATTCTCATAAATTTATCTTTTACTTCATATCTTTATACTTTACTTTTTTCCGCAACACACCCATAACATTTTGAAGCCATTATAATTACATTGTTAATTCATAGAATACTACAATCTCTAGCCTTTTTTATCTTATTATTATAACTTAGATCTCTCTACAGCATATATGCTGTACCAAGACGTTTGCTGTTGAAAAAATTCATCTTACCATTTCTGGCAGTTTATTCTCCCAACTTGTCCAGGGTATTTAAAATTCTGATCATTCCTTTAATGTGATACAACTTATAAAGGCCACCATGAACCCAGGGGGAGGAGTGGGATAAAATCTCTTGAATTCAGTATAGCTTGCTCTTATTTTGAAATTAGACTCTCTAGAACTTCACTATTTCAGATTAATTTACACTAACTTCAACTGTAGTTCAATCCTCAATACAGGTTTCTTTTTGTTTTTGGCCTGTTAAAATAACACCTAATTTAGTGTTATTATTTAGGTATTATTAATTTTAAAACATTGATTTCTTGCCTACCTACCATGAGCCAGACAGAATGATAAGGACTTTCAAACAGACTTATTACTTATTGTAGACTTCTGAGGCTATTCCTATTATTTCTCAAGACCCGAGTCCTCGAGAAATCAAGTGATCTGTATTAAAATAAGTGGCTCAAGTACAAGAGAGCCAAAATTAAAACCCAGCCTGATGGACTCCACACCTAGCACCATTTTAAGTGCTCTTTTTATCATCATCACTAACCTTTTCTCAAAATGTGTATGATTTCTCCAACAGCTCTTTTAAGATTATCAAAATCTAAAATAATTGCCCTCAAAGGCTGCAATCTAAAACACATTCTGTACATTCATGAAACCAATCAGAAACCCTATGAAAGCAAAACATAAAGAAAAAGGTTAGCGCATAGAGTGGTGTTTAGTGCAAAATAAGAAATGATGAGTGACTGAGTCATGACTGCTTGTCATCAGTATTCATGGCTGGCTTGACAGGAAGGGAGCAGCAGTTCAACTTGTTCCCAAGTCAAATGGGTTGTCTTGATGGCCATGGAAATGGGCAAAATTATTCGGTACAATTTAAGTTTAAACTTATGTTAATAATTTTCAAAGCAGAAAAATCTAGCAATCTGTGTATTCTTTCTAAGTATAATACCGTATCAAATGTGAAACAGAAACGGACTAACTCCATTTATCTTCCTTTCCTAGATGACAATATTTGTCTTTGTGCTTGAGTCATCAAATCTATTCACTCTACTCAAGTATGAAGCAAGGAAAAGAAATCTGTAGGGAATGCACTTCCCTGTGAAATGGAGGCCACTTCCAAAGAAAGACTAGGTCTTGTCCACAGATCATCATCGCACTGATATAACACTACTGAAATTATATAATCTAAGAATGCTGGTTCAGTTGCTCAGAACTTACTGCAAATGTGACTAGTTATACAATCACTCAGCCAGAGACTGTTTTCTCTTACACAGCACAAAATGTGGCCAGCTGTGTCCCAAATGTTTGCTACCGACCACAAGCGAGATCAGATACGAGAGTATAATTGGCCACAAACATAAGTTAAAGTATACAGCCTTTAGGTATTTGCCATTACACAAAAGAAAACCTGGTAACACATCTATAGAAACCCTAATAATTTACCAATTACCTTAAACATCTATCTGTCAGTTTTATTATACATGCTCATATAAATAAATCACCATTAGCCTTCATAACAAAAACAATAGTTTTAAAACACAAACACCCTTCCAACTATTAAGTCGATGCTTAGTTTCAAGTGATTTTTTTTCCTCTCGCTGTATAACATTGCCTCCGTAAGAATAAAGAATCCTCTTATAAGAAAACCGGGTGATGTATAACAGGCAACTGAAAATATAAACTGAGTTATGTTGTAATGAGGCAGATTTGCTGTTGGAAAATGTACAAATGTTCTTCAAAATAGCTTTCACATGAAATGGGTTTTGATTGTTGCTTTGATCATTGGGTTAGAAGTGATGGAGGAAATCTTATCCACTATATAAGCTGAGTGTGGAAACCTGTATTAAGCAATCAGAGAAGTTTAAGTACAGAACATTAAGTCTCTAGAAATACCTTGTACATAGAAGTGAAATGGCAGAAAACAGAAATTTTCAGGCTTGCATAAATATATTTCCACTTTTCAATTTATAAGAGCAATTACTGCTGAGGGGGAAGGATATTTCATGGGGATTAATGACCAACTGAAGGTAATGATTCCTGCCCTCATGTTAGGCCATCAACTCCCTTCAGAGATGAAACCTAATCAATCTGTCATTATTGAGATGTGGTATAGGTACTTCAAAAAAAAAAAAAAAAAAAAAGAAAGAAAGAAAGAACTATCTCATTTGATGCCAATAAAGTCCCGAAGATAAAGGAACATGATCATCTTCAGGAAGACCACTTTGATTGACTTTGTCCAAAAATCTGCAAAGAAATTTAACAGGCTGGCTATTAAACTAAAATATTTGCCTACAGCCACATTCACATTAAGTCAGTGATTGCATAACCTTAAGAAGCCACAATTTCTCAGTGACCGTGAGGCTTCTTTGTAACATGATGTAACAATTGCTTTCTTTCGCCTATTCAATAAACATTATTTTGGGAGACAATTAAGCACCAGGCAATGTCTCAGGGGCAAGAAATAAAACTGTGACAAAGACATAGTCCCTAACCTCAAAGAATTTTTAGTCCACTGAGCAAAAGAGTCCAGTAATAAAGGAATTTCAAACTAGAGTACAGAGCTGTACAATGCATAGTTGAAGCGTATATCTCAGGGTTTTTTTTAATTTTTTTTTAATGTTTGTTTATTTTTGAGAGAGAGAGAGAGAGGACAGAGCATCAACAGGGGAGGGACAGAGAAAGAGGGAGACACACAATCCGAAGCTAGCTCCAGGCTCTGAGCTGTCAGCACAGAGCCCGATGCGGGGCTTGAACTCACCAACTGTGAGATCATGACCTGAGCCGAAGTCGGCCGCTTAACCAACTGAGCCACCCAGGTGCTCCTATCTCAGTTTTTAGAATGCGCATGAAAGGTGATTAGAAAAATGTGTCCACTGGAAAGGACCTTAAAGTAGAAAATAATCAGCTAAAATGCTGATCTCCCATATAGGGGTGATAGTGCTTCCAAATAAATGCCTAGAGATAATTTAGGAAAAAACAACCCATTCAAGCCAGTGCAAGTTGTCCTGTATGACCCAACAAATCATGGCCTGGGTGATGAGAGGTAAGGCTAGACCTACACTAAAGGGAGACTCAGACATAAAGGTCCCTAGTAAACAACATTAATAGATCTAATCTTAAATTCAGTGGAAAAATCATTTGAGAGTTTTGAGTGAAGAACTGACATGATCCTATTTTAGAAAGTTAACTTTAACAGAGCAAAGGGAGGAGCAGGGTTGAACTTAGCTTCAACAGAGTTAAATGGAAAAACCATTCCTGTAATGCAGGCAAGGGATGATAGTGGCAGGAAAAATAGGGGCACAATGAATTTATCGAAGAATAATGAGGAAATAGGAGTTAAAATTTACTGAGTATTAACGAATAGGAGAAGAGATGGCATTCTCTAAGGTGAAAAGAGAAAACAGATTCACAAGGATTCAAATGACTTTCACTATGAAACTTGCAGTTTGAGGCTAGGACATCCAAGTAGAGATGTCTGTTAGATATGTAGACAGGAAGGCCTTGTCCTGTGGAGAAAAGGCTAGGACATAAATAAAGAGTATCAGTATACAGTTATGCTGATTAAAACATTCCAAGTGGATCAAACTGCCTAAGGGGTATAGTGAGAATAGACCAGAGAGATGAACTGAGGAGTCAGCTTAATATTCAAAACCATTTAGGTGATGGGAAGTTATAGAAAATACATAAAGAAACATACAAAGAGGCAAGTAGATGAGGTAGGAAAACATGAAAGAGCGTGTGTGGTCATATAAACTCCAGTGGAGTTTGTCTGATTCCTAGCATCCATCCCCTCCTCTTCCGGTAAAGCTGCCTTAACTGTGACTTGGGTAAACTCTTCATTCCACTCTCAGGTGTGTTCTTCAGACTTCATCCCTAGGACCCAGAAGTTGAAATAAGCATGAAATAAGCAAAACCCTGTGAGACTATTCTCTTTCTGCCTAAAACAATTGATTCAAGGGTGGGCACACACCTCAACTCAATTCAGTCAGTATGAGTACAATTTAGCCATAGGATCTGGAGTTACTTAGGAAACAGATTCTTCTGTTGAATAGGTCTGATGATTCTGTAAGGTTAAACCATATTATCTTCCTCCATAGCCTCGGAGAAGGGAACTGACCCAAAGGTAGGCAGGAAATAGGGATCCTTCAGATATCCCTTGAGCTCTCACAGAGAAGCCGGTTACAGTTTTGCAGTTCATTCTCTCCACATCTTCCTACCAAGAGTCTCCGTCTGAAATAGTCCCATGCTTCCTCACTTTCAGACACTTAAGTCTCCCTAGAAAACTGCTACAGGTTGGCTTATTTTCATTTTAAGTCTTCTGACTGTAGAAGAAATATAAAATCATGGGGAAATTCAATATTGGAGAAATTACAATGCAGGACATTAAATTTAGCACCAACCCCACTATTCAAGGATATTAACTGTTAAAATCCTGATTTAAAATGTATATAACTAAATTAAAATTCTTCTGCCTAAAACAGAAATAGACCTTAAGGAAATGTGTGAAATGTCCATTTAGGCTATTTTGAATGGCAAGACTGTAGATGAATTTTTTTTTTCATTTCCCTGTGAGAGTTAACCTGTCATCTCTGCATATTACCTAAATATCAAGGAATTTCAGATTTTGAGATTTTTTTTTCTTTCCAATTTACAATGGCTAAGCATTCACTCACAGAGATTACAGGGATCCAGAAATGAAATAATCATCATCTGTCATTCTCCCTTTCTCCCCAAAGAGGCAAAAATTCTGTGGTTGAAATCTTAAGGACTTCAAGAAGAGAATGGTGTCATAAAAATAAAACAAGTAACCTGTATATGTATAAAAAATACAACTCATCAGCTTCATACCACTAGCAGGTAGGCATAGGAGATTTGGAAATATCCAACAAGAGTTAAGTTTGATTCTAGATTGTGTATTTTAAAATGTTGATTTAAACCAGTTACTGTGTATAACTTTATCGAAGTTAGATGGTAATATACAGACTTAGTCACATAATCTTAACAAATCTTAGCAGGAGTTTATAGCTTTGGGTTTAACCCATCAGTCTAACACCAACTAACTTGGGCAAGAAATTTTGTCCACTATTGTAAAGTAAGGAAGTTTCGTTTTTTGGTTTTTCTTGTTGTCAAAATCGGAGGGGAAAAACTGATTTTTTTTTTTTTTTTGCAGAATGAGTTCACTGTTTCAAGCATTCAATATTTCTGATGAAATGGCTTTTTTTTAATACATCACATTTTATTAAAAATTTTCATCCAAAATTACATTGAAATAAAGCCTCGTGTTCTTTTCCAAGCAAGTTGAACTGCTAAGCACTGGCATCTTATTTTACATATAACTCTCCATGTAGTGTGTGGAATTTAATGAAATAACATTTGAGCAGTAAATAATATATCAAATGCTTTCTCTCCTGATAGCCCACATCTTAAAATAGATTCAATGTGTACCATACCTTTGAAAGTTCAAGTGAGATTTAAGATGACTCCCAGATATTTTAATTCCATGATATAAATTAATGGCTTCAGCAAATATTCTAATGTTACATTTCTCCTTACAACAATTCTTTCAACAGTTGATGAGTCCTAACCAGAGCTGATATTAAAATCATGCTCTAGAGAAACATAATTTTAACCTGTCAAGTGGTTCAGATCCTTTCCAAGATAGAATAAGAATTAATTTTATTTAAGGCAATAAAATTTACTGCATATACCAAAAATTTGTGGAAATTATAAGAGATTTACTCTTTAACTCTTGTGTCATCCCTTAGCATAAATCCTTAACATAGAAAGTCTGTATTACCTTCCTTTTTGTCTTCTCTGTCCCTACTAACAATCCAGAGGTGGACTTTCCACAAGGTAGGTATCTCAGTATTTTCTCTCATTAATGTATGTGCTTGTCTCAGCAAACAAAATAAAGTATTTGAGAGCTTTGTTTTTTAATTAACAGGTGACTAACAATGAGGGACTATTTTCAGCATGTATATTGTGATTTCAAAACTCTCCAATAAGGAATTCACAATATGTCTCTTGCTGCTATAGATTAGATTATTTCCAAAAGAGGCCCCTCTACTGCTTAGGTATTATTCTGTTGGCTCGACTGTTTTTTGGTTGGGGGAGGGGGGGTTCTTTGGCTGGGGAGGGGGAGTAGAAAGAGGGATCCTGGGAACGTAGCAGAGATAACCTACTTTCAGGATCTCCTACCTTTTTGAAGGCTCTGGGTGTTTTGGTCACATCAGTCCTCAAATCGTGATGGGGGAGGGCAGAGGAAGGGAAGTGGGGAGAAAGTGAGGTCCTTTTACTTTATCACAGTTATCCCACACCCTCCTCTGGAATCTGACTCCTGTTTGAATTTAGGTAACAATTAAAAAGCAGTGATGCCCAACTCTCCGCCCTAGCCAAATGCATTTGAGACTTTTCCATTAAAGAAACATTCATCTCTCAAGCCAAAATTCCGACCTCTTTTTGTCCATAGTCAGGAAAGTCTCTTTAGCTGTTTATTTTATGCAGAGATAGCAGGCTGGAGTCCTGACCTATCACTTACCCTTCACTGTAGCTGCTAAAGCACCTCTTAAAAATTCTAGCCTTTAGGAAGCACAGTGTGAAAAACCACTGGTCTAGAATGGTCTGTCAGGGTCCTTCTGGGTCCCAAACCCTTAGATTTGGCATCACCCAAGACTAGCACTTTCTGTGGGTAATGTTATATCCTTCCTTAGTTATTTAGGATTAGTTATTTAGTATTAATACATCAGGGGTTACATTAGGAACTATATTTCCAATGCATTCACCATGATTTGGAGACACAACTGTAGGGCAGATTGTGGTCCTGGATCTCTAATCCACCAGAAATGCCAATATTCTAGTTACCTCTCAAGGGATGGAATAAAAGATGAAGATAAAGATTAGATGAATATAAGTAAATAGCAGAAAAAAAGAAATTCAAAGGAATTTTTTTTTCTGTTAAGAAATAGGCTGGCAAATTTAGGTTTTCTTTTTTGTTAAGATTAAGAAGACCCCCACTGGTATATTATGTTGTCCGGATACCTAGGTCAAGGGCTGGATGAAAACTTGAATCCTGTAACTGGACCCTACAGATCTGTCTGGAGCTGACACTGCCCTCTGGCTGCCAATTTGGATAAAATCCTTACAGAAAAAAGATCTACAGCTCTTCGGGAAGAAGCACCTTCAGCTTAGGAAATGAAGTTTTTAATACCATTCTCCGAGTCACTCATCTGGATCGTGAAGTCAGTACCATCTTCCTACGCTCCTAACAGTACAGCACTGCTAAAGGGCCTCATCCCGCTCCTGTCGGTTTTAAGCATTTGATACTTACAAGGAGAAGACATGTTTTTAAAACCCACCTTCCGTAAGAATAAAAATAAACACACTTCATAGAAAATCACAATGAGACCAATTCTTTCACCAGCATCTCTGGCTTTCCCATGTTTTTGCATAATGAAAGGGCTAATATAACATAACAAATCCTAAACTGTTTTTGCAAGGAGTGGAAAAAAGATGTGTAAAAGTATGCTCTGTCTTGCTTCCTTCTGTTCACAATGTATCTAAATAAAACAAATGGTGTTCTTGCTCTTTCTGTCTGTTTCCCAATCTGTTTGGATAGTAGCCACCATTCCACAGCCAACCATAATATCTGACACTTCCTGACATCATGAAAGCCACCATCTGTCTATCACCAAAACCCTGTACTTTTTAAAGACTACTTGGCTTGATCCTTAATGAAGCTTCACGTTGAAAGCACAGATCAGTGTAGAAGGGATGCAGGGAATAACTGACACAAGAAATCTGTATAAAATCACGTTTTCATTAGATTCAGTCTGAAAACACAAAGTGAAATGTTAAGGCCCCTTTGCAGGCAGATAAACCTCAGTTTAGTTTCAATTGTGTTTCATTTCCGATTTGCCTGTGAAAGTTTAGACAGGGTTGGACACCAAGAATAAACCTCAACTAAAACCTAAGCCTTAAATCCAATATTTTCAGTCTTGTAAAATTAAACAGTTAGACATGGCTTTGCACTGTGTATATTTGAACTATGGAAAAAGAAGAAAAAAAAATCCATCACTTACTTTCCCAAGGCTTGAGAAACTCATGCCATTTAAAAATGAATCAACTTCTTCTTTAACACCTGAGCGATTATCCAGGAAACAAAGGAGGTTCTGTATGTCTTCACTTGTAAATGTCACAGGTGAACACAAACAACTGAGTGCTGGCAACATCAAGTCACTCTTTGTTTTATTAAACTGTTGTACCTCTATATGTGCAACTAGGGAGTATGTTAACAAGGGAGACTGAGAAGATTTTCCTAGGTGATTTTATTAAGTTCTTGCAGAAAAAGTCAAACTTTCCAGGTGGCAGACAGAACAACGACTTGCATATACAAATTTCATCACTGCACACCCACTGCTGTGATTATGTGGTATGTCGCCTTTCCACCAATCTCCTTTTTCCCCCCTCCCTCCTTACCTCAATATCATTCCTGTGGTTCCTGTAACAATTTCATAAATCCAAGTTTTAGGAAGTCATGTGCTTTCCTCTAGCAGTGAAAAAAATACTAGTGGGCACACAAATACAGACAGACTACATTCATGTATGTATATGTATGAGGTACGTGTTTATACAAACACATAGCAAGAGACAGACACAAGGGGTGTGTGTGTGTGTGTGTGTGTGTGTGTGTGTGTGGTCTAGAATAGGCTAAGTTCAAATCTTAAATGGGGGGAAAACTACTCATGGAATTCTATAGCAGGTACAAGATCAAGCCATACATACTTACTTCATTGGATTCTGTTCTGGGCACTGTTATTAGCCTGTTTTGTTTAAAAGGAAATTGAGGCTTAGAGAAGGTAACTAACTTGCCCAAGATCCCCCACATCTAGTAAGTTTTGGACCCCAGATTCAAAACAAAATGGCCCGAGTTAGACTCTGTGCTCGTTCCCATTACCATCCTACATTACTTTTCGGTTGGGCGGTGGACCCTGATACATTCAACTATGACATGATAAACTTGGAGAGGGGTGGAAGGAGAGTCGGGAACGTGTGAATGCCAGAAGATCTGCATCCACATTGGTGACAGCCTACAGAATCACCATCATGAAAGTCTCAATACTTATTTTTACAAGTCCTCTGGAAAGGCAAGTGACACCAAGCCCATCTTAAAGGAAAAAAATCTTACTGCATTTTGTCCCACATTGTACTTATTGAAAGAGCCCTGAATTCATTAAAAAGTAGCCTCATTGCTATTCTTTGCCTGTCCAACTCTTCATCAATGTTTTCAGATGGAAAGTGAAGAATGAATTATCCACTTGAAATAATAGTGAGGGAGGCAGAATGATTCACTTGAACAGATAGTCTGTTATAACACTAGACTATTACTCCATTCTAACAGGTACTTAAAATCAACAGTTGTATTTTCAACATGGTATCTGAGGTCCTTCCTGTCATGGAAATAGCTTTAATTGTTTTTTCTGGACAAACTTACAATGAAGCATCTATCTTCCTATCACTGGGTCTTCCACTCTGTTCATCACCTTACTTAATAAAATACCTCAGTAAGTAAAAATAGACAGCCATGAGCTGAAATACAAACAAAAAAGCAGTCAGTCCCTTTACTGTGTGTGTGTGTGTGTGTGTGGCCCGAGTAGCGTGGTAGTGTTGACACTTTCCACGGACATTAAATTTTAATCTTAAACTTAACAACCTTTAATGTCCTCTTATTTGTTACATACAAATGCATATTCATTTCATATCACACTTGCATTTACTAGGGAATTAAGGTTCATCTTCCCAACGTGGAGATGGGTCTTTGTACTTTTTAGAATGGAAACAATACACGAGAAAAAAGTGAAACCAGATTGTTTAAATAAAAAGCAAATAAATTATTCAGACCAGCTGTTTAGATTTGGAAAAAAAAAACTTTCCCATGTTGATCAAAACCCCTTAACTTGTTTGTGTTCTTGTCAAAGAACAGGGTACAAATATGTCGGGACCAAAGTGCTCTTATCTGCTTCAACTGTCTGGTTCAAACTGAATAGCCATAGCTACCTCAATGTATCTTACTTCTTGGAATAAAGATTTTTTAGAAAACAGCTTTTGGTAATGATGATCACTTTTACTTTAAAAAGAGCCAGTATGTTAATGAAAACATCTATTTGCTATTTTTCAAAGATGGACAAGTACCAGGGACTATAATATGTGTACCTTCTAAAAACAACAACAAAAAATGCCATGAAAAAAAGAGGGAGAGAGATACTGTTTATTCATTATCCCTCCATGTCTTAAAGGATTTTTATTTGGGAATCAATAAATCTAATGTTCATTTAAATTTTCAATACAAAGGCTACTTTGCTTTCATCCCTTCAATCTTAATGCCTTTTTTTACATAGATTTACTGTGTTTTGTTCATATTAACTATACCCCACAAATAGAAAAATTAACTTAAGAGATTCTCACCTCTGTGTGTAATACCATAAACTTGAGGCCTTTCCTTTTTTATATAATGTTACATGTAATGAATGATTCCTAAATAGTCTTCTGTGATTATAAATTGAAAGCAATGATCTCTCAACACTGAACTCTTACATAATTACTTTTCATAATACATGCAAGTCCAAGTACTTGCTTTATAAATTTCAAAACTTAAAAAGTAGAAGGATTTTTTAGTCTACTGATGAAAATTATACCAAATTTACAGTGTAAATTTCCTGTGAATTTTTGTTTCTGCAGTAGTTTTTGGTGGTATTGAAGTAACTCAAAAGATAAAATAAAAACCCTGATGGTCCAGAGAGACACCCTGGAAGGAACCTTGTATCTAATATTCCTGTTTGAAGGAAGCAACTAAAATAACACATCTGTCATCTCCCCACCAGGCTTGGTTCTTTTCTAGTAAGTTGTTGCACAACGCCATTTACTGGGTATGCAGGCTATTTGAACAGTGCCTGCAGTGTAAGTGTTGGCTAGAGAGAGGAAGAAAGAGAAAAAAGCATTCGTAATTTATATTCAACATAAACAGCCCCAAAGATATTTGTAGAAATACCTAGAGTATAGGGAGTTGTGTTGTAAGCGGTATGTCTTTCATTAGTTATGCAAATTTACCAAACTAAATGAAAAAAAAAAAAAAAAAGCTTGCACCGAGTAAGAATGTTTATAATATGACCCATAGCTTTGATACAGTCCTGTTTAGACTCCTATACTTCTTAATCACAAGTAACAAATTGCAACACAGCTATTTTGTACAAAATATAGATGTTGGTGACATTGCCTTCAGAGAATCCAGACAAACATAACAATATTAAAGGCAAAAAGTAAAAAAAGGTACAAGATACTGAGGATATTTAGATTACTAATGCCATTGGACTGATGACAAGGAAAACAGGTAAAATATAGGAAGTAAAAACATAGTAATTCATACTTGTTTTTTAAAAGAATTTACACTAAAAAGAAAGTGAGGACTATAAGAAATAGACAAATCTTAAAAGCAGGTTTTTTTATGGCTAGAAAATCTATGGAAACTTTTTGTACGTTTTATTATTCTTTGCAAATCCCTGCTATACACACGCCCATATTTATATATACACACACACCTACATACTATATAAATATATACATGTAACTTTTATATCAAAATATTTACTTTTTCATTTAAAAAGAGCTTGGACCATACCATACATATTGCTATAGCCAAGCAATGTCAAATAATTCTCCTCGCCATTGTCCTTTGCTTCCATAATTAATTTCAATTAAAAAAACCTGGCAAATTAGTTTTTTTTATTGTCTCTGAACTTCTGTTAACACTGACTCTAGTTTCTACCAAGATAAGCATGATACACAAACACATGCCCACCATTACTGTGCTTTGTTTTATTCCTAACTCTTATTATAAATTTCATCATGATAAAAATGACTTTTCCAGGGCGCCTGGGTGGCTCAGTCAGTAAGTGTCTGACTTCGGCTCAGGTCATGATCTCACGGTTCATGGGTTCAAGCCCCGCATCAGGCTCTGTGCTGACAGCTCAGAGCCTGGAGCCTGCCTCTGATTCTGTGTCTCCCTCTCTCTCTGCCCCTCTCCCACTTGTGCTCTGTCTCTCTCTGTCTCTCAAAAATAAATAAAAGGTGAAAAAAAATGACTTTCCTTATTTCTCTTTTTCTAACTGAACAGATTTCTTTTACTTTAAAGGCAATAATATAGGAAGAATATTGCACTATTGGGGAAAACTCCAAATGTAAGGTTCCCACCTTTAAAATTTTTAAGGTATATTTTTTTCCTCATATACAAGTAATGCTTGCATATTCTTGGTCAGTTAGAAAATATAAACAACCAGAAGAATCCAAGAATGTCCCATAGAGGAAAAAAATGTCCCATAGACTCTCCATCAATAAATAACAGTTACTAAGATTTCAGTGTATATTTTTTAACCTTTATTTTAGAGAAATTAGAAAAAAAATCCTATGGTCCTGATAAAACATCAATCACAATTACTTACTTTCATAATATCTGCCTTACTCACTAATTAAAAAAAAAAAACCTGTTAAATTAGTTTCTTGATTAGTAACTTATGTCTACGATGTTCAATAACTTTATCCCTTAATGAAACTGATGCATATTTTAATGATTCAAAAGATAATTTAAATCACAGAGCACTTATTCAATAATTCTTGTTATTTCTAATATTGTTCTTACTGAAGGATCCACCTTCACAATTCTTAGCATTCTAAGCCTAAAATCTTGTGCTGGCAAGTCTTACACCCTCAAAACAAAACAAAATAAAACAAAACAAAAACAACAACTTTCTTTCAATATACCTTTCTGGCCACCTAACATTTTCCATCAAGTAGGTACACTGGCGATTTCAGTGTGCCAATTTCAAATTTCTCCTCTCGGTCCCCAATTCATTTCATCCTTTCTGATCAAAAAACTAAGATCTATTTGCCCGGAGAAGAACTGTCTAATTGCTGCTTGTAATTTAATTTTGTGAAGTTCTTTTTTTTTCCTTTTCTCCTTTTCTTTTTCCACAGCCAAATTAATTGTTAACGTTACCTTACATGTTTTACAGGGAAGTAACTACATGTTTATTTCAGCGTTTAGATCTACCATGCAAAGCCCGCATGGCTTTCTAGACTCACAGTAGTTTCTTTCACTCTTGTTTGAATGCTCTTTATCCAGTGCCATATGTAATTAACAGTAGTAAAAGAACATTTCCAAAGACATTAGGTTTTTAGTTTGTCCCAAAAAAAGGAAAATTTAAATGGTACAGCAGCCCAATTATTCTTTTGACACTTACTAAGCTTACAGAATTTGAAGTTTTTTACAAATTTTTCAATTAACATCACAACTTTCTTAGCAATGAATTTCTAAGCATAACTACCAATCTTTTCTAAGGAACTGTATTAAAGAGCTCCTTGTTATTTTAACCCAAATAACTCAACAACATTTTTGCACTATAAAGTAAATATGATTTAATGTAATTATGATGATTTTTGTACAGCACGGTATGATAATTACAGGATATTATTTGGAACCTCTATTATATCTCAGTTCTAACTTACTTATTATAGGAACTAGCACTCCAAGTTAAAAAGTGGTGACAAATTCAACCTAAATGTATCAAAGATGAAATATGCATATATAAAAATGAAAATATAGAATATTTGAGGTTTTTTTTAATATCCTCCATCAAGTAGATTGGATACCAATGATTTTCAATATATGTAAATGCAACAGGTGTTTGTGTTTTCAATATACAGCCATCCATCTTAAAGAGATTAAATAAATGATTCTAGCACTATGAATCAAAATGCTGCATCTTGCAAAAGGTATACCAAAACCCAAGGTGTCTACTATGTTTATATTACTTGATTTTATCTCCTTAAGCAATGAAGCACAAGAAGGAACTTCCTCTCCAAATTTTCAATCTCCCAGCTTTTTTCTTCATCTAATACTGCTTCATTTCACAAATCAAAACAATTGCAATGTGGACATCTGCATGCAGACACTCTGATTTGCAAGAAACTACATTTACAAAAACAAAACACCAGGAAATGTGAGGGAAAAGAGCTGCCACCCAGAATCCTGTCGCTAAGCAACAACGGGATGTCTCTCTTCAGTAACCAAATTATCCAGACATCCCCTGTGGGCTCCAGGGCTCTATATGATTTCTATCATTTGACTTTAACTTGAGCCATTTCTGGTCTTTTTCACTTCAGGCAATCAACGCTATTCTGTCAAGTTCATGGGGTAGGGATATCTGTCTCAAAAATGGTCACAACAGTCCCCTTGGATATTCCACTGTCTAACATACCATCTTATGGAAGAATACTTGGAGGAAGTGATAAAAATAACATGAATAGCAAATATAGGTATCTGTGAAAGGGAGCAACTGCAATGAATGAAGATTGTTTATATGCAAAAAATTTAATGTTTGTTGATTTTCAATGAATTTTTTTCTACATGCAAATTTGTCAATGTCAAACATAAGGATATATTTATCTAAAATTACCTATTAGTAGTACAATTGCCTGTAATGGCCCACCAATGAGACTATTCTCTAGGGGAACACACTCTAAGCTAAACTCATTTTTTTTTTTAATTCTGGAAAATACCTTTAGAAATGTATACATATGCCAGACACCTAGGACTTCTGGAACCTGGCAAAACACTTTTTTTTTAATAGGAATGATGCCATGTTAACAGATGGGTGTTAGTGTAGGCATGCCAGGGAATCAAAATGTACATCACGTTCCACTACAAGGGGGCAGAATCTCATCCAGAAATGTCCGTCTGTGCCACTGGCTAAAGGAATATCCTGTTTCAGCTCCACCTAAGAGCCAGGTCACTTAAAACACTAAGTTCTAAAGCCACAAAACAATTTTATTGTTGGATTTGGGGGGAGTTGCTTTATTTTGGTGGGGTTTTTTGTTTTTGTTTTTTTTGTGTGTTTTTTGATTTTGTTTTGTTTTTTGTTTTGTTTTGTTTTGTTTTTGGCTCTTGGCTTTTGGGTTTAAGAATTCACATTCCTCTTGAAAACTAGGACAAGAGCCATTACAATGAAATTTTAAGCACCAAAAATTCTATTACGGCCAATTTCATTTTTCAACTGAATGGCTTGCCTAAATAGGAAAAAAAAATTATGGAAGCCAGCATATAATTTTTGTTAAGGCAGAAAGGATCTCTTGAGTTCTACTTAATTATTTTGAAACTTTTCTGTGTTTCCCTCCTTCTTAGAATCTATAGAAGCTCATCTTACAAGGACAATAAAGAGTATCACTACAACTGTCCTCCCTACTACACAGAATTTTACCAACAGCCAGAAGTGAACATGCTACACAGAACTTAGCCGCTGGTTCAAGAATGTTCACCAACTGTGGTATTAAAGAGGAAACTCACATATTCTCTGGCTTTGACTAGAAGACAGATATTCCCTAAAAAAATTCAAATTAGGAGACTTTGTATTTTAGGTTCCTGTCTCCCTTGAATTTATGATTTCATAACACCTACCAAAGCAATCTTCCACTGATATCACAGTAAATCATTCATGCGTTATGGGTTTTAATTCTGACCAACCTAATGTTTTGATCTTTGGTGATAATGGAAGCTTGGAGGGTAATACCAACTGTAGAGATGACTGTTTAAATTAGACCTGAAAACAATTTCATCTTAAAATTCACACAACTCATATTTGTATTTGCTTTCAATACGAGTTAGATTATGCCAGTTAAAAGTATATCACATTTCATAAGGTATGAAAAATAATTATTTTTACCAATTATTTTAAGAGGTCATTAACATATACTCCCTAATCAGTGTTCATGAGATACTTTTACAATTTTTTTATTTCACCATTTATAGTAGAAAGTAAATTAAAGCCTTTTAGAATATAAAGGAGCACTGTTATTTTATATCATCGCAGATCATATAGCATTAAATGTGACCTTCATCATTTGTGCATTTGTTTTTAAACTTTCACTTTTTTCTTTTTATTGTTACTGTGGTTACTGAGGAATAAATGATCCTTATTACAACACAGAAACAAAGTTCAGGTAGAATAAATGTATCATGTTACAGTAAGTAAAATAACACTCCAGCTACGGAAACAGTTATAACCAGATATACCTGGTATATATTTTAATACTACCTTTCTAAATTCAAGAGAAAATGAAATTCAATATTAAGATACATGGAGATCTCTGGTTTTTAAATTCAGAGCCAATCAATGATTATTGGTAAAACTCCAAAAACTAACACCTTTCCCATCGACCAATCAGTAATTAAATACACTGCAGAACTTAGAAAAGTAACATATTAGTTAAGTTGTATGGAACATACAAAGGCATACTTCTTCTTTTATGAACACAAATACCCCAACTAAATTTCTCTCACAACATGAATCACAAAAATGCGTGGTAGTTAATAGCTACAAAACAAGACATAATTTTTTCATCTTTTTCCAAATATATTACTCCTTTTGGTAAATTACTGTGAAAAAAAAAAGTGCAGCTGTTGCAAACACAAAGTTACCTCCCATTGGCTATGAGAATTATCTAAACGTTACTTGCTTTCATTTGCTCTTCTCATTTGCAAATGTGCCAAGTCGACTAGCCTTTCTATTAAAATAAAGACTACCTTAGCCAAAGAAGAAATTGGACAGATTCTCAGCTATGTCTGCAAACATGCAGAGGAAAAATACACTAATGGAAGCAGCATGATTCTTCATTATGGACCCCTCCAGGTCTTGAAAACCATCCAAGGAGCTATCTCATCAAAAGTTGAAAATCTTCCAAGGATCCCTTCACACACACCCTTTTTAAGTGGTGAGTTTCGATCAAAGATTGTTTCCACTGAAAGGGTTGAGAGGAGCTTCTGGAATGATTTCCATTTTCTGAATCTCATCCAACTTCTATCCAAGCATTGCAAGAGGTTCAATATACCTCATTCCACTTTTAAGGATGAAATACTTCCAAAGAAGAATCATCACCATGATTTCCAAGGACATGTCTTGCTTATGGTTTGGTGATAGAAATTGTCCAGTGGATTCTGTATTTCCTTCTAAATATGTATCTCCCTTCAACCCCAAGGAATGAAAATATTCCAAGGTCTCTTTCAGTCAAGAATCTCCTCATGCTTACTTACACATACATTACAAATGTATCCTCTTTTTACTATGGAAACAATTTCAACTAAGATTCTTAAAATTGTGAAAAAGTTTGCCACTGAAAAGTAATTCCCAATCACATTGTTTTTACTTTGAGGTAGATTTAAGTTTCAGGTAGGCTAAAGCATTTTTAAATAAACAACAAAGAAAAGTATGTAGTGTCTATTCATATATAGAACAATATCAATAATATATTATCTCTATACTTTATTTTTTATGTTATCACTTATTTCTTCCTATTCTAAATTAAATTAATCAAATAATGTAACCCTGAGGTAAGAAGTTAAACTTGGGATAATATTTCAAGAAGAAAGGAGATCTGCATGTGTTCTCATAGTGTAGAGAAAGAATTCAGGCTTCAGTGGACCCAAAAGCACTGTTAAAATGAGGCCAAAATACATAAGCTCAAGAACAAAGTAAAGCCATTTATGTTCTCTCAAGGTCATTTCCAGAACTACTCTGTCCCTCTGATTTGATGGACATTTGTTGGCAGCAATCTGGCCTTTCGTTTCTTCAACCATAATGGGGTACTTTGAATTTGCACAGTTTACTTCTAGCCCTACCTCTTGCTTTGTGAATGTGCTCAGGTAATAAGTTTTCAACAGGCTTTCAGAGTATTCAGCTTAGTTAAAATTAGGCAATTTTATATAAGGAGACTTTGGAAGCTAACTTATATTTGCAATGGCAAAAAAAAATCAAACAAACCCAGTATCCAAGACTAAAGAATAAGGTATTTGGGGAACACAGTATATTCTTAAGCTAAAACACCTGTTAAAGTTATTTGAGATATAAACAAATATCAAAATTATGTTCACTTCAGGTGTACAAAATAGCAATTTGATATTTGTATATGCTGTGAAACTATCACTACCGTAAGTCTGGTCAACACCCATTACCACACAATTAAAGATTTTTTTTTCTTGTAATGAGACCCTTTAAGATCTACTCTTTTAGCAACTTTCAGATATAGAATACAATTTTATCACCTATTATCACCACGCTGTACATTACATCCCAAGTCTTATTTTATAGCTGGAGGTTTGTATCTTTGGACCACCTTCACACATTTTACCCCCTTTTAAAAATTAACTAATTTATCAAAAAACGCTTTGTAAAAACTGGTTTCATTAAAATTAGGGTTTCATTAAAATCAAATATATTGTTTCCTTTAACATGGCTTAATTCACATCCCTGGTGAGTAAAAATTATTCCAAGTTTATCTTTCACCTTCCAGGGTTATTCAGAATAAAAAAAGCTATAGAGATCTTTGAAACTACAACAAAAAGAATGAGTCCAAATCCCATTGTCCCAGCATGGCTACTTCTATGTACTTGCTGTCCTTAACACATTTTTTATGGTTGTAATCACACTGCACACATCCTATTGTTAACATCTTTTTTTCTACTTAATGCAGTATCAAAAATATTTTGCATTTATCTCTTTTTACAAATAAAGTTTTTAATTTCTTCATTGTATGCCATTAAATGAACATACCACTAGAAATTAAATGATCATTTTTTTCCTATTTTTAAACAATTAGCTTGTTTCTAGTCGTTCACTTTCAATAACAACACATTTTTAAATAAGTTTTTCCTCACAGATTTTTAAATACAATTTGGGAATAATTTTAGATTTATAGAAAAGTTACAAAGCAGTACAGAAAGCTCCCATATACCCCTCATCACAGCCTTTAGTTTCTTCTAATGTTGTATTACATTGCCATGGTTCATTCATCAAAATTAGGAAACCAACATTGGGATATTACTTTTAACTCCAGACTGTATCATTAATTTTTCCAGTTTCCCCCATTAATTTTTTAATGATACTACACATTGATATTTAGGAAAAACTAGGCTACTGGGGCACCTGCGTGGCTCAATTGGTTAAGCATCCAACTTTGGTTCAGGTCATGACCTCACAGTTCATGGGTTCGAGCTCTGTGCTCAGAATTCCGAGCCTGGAGCCTGCTTCGGATCCTGTGTCTCCTTCTCTCTCTGCCCCTCCCCTGCTCACACTCTGTCTCTCTCTCTCACTCGCTCAAAAATAAATAAACCTTAAGAATTTTTTTTTTAAAAAGAAAAAAGTAGGCGACGTTTATATGAGGATGAAAGACAAAAAAATGGCTCATTGGGTTATTGTATTAGTTTTGTGTTATGTACCATGAAATCTCTTGCCACCTTCAATTTTTAAGGCCAACTATTTCTCCTCTAAAATAGTGAAAGTAAACTAGTGTACTAATTACACATTAGAAATATAAACAGGTATGTTCCTGTATAAATTTAATTATCTAAAATGTTACTGGGGAGAATATATTTTAACACAGTGTGTGTATTTTGCTCAATCTTTGTACAGACAGTCCATCTTTATTGAACTACACTTATTTGCTCTCTCTGTCAAGTGCTGCAAAAGGACAATACGATGTACCTAAAATAGTTGACTCTCCCCTTTCAGAGGTTTATAAATCCAAAAGTCAGGAAAATAGTCAATTCACAAAGTGACTATGTAAGCACTGGGGCAATGGAGATCACAGAAATGATCACAGAAATTTTCCTGACACATAATCAGAAGCTACTGAAAAGAAAAAAAATTAAGACTAACAAAGATGTTGGGGCGCCTGGGTGGCTCAGGTCACGATCTCGCGGTCCGTGAGTTCCAGCCCCGCCTCGGGCTCTGTGCTGACAGCTCAGAGCCTGGAGCCTGTTTCCGATTCTGTGTCTCCCTCTCTCTCTCTGACCCTTCCCCGTTCATGCTCTGTCTCTCTTTGTCTCAAAAATAAATAAACGTTAAAAAAAAATTTAAAAAAAGACTAACAAAGATGTAGGCAAAATAAATTATAGAAAAGAAAGGTTTTTACCAGAATTTTTATTGCTGTGTGTACTTAGGAATATATATAGTTAATAGTGATTGCCAGTGCTACTGAGGGCTTACTGTGTGCCAAGGACTGCTGGGCAGGTCAATCAATCACCAAACAAGCAGAAGCACAGATATCCGCCAAAATAGCCAATTCAGACTCCCCAATTCAATGAACTGTAGGTTCAATATTAGCCTCTGAATCAGAATGAAACATTAATTTGACCTACAGACATACATAACATCTATTGAACACCTTACGCTGTTATAGGTATACTTTGATACACTGTACATGAATTTAATCACTTAATCCGAATGACCTTATGAAGATCTCCTATGAATTCCATTTAAAGTTGAAGAAACCGGGGCGCCTGGGTGGCGCAGTCGGTTAAGCATCCGACTTCAGCCAGGTCACGATCTCGCGGTCCGTGAGTTCGAGCCCCGCGTCGGGCTCTGGGCTAATGGCTCAGAGCCTGGAGCCTGTTTCCGATTCTGTGTCTCCCTCTCTCTCTGACCCTCGCCCGTTCATGCTCTGTCTCTCTCTGTCCCAAAAATAATAAATAAACGTTGAAAAAAAATTAAAAAAAATAAAATAAAAAATAAAGTTGAAAAAACAGTCACCAAAAGTCACCTAACATACCCAAAATTATTAAAGTAGGAAGTAGAGGAGTCTATATTCAAACACTGGTTGCCTGCCCACTACCTACTGAGAAGGATAAACTGGGTGGTGGGGAGCAGTTCGGGGTGGGGGGGGGGGAGATAGAGATACTGAAGATTAAGAAGTTAATTAGCTGAAATGAAGTAGATCCTTTACTAGTAAGCTTAGCAATGAGTAGTAAAATTTAGATTTGAGAGTCAATAGTACACCAATTTATATTCCCTTTTTATAATAACACCAAAACTAATAGGAAAACAGACTACGTTTGCAACACACAGCATTAGGTTTAAAGTTACATGGATTCTCCTTCTGTATGATATAAATCTTCCATTGATTTCCCTGTTTTTGTTAATAAAAGATAAAACTCATTTTCGTTGGTGCCCAAACAACTATAGACATTAATTTCATTGACCGTGAAAGTTTTTACTTCAAGGGTTCTATAAATCTTTCCTTTTGTTTTTAATGTGTCTTTTAAGCCATTTTGAAAGACCTCAAGATACCCCTGTTTTAAACTTGGCCCGTTAAGTCATAATTTGATCAGTCATTCCCAACTTTGAGGTAGGTTTTAAAAGATTCCCATTTAATCTTTCAGTGCCTAATAACAGTGCTAGGCACTGATCTTGATCCACAGGTCGGGTAGTTACCAGCATGCTCCTATCACTCCCCCAGAATGAGCATAGCTTTCCCCAACGCAGGGCAGTTCACAGATTGACAGTATTTTCTCCTGATCCAAAAAAAATGAGACAAACTTTACTACAACACCCAACTATTGAGGCACTCTGTTCCTGTCCTTCCTCTTTCCCCTTCCCCTTCCCCTCATTATTACATGGATTTCATATGGTTTTATATCATGTTTGATATATTTATTAGAGGTGTGATTAAAAAGCAGAAGATATTTTTATAATCCTTAATGTTCAAATTTGCCCTACTTATTCTCTTTGTTCCTCACTGTTCTGAAGAGTAGAACTCAGAGAGCCTGGCTGACTCAGTCAGTAAAGCATCTGGCTCTTGACTTTGGCTCAGGTCATGATCTCACTATTCATGAGTTTGAGTCCCGCCTCAAGCCTGGTGCTGACAGCACAGAGCCTGCTTGAGATTCTCCCTGTCTCTGCACCTCCCCCACTGACATGCTCTCTGTCTCTCTGAAAATAAATCAACTTCAAAAAAAATCCTTTAAAAATAGAAATAACTCATTTTCATCATTATTATTAAAGTTTATATATATTAAGTAGATAATATAGACTTCACAGATACTAATATAATCTTCACAACAATCCTTTAAGTAACTAGTATATTATCCCATTCTACAGAAGCAATGAGGTAAAGTCAATCGTCCAAGATTACACATTGCTTACTTTGTGGTGCCAGGATTCATTATAGACATTTTGACTCCAGAACTCATGTAGTTAAACACATCATTGACATATTTACTCAATGTATAATACAAAGAATTCCCTTGACTCATGTATTCATCACTGATGTAATATACAAAACATAAAAAAAATTATTATGCAAATATTTAGAGAGTAAAAAATAGCAAAAACTTTAAAAATTAACAGGGAATGTTGAAACTAGTTTTGATTCAAAGCCAAAGTTATATTTTCCCAACTACCCAACTATTTGTGCTAATCTAGCATCCCCATAAAGCAGCTACCACAGATAAACTGTGAAAGGTGTTATCCAAATGCTTGAATGGGTACATAATGTTTTCAGTGTTTACTTAAGTGTTTCATTCTATAATTACCATCTTCCCTGTTAATATTTCACCTTTAGTGTTCTTGATAGGGGCACATTTATTGCCTGAGCACTTCTGGAGCTAGTTAGAAAAAAATATATATTGCATGTAAATTAAAGTAGCTTCCAATGTGTAAATTGCTTCAAAAGTATCTCAAGCCATATATGCTGATGTGAAACACACCCGGGATTTATTGACATTCATTCTGTTCAGGTAACTGCAGTCCTATATGTGGTCTTTTTATTGTTGACAGATATTGTAAGGCAAAAATAAAGCAAAATCAGCTTTACTATTTACAACATGACTAAAGGACTGACAGAATATATAATCTATTGTATTTTCTAAGAGAATCAACCAAGGAATTACAAATATAAAAGGAAAGACAATAATGTTCCAAATGTTTGCAATCAGGTAATAAAATAACCCACCGTTATTGAAATAAAGCACAAAGAAAAATTGTTTTTAACTCTCCAGTATTTGTGTTGGCTACTCAATGACTAAACTAAAATTTCTAGACAATTCAGGTTTACCTAAAGATATGTACTCTTGGCCTTTGTTTTGTTTTGCTTCTTCATTTCCTAGTAATCTAGACACAGGCAGTAGGCAATGGTAAAAGATTTAACTGCAAAAATAGTTGCCGGAGCTGAACTAATTAAAACACAAGAGTTGGGTTGATTCTTATACCAGGACTTTGGAATCAGGACATGCACCAAATACATGATCTAAAATCGAAGTCTATAGAACACTCTGGCTGGTGGTAGTGTAAGGACATAGCTTTGATAAACCTTTGAAATAGTATTTTTGGTTTTGAAAATACACAGTTGTAACAAATTGGGCAAGGTACCAAATTGGTTAAATCCTCAGGTCTTTTTATCATTTTTAGTTTTCTCATTGATAATCTATATAATGGTAATAAAATGGAAATGCATGTACAAGAATTCAATGACATCATACATGTTAAACACTAGCAGCGCTCTTGGAAATTAGAAAGGAGGGATTATAGTGAAAATTTCAAACCTTGGTTTTCACTATTTGAGCCCAAATTCTTACTCCATTCTTCTTAAGCTGAGTGACCTGAGGACGAAAAGCACTTAGAACAGTGCTCAGTAGGATGGACAAATACCAACCCCGTGACTTCACATTCTTCTAATGAGGAGCTCAACAGGTCTATCCCACCTTGATTATTCTCTCTTCCCACTCTTCTGCCCGACCGTTGTGTTCCCCGTCCACTTTCAGAAGAGGAACAAAAATATGCAGGTGCACACACAGGACCTTACCTTATTCCCCCTGTGACAGTCCAACCCTGGCAATTGTGTCTGATCAACACAAGTTGTGCAATTTTAGTCTCTTCCAATTAGTTATCCAAATAGCCAGATGTTTTATTTGACATCACCAGTGGGCACATCAACTGGAAACAATATATGTAACTCAAACTCCATGGCATAGGGAACATCACACAACTTTCCATCAGCAAGGTTAGCAATGGGAAACTAACACTAACATATAAAGAAACAGGTAACTACTGAATGCTAGTTAACAATACTGTTTTTTTTTATTTTTTTAATGTTTTTATTTGTTTTGAGAGAAAGACAGAGAGAGAGTGTGGAGGGGAAGGGGCAGAGAGAGAAGAGAAAGAAAATCCCAAGCAGGCTCTGCATTGTCAGCACAGAGCCTGCTGGGGCTCCAACTCACAAAGTGTGATTGAAAAAATCAAGAGTCAGATGCTAAACCAACTGAGCCACCAAGGGGCCCCGACAATCCTGTTTTTAAAAGGAATGTTTCCTTATCTATTCACTTTAGCTTCAGATTTCACTGTCAAAGACAATATTCTTACAGATAACCTTGAAAAAGAAAAAAAGGCTACACTATCTGTTTACTTAGAGAAGTTAAATGGTGCATATAAACATTTCTGTTACATAGTACACAACAGTGACTGATGTTAGACCATAAATTACCTTTGTCATTCACTTTGACTGCAAAGTAACCTGTACTTATTTATCTTGGTTTAGATACGCCCTTCAGTTTTCAACTAACACTGAAAAATAAACATACTCTGATTCAATAAGGAAAATCCAAATTTGCCAAATTAGCCTAACATCAAAGCAAGGGTTAGCCCTCAAATGCTCAGCATTACATATGTTTACAGAAAACAAGGCACAAAATGCAAGCTTCTTGATTTTTCTATTACTTTTCTTTCTCACACTTAGTGGGAAAAGTAATAAATATTTAATTTGTCACGTATAAGTACAAATTAGCTCCGTTACTTAATAATTTCTTAGTCTTTGGCAAAACTGTCTCTATAGCTCAGATTCTTTATCTGCAAAATGGAAATGACCACTATGGTAATCTCCCAAGGGAACCACTGAGGATGAAATAATACATATAATGCTCTTCCAACAATGATTGTGATACAATAAGTGCTCAATAGGTGTTGGTTGTTAATAATATTAATGAGAAGAAATGGGCAAAAGACATGAATAGACATTTCTCCAAAGAAGACATCCGATGGCCGACCAACACATGAAAAAATGCTCAACATCACTCATCATTAGGGAAATACAAATCAAAACCACCATGATAGCACCTCACACCTGTCAGAATGGCTAAAATTAACAACCCAGGCAACAATAGATGTTGGTGAGGATGCGGAGAAAGAGGATCTCTTTTGCATTGTTGGTGGCAATGCAATCTGGTGCAGCCACTCTGGGAAACAGTATGGAGGTTCCTCAAATAACTAAAAATAGAACTACCCTACAACCCAGCAATCGCACTACTAGGTATTTATCCAAGGGATACAAGTGTGCTGTTTTGAAAGGGCACATGCACCTCAACGTTTATGGCAGCACTATCAACAATAGCCAAAGTATGGAAAGAGCCCAAATGTCCATCGATGGATGAATGGATAAAGAAGATGGGGTATGTAATGGAATATTACTCAGCAATCAAAAAGAATGAAATCTTGCCATTTGCAACTACGTGGATGGAACTGGAGGGTATTATGCTAAGTGAAATTAGTCAGAGAAAGAGAAATATCATATGACTTGACTCATATGTGAACTTTAAGAGACAAAACAGATGAACATAAGGGAAGGGAAACAAAAATAATATAAAAACCGGGAGGGGGACAAAACATAAGAGACTCATAAATATGGAAAACAAACAGAGGGTTACTGGAGGGGTTGTGGGAGGGGGATGGCCTAAATGGGTAAGGGGCATTAAGGAATCTACTCCTGAAATCATTGTTGCACTATATGGTAACTAATTTGGATGTAAATTAAAAAAATAAAATTAAAATAAATAAATAAATAAATAAATAAATAAATAAATAAAAATGTAAAAAACATAATAATCTTAATGATACCACTTTAAAAACTTCAGGTACTCTACTCGCCTCAGAGATATCCCTAGCCAATAGCAATAAGAGTTATTTATTAAACCACTGGCATACATCAACAACTTAATCATTAAGACAACCTTAACCAAGTACCAAATTTTATGCCTGTATCAAGTTCCAACAGAGGTTCTGAAATCCAGTGTGTGACTCAGATAGATCCCTCTGGCAATATTTGAATATTTGAAGGAAAAACTGAAATTGGTCCCGATAGGAAATTATGTCAATGGTCAAAAGAAAACATTTAAGAACATAAAGGCAGACAGTGACAGTTGTTATGTGAAGCATGGGAGAGACAGGAGATGTAAGAAAGAGAAACTATACAAGCTTATCACTGATGTAGCATGAATAGTACCAAAAAAAAACAAACAAACAAACAAACAAACAAAACCTGACAAGAGTTAGACTTTCTCGAACAGGGGCCCTTCTTATATTTCTCTAGTATATGCTTGAACAATTATCTTTAACCCAAAATGTATCTCAACTCTTTTATTTTTAAATAATTATACTGCATCTCATTGTAGAAGACAGAATGCTAACAGCTGGTAAAATATGATTAGCTTCATTAGTACATCAGGCTAAACTATCCATATGTTAATCAATATATTTATGTTAATTACTAATTTTCATGTCTCGCAACAAAGGTGCAAATTGTGGCATCAGCTGACCTTCATGGCACACACGGTATCAGCGATGCTTTTTTTTTCTTACTAAGTTGTGCAACTGCTAAAATTAATTGCACCCCAGGGCTATTATATTATGCATGAGTTGTCACCCAAATGAATGACAATGTTTGAGAGGGAGTCAAAGAATAGAGGTTTAGATGTGTTCTCAGTGCACACAGCCAGCTACTGACAACTGACATGATACCCAATTACAAGAGCACTAATTAAGGCTATCAAATGAGCTTGTGCATTTTTGTCCATCACTAGGATTTTCAACCTCAGCTTTTGAATTTTCTTTCGGTAAATGGGGAAAGAACCTTTTCAGAGTAGTTCTTCTTTTCGCTTTCTGAAACTAGGATTTATCACTTGAGAAGTTATAAATGTGATTATTTTGCTGTGCCCAGTTCTAACATGTAACAAAATACCAACAATATACTTTTATTTTCCCTATTTCAGAACTCAGAAAGAGTTATAGTCAGGTATATAGTTCCTCTTTTAACACTGAAGCAATGATAGTGATATTCCAAAAGTTTGATTTCATGTGAAATGCAGGACATATTATGGAAAAAAGAGCCCTGGGGCACTTGGGTGGCTCAGTTGGTTAAGTGTCCAACTTCAGCGTAGGTTATGATTTCACGGCTTGTAAATACGAGCCCCATGTTGGGCTCTGAGCTAACAGCTCAGAGCCTAGGACTGTTTCAGATTCTGTGTCGCCCTCTCTCTCTGCCCCTCCTCCTTTTGTGCTCTGTCTCTGTCTCTCTCTCTCTCTCTCTCTCTCTCTCTTTCAAATAACTATTTAAAAACATAATTTAAAAAGAGCCTTAAGAATACAGTGTTCATTATGGTCTATACTGGAAAGGAATTTAGCTAGCTAAATGTATAACTTACATGGATGCCTGGGTGGCTCAGTCAGTGAAGCATCTAACTTGGTTTCAGCTAAGGTCATGACCTCACAGTTGGTGAGTTCAACTCCATGTCTGGCTCTGCACTGACAATGTGAAGCTTGCTTGGGATTCTCTCTCTCTCTCTCTCTCTCTTGCTGCCCCTTCCCTGCTTGTGCACTTGTTCTCTCTTTATCTCTCTCACTATCTCTTTTGCTTTCTCTCAAAATGAATAAATAAACTTAAAAAACTTAACACAGAAAATTTCACTTACAAAGTTACTTTTTTTTTTCAGAAAGAAGATGAACATAATGGCTCACATTTCTCCATATGCAAAGTGGAGCCAACTTGTATTCCACAGGATAATGAATGAATGTCTTAATATTTTCAATGAAATTACTAGGACTGTGTGTGTAGGTAGATATATCAATGCATATATATTCAGTTTAGTATGTATTATTTAACACATATATGAAAAATATATAATATTTTTCATATCATATATTTGACTTGCATGTAATGTTCACTATACATTCAGTGATATATCAATGCATATATATTCAGTTTAGTATGTATTATTTAACACATATATGAAAAATATATGATATTTTTCATATCATATATTGACTTGCATGTAATGTTCACTATACATTCAGTGAATGTATGTATGTGTGTCTAAGGTTTCACCAGAAGGACCTAGGAATCTTTCTAATATTACTTTGTAAAATAAAAGTTAACACTACTTTTACTTAATATACAGAGGTACATGCATACGTGTGCACGCATCGTACCTAGTTAAGAGATGTGGGGAATGAAGTCACATCATGGTGGCATAAGATGCCCTCCTCTTTGTCCTCACTTATTACCATTAATTTGACATCTATTCATGTGGGAGTTGTGAGATCCAGCACAATATACCAAGGGTATTAGGAGGAGTCCAACCACGCACTGAGTAATCGGCAGACAAACCAGAGTATGGGCTGTGGAAGCAGCAGCAGCTTACAAACCTATCACAGTCCTATCACAGGGAAAACCTGAAGAGTAAGAAGGATGACAGACACCCATGGACAAGAGACACTATGTAGAAGTCCCTCTTTCCCAAAGAAAGATTCCAGCATTCTGTTTAAGCATTTAATAAAGAAGAAAAAAAAAGTCTAGAAGCATTGGAGACATTAAGAGGAACTTTGTCAGGACCACCCAACCCCAGAAATGTCAAGTACAGGGTTGAACAAGCTGGTGGAGACCATTCCCACACTGGAAAGAGAAGTCTGAGTGAGTGCCCTGCCAGCTAACCCATGCAAGATGTTGCTGAACAAATCCATTTCTTCTTTCTTTCTTTCTTTCTTTCTTTCTTAACTTTTATTTATTTTTGAGACACAGAGAGAGACAGAGCACAAGTGAGGGAGAGGCAGAGAGAGTGGGAGACACAGAATCTGAAGCAGGCTCCAGGCTCTGAGCTGTCAGCACAAAGCCAGATGCAGGGCTTGAACCCATGAACCGTGGGATCATGACCTGAGCCATAGTCCAACACTTAACTAACTGAGCCACCCAGGCACCTCTGAACAAACCCATTTCCAACTGCAGCACACAGAGTATTGAGGCAGGACCTCCAGGAGTGGCCAGAGGGAAGAGATGGGAAGGAGGCAGATAAGAATATTAAGGAGCATTAAAAAGATATGTTCCTATTGGCAGCTTTGAGGACTCCAACAGGAATTTCATCCTGAGCCACTGGGAGAACCTCACCAAGGATCCCATCTGCTCCTTGGGCACGCCCAGTACACTAAATATTAAACTCACACTTCTCACCACTTAGCAACTGGTTCATTGTGTGCAATCCCTAGTGAGCTGCAAGGTCAAGCTATAGTTAACAGGGAGTTCCCTCAAAAAAAAAAAATAAATAAATAAAAGTCTGGAGACCATGGGCAGAGCAGAAACAACAACCTTTATCTATAGCACCACCTTCTGGAAAACAAAAATAGCTTCCAAAAGCCAAACTGGTTAAGTTGTAAGAACCAGGAAAAACCTACAAGGGTAAAAAAAAATATGACAAAACGGAGCAACAAGTGTGGACATGTACCCATACAAGTTTGGGTAAAGTACCACACAGAAGCAGGACAAAAGAAGAATATGGTTCACCAGAAGACAACAAGTAAAGATTTGAGGTGGTATCTGCTGTTTCATGTGTGAAAACAACAATGCAAAGTTCCAGGGAATATGAAGAATCAAGGTCACGTATCAACACCAAAACGTAACAATAATCCTCCAATAATTAAATTTAAAAGCCTGCAATTTTATGATTTTGCTGATAAAGAATCCAAAATATCTGTTTTGAGGAAACTCAACTAGCTACAAGAAAACATAGAAAGACAATTCAATCAAATCAGGAAAATATTTTATGAACAAAATGAAAAGTTTAACAGAGATAGAAATCATAAAAAAGAACCAACAGTAATTCAGTGTCTGAAGAATTCAATCAACAAAATGAAAAATGCAGTAGAGAGCATTTATAGCACAAGAGATCAAACAGAAGACAGAATCAGTGATCAGGTCAGGAACTCTGAAATAATGTAGTCAGAAGAGATAGAAAGAAAAAATTAAAAAAAAGAATGAAAAGGAATAGACAGCCTATGTTAGCTAAGGGATACCATCAGATAGATGTTTAACTGGAGTTCCAGAAAGAGGAAAGAAGGAAAAGAGAGCACAAAGTTTGTTTAAAGAAGTCACATCAACTCACAGGAGTAGGAAGAAAGAGAGGAAAAACAAACACCCAAAACACAAAACAGACAGAAAGCAATTATAACATGGCATTAGTAAGTCCTTCTGTATCGGTAATTACTCTAAATGTAAATGGATTGAATTCATCCATCAAAAACCACAGAGTGACTGGATGTATGAAAAACTAAGACTCAACTATGCTGCCTACTAGAGACTTACTTCAGCTTTAGGAACACTCAGAGCTTAAAAGGGAAGCGAAGGAAAAAGATACTCCATGCAAGGTCAAATCCAAAAAGCAGGGTTAGCTATTCTAGTATCAGGAAAATAAACTTTAAGACAAAATGAAAAAAAGAAAACACAGAGAAAATCATTTTATAATGATAAAGGAGTCAATTCATCAGGAAGATCTAACAGTCATAAATATATATGTACCCAACATTGGACCATCTGAATATATTAAGCAAATATCAATAGATCTGAAAGAAACAGACAATAATACAAGAATACTAGAGACTTCAGTACCCCAGGTATAGCAATGGTGAGATCCAAACCAAAATCTCTAAGACAACATGGATTTAAAATACACATTAAACCATATGCACTTAATGGACATTTACTGAACATTCCATCCAACAGCAGAGCACACATTCTTCTCACATGAACATGAAACACAGCCCAGGAAAGATAATATGACTGACCACAAAACAAGTCTTAGCAAATTTGAGAGAAGTGGAATCATATCAAGTATCTTTTTCAACCACAATAGTAGGATACTAGAATTTGACAAGAGCAAAGCTGGAAATTTACAAGCATGTAGAAATTAAACACATTCCTAAACATGCTTTTTTTCTTTTGATCTCTAAGGAGAAATTAAAAGGAAAATCAAAAAATGTCTCAAAGCAAAACTGGGTACAAACACAAAAATACCTATGGAATCCTGCAAAAGCAGTTCCAAGAGCAAAGTTCATAGCTATAAACATCTACATTAAGAAATAATAAGCAACGTAACATTACATCTCCAAGAAGTAGAAAAGAAGAAACAGCCCAAAGTGAGTAGAAAGAAGGTGTTAACAAATAAATGAAATAGATATAAGTGAAATAGAGACCATAAAAGCAATAGAAAGATCAAAATTTGTAATTAGTTTTTTAAAAGATAAACCAAATTGATAAAATTTTAGCCAAACTAAGATAACTCAAAGTAAAAAATGAAAGGAGACATTATACATGTTACCAGAGAAATATAAATGATCATAAGATACAACTATGAATAATCATATGCCAACAAATTAGGCAACCTAGAAGAAATGGATAAATGCCTAGAAACTTACAAACTACCTCAATGACTCATGAAGGAAAGCAAAATCTGAGTAAACCAATGAGGAAGTTTAAGTCAATAATAGAAACCTACCAACATAGAGAGGGTCAGGACCAGATGAGCTTTCCACTGTTGAATTTCACCAAACCTTCAAGGAAGAATTGACACCAATCTTTCTCAAACTCTTCCAAAAATTTCAGAGGATCAAAGACCCCCAAACTGATTTTTCAAAGACAGGATTTCCTTGAGACGAAAACAAAATACAGGCACAGCAAGAAAATTACAGACCAACATTCTTGATGAATCTACAGGCAAAAATTCTCAATGAAACACCAGATTAAATGGATTACACACCTTGATGAACTCAGATTTATTTCTGTGATAAGGGATGGTTCCACATATGCAAATTAATACATGTGATATACCATATTGAACAAATGAAAAATAAAACTGATACATACCTCTCAATAGATGCAGCAAAAGCATTTGACAAAATACAGTACCCTTTTATGGTAACAACCCTCAAGAAATTAGGTAAAGAAAGAATATGTGTCAACACGATAGAGGCCGTAAACACTAGATCCACAGGTAATTACATATTCAATACTGAAAGGTTGAAATCTTTTCTTCTAAATTCAGGGCCAAGACAAGACTGCCTACTCTTACCACTCTTTTTCAACATAGATCTGCAAGTCCTAGCTGGAGTCATTAGGCAAGCAAAAGAAATGAAAGCCATCTAGACTGTAAAATAAGTAAAACTGTAATTATTTGTAGAGATATAATCTTATATAAAGAAAACCCTAAAGCCCATCAAAAACCTGTTGGGACTAATCAACAAACTCATTAAAGCTGCAGGGTATCAATTTAACATATAGAAATGAGTACTGTGTCTGCACACGAGCAATAAACTTTCTGAAAAAGAAAAAAAAACTATTCCATTCAGAATCTAGCTCAAGTAAGATACTTAGGAATAAAATTAAGCAAGGATATGAAAGACCTGTATAATATAAACTACAACTAAGAATTTAAGAAGACATAAATGGGAAGATGTCCCATGTTCATGGATTAGAATAATTACTGTTATTAAAATCACATACAACCCAAAAGCTGTTTATAGATTCAATGTAATTCCTATCAAGACTCTTGTTATTTTTCACAGAAAAAAAAAAAAAACTTCCTGAAGTTTGTATGGAACCAAAACACACCCCCAAACATCTCAAACAATTCTGAGAAAGAAGGACAAAGCCAGCGGCATCCCATTTCCTGATTCCAAACTATACTACAAGGTTCGAGTAATTAACACAGTATGGTTTTAGTATTAAAATAGACACATAGACTAATGGAACAGAATACGGAGTCCAGAAATAAACCAATGCAAATAGGGTCAACTAATACTGGACAAGGGGGCCAAGACAATACAATAGGGAAATAAGAGTCTCTTCAATAAATGATGGAAAAACTGGATAACCACAGGTTATTAAAAACAGACCACAGAAAATTAAAACTAAACACTTAACTTATATGACACACAAATATTAACTTGAAATGGATTAAGTACGTAAACATAAGACCTACACCCTAAAACTCCTAAAAGAAAATATAGGGTAAATTCTCCTTGACAATCATTTTGGCAATGATTTTTTATATAGGATACCACAAGTTCAAGCAATAAAAGCAAAATCAGTAAGTGAGAATACATGAAATTGAAAAGCTTCAGCACAATAAAAGAACAATCAACAAAATGAAAGTGTAAGCTGTAGGTCAGGATAAAATATTTGCAAACTGTATACCAAATATTAACTAATATTTGCAATAAAGAAATTCATACAATTCAAACAAAAAAACAAAAAAGCCCTAACAATCTAATTAAAAAGTGAGCAAATTGGAATTTACATTTTTTCCAAAGAAGACATACCAACACCATTTGCAACAACAGGGATGGACCTTAAGGGCAGTATACTAAGTAAGAGTAGTTAGAGAAAGACCTGGGCACCTGGGTGGCTCAGTGGTTACACGTCTTTCTTTGGTTCAGGTCATGATCTCACAGTTCATGGGTGCTGACAGCTCAGAGCCTGGAGCCTGCTTCACATTCTGTGTCTCCCTCTCTCTCTGTCCTCCCCTGCTTGCGCGCGCGCTCTCTCTCTCTCTCTCTCTCTCTCTCTCTCAATAAACATTTTTTTTTAATTTTTTTAAACAAAGAAAGACCAATACTGCAAAATTATCACATGGAATCATATAAACCAAGTACACTAGTGGTTACCAGAAGCTGGGGGATGTAGGAATTTAAAGATATTGTTTAAGGGTACAAATTTGCAACTAATAAATTCAGATGTAATGCATAGCACAGGTGATTATCGTCAACAATACTATTATAAACTTCAAAGGTTCTAAGAGACTAGATCTCAACTATTCTAGTCACTCCAAAAAAACAAATGACAATATGTGACATGATCAAGTTATTAATGTTACAGTGACAATCACTGAAATAACATCAAACCAATACATTGTATGCCTTAAAGTGACATGATGTTATATGTCAATTATATCTCAAAAGTTAGATTGTAAGATTTCCTCTAGAATTTATTGGAAAATGATCATCTTATCTACCTCCAGATTTAGATGTCAGAGTCAAGGAGATCAAATCTGATTTGTACTTTGTTTGACCTACTTAAAAATTGTGTCTCTTTTTCTTAAATTAATTCCATACCTCTTAAAATAAAGTCCAATGATTAAGCAATGTAGTTGATATCTTCCTCGTGTAGTGTTAGGTCATTTCTCTGGCCAATCTCCTCAAAATATAATTAAAGGAGAAGAAGAGAGGACATGAAAAGCAGAAGGTGAAAAAAAAATAGACTGCTAGGGAAGCCCTGAGCGCCTACATTATGACAGAGGGCTAACAGTTGTCTACCAATCATGTGCAGGTAATGCTGCTGTTAATGGTTGTACTCTAGTCTTGTCCTCTTTCTAGATTACCCTGTTTTTGACATTTGTAACCTAACTCACTGCAGTTATCAGCCCTGTTGCTCCAGAGCAGACTAACTGCCTATGTGACCCACAGAAGTATGAGAAATAACATGAGTTTATGTAAGCCACTGAGGTTTCATGATAGCTGAATAAGCACTAAGTGAGAAAAGATGCAAAGCATTAATCCAACTGAGATTATGAATCCGATTCAACAGCTAAATTTTCTTTTGCTGACAAATCTGACCAGTAACCCAACTAACGCAGCACAACCATGGCTAAGAATTACTTACTGGCTTATATGACAGACCATCAAATTCTGTAACTGTAATGTGCTGTTAGTAGTTTTTAACTTCAGTGGTTCAAAACTGTTTGCTGAGTATTCTGGTTTACAGGAAAAGCTTCAAAGTCTGTCTTGAAAGAAAGGCCAACATTATGCTCTGCCTCTAGTGGACCACATAGGTGTTAAATACTGACCTTTCATTTCAGGTAAGTTTTTATTTTATAAAAAAGGCCCACCTGAAAATAATTTTTTACAAAAAATCAAAAAATCATCAATCTTCTCCAAATGCGTTATAATTATTAAGCCAAGACCCAGAGAAGGTCCTTTGTTCAAGTTCATATAGGTGAGAATGAGAGAAGAATCCAAACTCCTTTTCCTTCCTAAAACATCCTCAGAATTTTAATTTGGAAAACAATGGCCTCTTAGCCCTGTAGGCTAAGAAGTAGTTAACATCTCTGTGCTTTGCTTTTTTTATTCAGTCAATCAATAATTATTTACTAAACAACAGTCCTCTCACCTACCTATAGGTCCTACCTTAGGCACATTTCCCTCTGAAAGAAGAACCAACCTAAAGTTATAAAATAGCAGGACTGAGGTAGCATTTGTCAAAGAACTAAGTTTCACTAGCTACTGGGTTTATTAACATAAGCAAAACTCCACTCCCCTTTCCCTTAATGAAAAAAATCAGTCCTTTAAGTCTTATACTCCATATACAGTTTTTTTTTTTTTGACTTAAATATTTTACTTATTTCTGAGAGAGAGAGAGAACATGAGTAGGGGAGGGGCAGAGACAGGAATCTGAAGCAGGCTCCAAGATCTTAGCTGTCAGCACAGAGCCTGATGTGGGGCTCAAACTCCCAAGCCGTGAGATCATAACCTGAGCGAAAGTCAGACGCTCAACTGACTAAGTCACCCAGGCGCCCTCATATACATAGTTTTTAATATTGAGTATTTAATATTTGGTCCTAATATAAGGCATCATTATATTAGCTGCCTACATACTGAAGTACAATTTATTATAAATAAACTCCACTCATCTTGCAAACTAAGAGCAAATCAATCGCATTTGCTTAAATTTCCCAACTAATGGGTGCACTCTATTTTTCTTTTTCCTCCACTATGCAGCAAATAGTGAACTCTCATATAGCATACATTTATATATGTGTATATATATGCACGGATGTGTAGATGTTTGGATGTGTGTATACACACACACACACCAAAGACACATGGGTGCCTGGCAGAGTCAACTCTAGAACCCACATCTTCCAGTTCTATTTCCTTAGTTATACCCCACCCCCAAAAGTAAACTGTTTTGTCCTCTGTCTCATAATCCAGTCAGACTCAACTTACCTGTCCTATCCATACCATTAATTCAGTTAAAGTCTAATTTATCTGGAAGAAAGAATAAGGTTACACTACTTACTTAAAAGTAGCAACTGAACAACCAAAAAAATCTTAGAAAATTATGGACTGAGGAGTATCTCTCTACAACTCTTTTTTTATTGAATTCTCACTTTTCCTGCTTAGTTACGTCTATCCTTATAGAATTTTATTTTTGATCAGGAATAATCTATCTAGACAAATTTCTCATGTCCATGTAGGTCTCAAACTGTAGGTATCCTGAATCAAGTGCTATAAAAACATGATGTCACTGAGGTTAAGTAGAGAATGATTATATGAGTTATAATTAGAAGAATCATTAACATGGGCATTTGGGTGGCTCAGTCAGTTAAGCATCCAAGTTCAGGTCAGGTCATGATCTCACAGTTCATGGGTTCGAGCCCTGCAACAAGCTCTGTGCTGACAGCTCAAAGCCTGGACCCTGCTTCAGATTCCATGTCTCCTCTTTCTGCCCCTCCTCCGCTAGAGCTTTGTCTGCCTCTGCCTCTCAAAAATGAATAATGTTTATCAAAAAAGATAGTTAAAAAAAATATGTAGTGAGTTTATTATGATCCACACATTGTTAGCAGTCCTTTACATATACTTATATCATTTTCATCCACAAAATAACCTTATGATGTGGGACTATTTCCAAATGAGGAAACTAAGACACAGAGGACTTAAACAATGTGTCACATGGCCAATAAATGGTAGAGGCAAACTTCAAATCCTGCCAGTGTCATGCCAGGAATTGATATCGGACTATAACTATGAAAGCATTCGTCTGTCAAGTATGGTTCGGTACATCCTTATTCAAAGGGATAGTTATAGCTAACATTTATTAGGAAATTACCTCATGTAAACCTCACAACCATGCCTCTGAGGGAGGTACTGTCACCAATTCAGTTTCCCCGGGAAGGAGACTGAGATAGAGATTCGAGTGCAGGATGCTTACTGGGTAACTCACCTCAGGACTGACAGCTGAAGCGAAGGGAAGGAAGTGAGATTAGGCACAGGAGGAGCTCAGCTGTGGAACAGCCACAACACACATCTCATTATTCTTCCCAGGGAGCTCTGGGGCAGAGAATGCCCTATAGAGGTTCATGAATTGGGGCAAAGGGGTTAGGTGTTTGTACCCATCAGACACCAGATGTGAGCTGTCTCCGGAAGTGTTGAGGCCTTGGGTAAGGGCAGAGGGCAAGATCCAGAAGTGCATTCAGCTCTGAGTCATCAGCTCCGACAGCCCTAGCAGCTGGGGAATGAGAAATTTAGTCCTCAAGCAATGGGAGAGTGCTAGTCGGACTCTGGGTGGTGTGCTGGGTGTTTACGGATGAAAAAAGCTAAAGAATCACATGCCTCAAATCAAATAAATAGCAAGTAACATATGAGGCATGACTCCAGATCTCTTGGGCTCTTGAGCGAGTGCTAACCAGCGTGTTATGTTGTCTCAAGATATGTAAAAACTACTGGGGACCAAAGGAAAAAAATAGCAGGAGTGTGGTAGGAACAAATACATCTATATGACTACAAGGGAAGCTAGGTCACTCTTTCCAGGATATCAGAGGTTAAGGTCAAATGATCGCTGAGAAGGGACAAAATAAGGGAACAAGGAATTCAACATCCATTTTGATTTTATGTATAGTGATTGTTAGCTATCTTTTCAAAATGATATAATATATCTTTCTTAAAGGAAAGACTACACCAAAATAAAAAGCTTTTGCACCGCAAAGGCAACTATCAACTAAACAAGAAGGCAACCTACTGAATGGGAGAAGACATTTGCAAAGGTTATATCCAATAAAGGGTTAATATCCAATATGAGTTAAGGGCTTTTATATTTCAAAACCAAACCCAACAAAAGAATGCATAAACAATCCAATTAAAAAGTGGGCAGGACCTAAACAGCCATTTTTTTTTCCACAGAAGACATACAGATGGCAAACAGACACATGAAAAGTTGGTCAACATCACTAACCATCAGGGAAACTCAAATTAAAACCACAATGAGATAACACTTTACACCTGTCAGAATGGCTAAAATCAAAAACACAAGAAACATCAACTGTACATGAGGATATGGAGAAAAAGGAACTCTTTGCACTGTTGGTGGAAATGTAAACTGGTACAGCCCCTGTGGAGAAAAGTATGAGGTTCCTCAAAAAAAAAAAAAACAAACAAACAAAAAAAAAACAATTACCATACAATCCAGTGATTCCACTTCTAGGGATTTACGCAAAGAAAACAAAAACACTAGTCCAAAAAGATATATGCACATTTATATCTATTGCAGCATCATTTACAATAGCCAAGATATGGAAGCTACCCAAGTATTCACTGATAGATTAATGAATCAAAAAGATGTGGTATGTTGGGGCACCTGGGTAGCTTAGTCAGTTAAGCGTCCAACTTCAGCTCAGGTCATGATCTCAAGGTCAGTGAGCTCGAGCCCACTTCAGGCTCTGGGCTGACAGCTCAGAGCCTGGAGCCTGCTTCAGATTCTGTGTCTCCCTCTCTCTGTCCTTCCCCTGCTCGTGCTCTGTCTCTCTCTCTCTCAAAAATAAACAAACATTAAAAAAATTAAAAATATATGTGGTGTGTACACAAATACGCACACACCCACTTACACATACACAGTGGAATAGTACTTGGCCATAAAAAAAGAATGAAATCTCACCCTTTGCAACAACATGGATGGATCTACAGAGTATAATGCTAAGCAAAATACGTCAGTCAGACATAGACAAATAGACAAATACTATGAGATTTCACTCCTATGTGCAATTTAAGAAACAAAACAAATTAATAAAAAAAAAGAAGAGACAAAGAGACTCTTAAATTTAGAGAGCTGGTGGTTGTCAGAAGGGAGGAGGATTGGGGGATGGGCAAAATAAAGGAGATTAAAAGTACACTTATCTTGATGAGCACTGATAACTGTATAAAAGGTTAAACCATTATACTGTATCCCTGACAGTAATGTAACACAAATTTACATTTGTAATGTATGTTAATTATACTTGAATAAAAAATGATACAACATATTTCTTTCAATAACACAAGGTATTTTTGAAAGTTTACACCCAAAAGACAAAGATTAAAAATAGAAATTCAGACGCATTAGGAATATAAGAATAGAATTCCCACAGCAGTAATCTCCAACTTTTGGTAAATTAGGCTTTCTTGACCTAGAAATCACGTATGTGTAATTAACTCTACTTATAGAGGGCAAGGGAATAGAATTCTGCGTGCAAACATACTAGTGAAAATTGATATGCTGATATATTTTTATCTATGTACTTTAGCTCAGATAATTTAATGGTTAACTATCATGAAGAACCCCTAAGAATGTTTCACTTTTTTTGGCTAATTGAACAGCAAATGAATACAACTGTTAATTAAACTTTTTCAAAACTACAGAACTTACCTTAGAACGTCTTTTAAAGGCTCTAATTTCCAATGTATCAAAGAGGGAATCTTATCCTTCCTATTCTGTATTAAACCAATGTGAGTCAATGGAGAAAATCTGAAGAGAAGTAATTCCAAGCAGGATTACATGGGAGTGTGAGAAGAATTTGAAGGGGAACCATGGAGTGAAGGGAGAGGCAGAGATGGAGGAGCTTGTTTAAGGTTTAACTGTAGAAATGGTCAAGAACCATGAGGTCATTAGAAATGGAAAAGATTCGGGGCGCCTGGGTGGCGCAGTCGGTTAAGCGTCCGACTTCAGCCAGGTCACGATCTCGCGGTCCGTGAGTTCGAGCCCCGCGTTGGGCTCTGGGCTGATGGTTCGGAGCCTGGAGCCTGTTTCCAATTCTGTGTCTCCCTCTCTCTCTGCCCCTCCCCCGTTCATGCTCTGTCTCTCTCTGTCCCAAAAATAAATAAAAACGTTGAAAAAAAAAAAAAAATTTAAAAAAAAAAAAAAAAAAAAAAGAAATGGAAAAGATTTTAGAAACTTAGTACTCCCATGCTCTCTTGTTTCATAGGTCTCCACCAAACTGCTAACAAGTCATGGCCTTCCCATAATCCTACTTTGTCTTGTCTTTAAACACAAAGAAACTGTCAAATGCCTTTTCATGCCAAAAATCAAGCTACAATATGTCTGCATCAGAGCATTCCCCAGAATTTCTAATCCAACAAACATTACCTAAAAAGGAAAGGACTCTGATCTGGCATCAGCTCCTAAAAAATTATACTATGATCACTGCATTCTTTTGTAAGGATTCACAAAGTGACTGTTTATTAATCTAATTGAGAACTTGACTAGGGGGTGATGTCATGCTCATACATCAATTCTATAGTTCAGAAGTGTCCTGCTGTTTGATATTTGCAAGATTTCAGACTTGGATAGTAGGTTGTCAAAAAGACGTTTACAAATTAACAGAATTCCTATCCACAAAAGCATTCAAGCAAATGCGAGACAATTCCATGTCAGAGTTAAGGGCTGCTGTGTTTCTGTCACCAATCCATTGTACCATCTTCACAATGTAATGGTACATCCACCATACAAATGCATTCATTCACATTGGGGAAAAAAAAGTTTTTATTTGATTACTATGCACTAAATACTGAGCTATACACTGAAGAAAGAAAGAAAAATGAGGCAAAATCTTAGAGAGTTTACACTCTTCTTACTATCACCAAAACTCGTTTTGATAAACTGTAAGAATTAGGAAATAAAAAGGTTTTCTAAAAATTTTTAAATTAAATCAATATTTTATTTTATTTTATTTTATTTTATTTTTATTTTTTTTTCAACGTTTATTTTTGGGACAGAGAGAGACAGAGCATGAACGGGGGAGGGGCAGAGAGAGAGGGAGACACAGAATCGGAAACAGGCTCCAGGCTCTGAGCCATCAGCCCAGAGCCCGACGCGGGGCTCGAACTCACGGACCGCGAGATCGTGACCTGGCTGAAGTCCGACGCTTAACCGACTGGGCCACCCAGGCACCCCTAAATTAAATCAATATTTTATAAACAAAGTAAGATATTCATTCTCTCCATCAACACCAAGCATCATATAATCTACTCCAAGACATCAAAGCCTTGATTACGTCAATTGGCATTGTGAATTTGCAGGACAATAGAACATTTATGTTTTTCGGCCAAACTTCTATGACCAGGGATTCCCCTTTTCCCCTTCAACATCTTAAGTAAGTAGGGTTTTGCAGAGAGAATCAATGTTTTAGGTCTGGGTGGGGAATAAAAGACCCGAAAAATAGGTTTCTAGCAATGCATGATCTCCCATTCTGCCACAATCCCTGAGCAATTCAAAGGCGATTCTGAGACAACAGTAAGTGCAAAAGCAAACAATGCAGACTATATGCACAAGGGAACCAAGGTGACATCAAGATCTTACAGGAGAAACAGAAATCTATTTTTTATACTAAAGCAAGTTTTTTACTTTTGTTTTCCAACACACATTCTATACATGTACATTCATTCCCAAATTTAAGAGTGTCTATGTACAAAGTGAATGCCGAATACACGGCCTGAGTTTTTCATCACTTGGATGGTTATTTTGCTTTTAGAGAATCTTTCTGAACTCTTCAAATAAAGCTCAAATGTTACACCCTAAAACAGCATTTCTCAAACTTAAGTGCACAGGATACCCGTATTAAACCTCTTGGGATGACTGTTTAATTTTTTTTTTAATTTCTTACCCTTACGAAGGAACACAATCTCTGGTAGTATATCCAAAACTTTGCCTATTTTAAAGAATTCTAGAGATTCTCGTGCACACCAAACCTGGAGAGGCTCTCAAATAGTGTAATTTCTCTGGCTCTCATTCTTTAAGAACATCTCTTTGTAGTTCATCATTTTTAATCTGCACGGCAAAGGGATTAAGTGTTACTATAGGTAACAGGAATCCACAGGTGAATCATAAGCACTATTGTGTCAAGTGTGGCAATCTTATTAAAATTCTAACCTTTTAATGGTGGGGGATGGAGGAGAAGAAAAAACAAAGATGGCTAGTTTGGGATTAATTTCCATCTCATTATTGCTAAGAAGCTAAGAAGTCAGAGGAAGGCAGATAATGAGCTTGAAGATAATGAGATAATATATATCTAAGCATCTTTAACACATATTTATTTCTGAAGAAGTTAAAATCAGTATCTGTAATGGAAAGAAGTTTCTGGGAAAATGGCTAGCTGAGCTTATATTCCTGGCCCCTTGTCCTCCTCTCAGGTTCTTGTTAATGAGGCCTCAATAATTAACCTTCACGGTGAAAACTCCTGAGGAAAGCAAGTTAAGTATTTCATTGTTGGTGATACCCAGGAGAGAAATCAATGAACCAACAGAGCTTAGGGTCAAGGCTATAAGGAAGTTTGGTGGCCGATACTGGTAGACTCTCTTTTGGGAGTTAGGAAGGGGTTTTGTGCTCTTAGCTTTCTGCTGGGGCTGGCCTGTTTAGCTATTGAAAGTAATCTAGAAGAAGACACACTCTTAAATGAATAATTTATGGTCCATTGGTCAAAAGGGATAATTTTTCTTCTGCTTGGTCCAAAGGAGGCCTAAATTGATAGAACTTTCCCCCTATTTCCCAATAGGTTACTCACAGTTTTTCCTGCCTGACCCACCTGCAGATGGTTCTCCAGGACTGTGATAGAAGGAGACGTTCCAAGATCTGTCCATGAGGCACTCAAGTTATTTAGACCTATGAGCCAACAAAGAAAAATTACAAACCATCAATACAGACACTGTAGAGAGATTCACTCAAAGACTGTGTTTACATCCCATATGAATATAAAAATCTAGTATCTCAAATATATAGAGAGGGGTACCTGGGTGGCAGTGTTGGCTAAGGGTCCAACTCTTGATCTCAGGTCAGGTCATCATCTCACAGTTTGTGAGATCAAGCCCAGCATTAGACCTCGCATTGATAGTGTGGAACCTGCTTGGGATTCTGTCTCTGCTTCTTTCTGCTCCTCCCCCAATTGTGCTCAATGTCACTCTCTCTTTCTCTCTCTCTCTCTCTTTCTCCTCCCCCTCTCTCAAAATAAATAAAATCAAAATGTTTTTTAATAAATGAAAATAAAATATATAAATAACACTGGCAAATCAGAAAGAAAAAATTTAAATTACACAACAGAAAACAGTGTAAAAAAGTATAAAAAAACAATACAGAAGCACCCAGGGAGAAGTCTTAAACATGTATAGAGACATATACAAAAATATACGTTTCAGAATTAAAGAAAAAATGAGAACCTTTTTCTCAAATTGTTTTTTCACGTAAATACTGAATTACAAGGATTTAAAGAGAAATACATCAATCAGTACAGCTCAATTCAAAAACCTAATATTACAGGAGAAAAAGTACAAGTATGGATTATACATGGACATAAATTTTATAAACCACACAATACTATATTTATGCAAATACAGAGATTTTTAAATCTGCATAGGAATAACAAGAGATTGAGGGTTGATTACTTCTGAGAAAGAAGAAAACCTGAGCAGGAAACATAGTGGATTCAGTGATTCACTACTGAATCTAAAGTGTTATTTATAAAACAAAGCAAAAAAAAAAAAAAAGGAAAAGAAAATAACTCAAAATTACAAATTTAATAGTGAATTCACACATGTTTATTTGACTAATTTTTTCTACATTTCTACATGCTTAAAATGTTACGTAATGCAAGGAGGATATAAAATACCTCAGGTTAGCTGAGTAACAATTCAAATGGCAGTTTGGAAGAAAATCAACAGATCCCGCTTATAATAAAGAAAATCACCTACATATAAATGATGAAACAACTGAATTCTAAAGATAAAGACAAAATTTTACAAGGTTTCAGAAAAAAGAAATAGAGTAAAACAAACAAAATAAAGTCACACTAGAAAGATTTCTAATCTTCAACCTTATCATCTATTGTGAGGAAAGAACTATGATTTCAAAATCCTACTCTTAGCAAAGATAGAATTTTCCATGAAAGCAAAAGAACTTCAGGTTTTCTGTTCCACAAAGGAGGAGCTTGGAAGATGCTATTCTGTCCTAAGAAGAAAAGCTGGACAGCTAGACAAACCAAGAGCCTTTCTTGGATTTGTAAAAGAGGGGCGATCGCAGGACAAAGCACTGCCTCCAAGTTTGGAAAGACAGGGAAGCACAGGGAGTTTCTTGCTTGAGGGTCTGAAACTAATGACTAGAAACCACCCCTTGGGAACCAGTGCCAGGGAAGGAAAATCTGAACTGTAATGGATGTGTTGGTAGAGCTCAGTGTGGACAAATCTGAGAGTTAAAAACTCCAGAAGGAGCCAGTCACTGGGGAGGGGGGACCCTCAATATTGTGAGATTTATCTCCAGAAACTCAAACATGTCTCCACACTAAATAGCAGAGAAAACTTCCCTCCACCTTCCTGCAGAGAGAGGGGGCAAGAAACCAATTTTAAATAAGCCAGAATACTCTGTTCTTAACCAAGCAGAGCCTAACCTGCTGAGGTTATCCAAACTGACCCAGAAGGGAATATCCAACACCAGGCCTCTTCAGCCTTCCAGAGAGGATAAGGGAAATACCCAACTCCAACCCACTCTTGCCATTCTATCCCAGCTAAGGAGAGGGAAAATTAAATAAGCAAACTGAGAAACACTCAAGTTCACAGCTAAGGAATACTGGCTCAGAAAAAGAGTGGCATCTCATCATAAAACTATAGGACACATCCCTCCCCCTACACCTTACCACCCCAACAGTACAAGCCTATTTGCAAGCAATTCCTTTTATCCAGTACATCATGAAACCGAAAGAAAGACATTTTATGGCATGCAGGAGATCATGCATGTATCTTCTATAATCATCTATATCCTCTTTGAGGAAATTACTAAGCATGTTTCTACCAAAGGACAATTTAATGAGAACACAATTAACAAAATAAGGCAAAACAAAATTCAGCAAGAGTGGTGAACAATGATTTTTTTAATGTATGTATGTATGTATGTATGTATGTATGTATATACTTGAACTTACGTGACTAGGAATTATAATAAAATGAGTAACGATTCTCAAAACACAGATACTACTATAGTTCAAAAATAAAAATTCCAAACTACTTAAACCCAGAGTTAGGGAAGTGAACACATTCCAAACATATTCCTCAGTAGAGATTTTGGGAAACTAGTCACTTAAAATGTTTTATGCAGGTTTACTATTTAACACTGTTCACATGGCAGATATAGGCTTACAAAGATGGTTACAAAGGGAATATAAGCAATAAAAGAATAAGAAATACAATAGTATTTCCCATTTCAACTAGAGAGCAAAAGAGAAACAGAAAGAAATTTAATCAAGTCAGAATAGGAAAAACAAATTAGAACTGGAGAAAAAGGAAACAAAATGTATTCAATAATTAACATAAAATGTGGGGAAAGTATTTTAAAATGTCATTAATCACAATAAATATGAAGGATTGAATTTATTTATTCAAAGGCAAATGCTATCATATCAAACAAAATAAGGAAATCCAGAGACATCGCATTTACAAATGATGCATATAAAACAAAAAGACAAGTTACAAAGGAATGAGCAAATCATAGAATTACAAACAAAATGAAAGTAGAGTGGCTATATTAATGTCAGAGGGCAATTCAAGGCCAAAGGCAGGAAAAGCGACTAATGATACCTAATGGTTACTGCACACTTGCTGTTTGGATTCAACCAGGTAAAATTGTCAGTTTTTAGGTCAAAAGTAGTTAAATATTGGCAGTTTCAAAAATGTCAACAGATAACTATTAAAAATCTTTAAAAAATAAATCACACACACATCACTGCATTATACCTCTAGTAAAGCAAATGTTATTCAACTTTGGCAAATATTTAATATTGTTAGAAAAAAAGAAGAAAACTCATAAGATTATATTATTAATACAAAAACACATTTGCTAAAATTCATCAACAATTTCTAACAAAACTTCTTTTTGAGAGAGAGCGAGCGAGCACGCATGAGCCGGGGTGAGGTTGAGGGAGCGGGAGAAAGACAATCTCAGGCAAGCTCCTCTCTCAGTGCAGAGCCTGCCTTGGAGCTCTATGTCACAACTGTGAGATCACAACCTGAGCCACAATCAAGACCTGTATGCTTAACCAACTGAGCCACCTGGCTGCCCTTCTAACAAAACTTCTAAGATAAAAAGAACTAGGAAAAAAACCCACTAAGATGCAAAACATAACTTATAAAAATATCAAACATTTATTAAACTATGAAATGACAAACACAGTTCAAAAAAATTAGAAATACATGAGGATGGCCACTATTACAACATGTATTCAACTTCCTTTAATAAAATTTGGGGAAACAGGTTTTTTTTTCATATTTTTTTCATATATTTCATATACGAAATTGAGAGAAACCAGTATTTTTATTTCTTGATTATATGAAACAGAGAGAAACCAGTATTTTTTTAACGTTTATTTTTATTTTTATTTTTGAGACAGAGAGAAACAGAGCATGAACAGGGGAGGGTCAGAGAGAGGGAGACACAGAATCTGAAACAGGCTCCAGGCTCCGAGCTGTCAGCACAGAGCCCAAGGCGGTGCTCGAACTCACGGACCTCGAAATCATGACCTGAGCCGAGGTCGGCCGCTTAACCGACTGGGCCACCCAGGCACCCCAAGAGAAACCAGTATTTTTATTTCTTGATTATATGATTGATTTTGGAAAGGAAAATCTAAAAGATTCTTCTGAAAAGTTTCATACTTTATTTTTAAAAAGTTACACTGTAGCTGAATAAACTGGCAAAACTCAATAGTTTTTCTTTATAATTTCCCTGGGCAGTTAAAAAGAGGAAAAAAGGAGTAAAGTCACAATAACTGCTGACTACCAACTCACTAAAAGGACCATCAAAATAATCTTTTTATGAACCAAAGCCTAATTAATTATTTGGCATAAAGGGAGATTATCACCGCCGTAGACTTTTAGTAGAATCTTGGCAGGAGAAAGTCAAAGGAGGGGTATTATAAAGTTTGAGGATCTTGATTTAAGTGAATCTTCCCATGCAGGCTAGAAGTCCTGACTAAGATGGAACACAATCATAATACAACAGTTTAGAATTGATGAAAATAGCCAAATGAAGATTTTGAAGCAAGTCTCAAAGAGGAAAGCTCAAATAACCAAACTAATTGTTCCGAAAAGGGGCTGTGCATCCTGATGAGAGAAAGATACATAGTCTTTTCTTTGAATATAGGAATTTTTTTGAAAATTCCTGAAACAAAAACTGCAGTTATGTCCAATGTTATTATCTGGGACAAAAATTTTCTGGAATATCAATGTTCTGGTAATGCAGATAATCAAATAGTAAAGTCATCTTGATACAGAGTGTTATTCCTAGTCCTGTTAATCTGTGGCTATTGATGGTTTTGAATCTGAAGACCATAACTGTAAAATTTTTAAGACTAAATTTAATAAGCTAGGTATGATACATACAGAAACTTATAAAATATAAGAGAGACTTTGGTGGGACTAAAGTAACTAAAATGTGTTCTTTTTTAACTATTACATAAAATTAATGCATTTCCAATAAAAATTTGTAGGATTTGGTGGGGAAGGAGGAATTTTAAAATTGATTGTACGTTTCTTACAAACAAGTGTCTTTGTAAAAACTGCATTAAAAGTTTTGAAAAAAAACAATGAAGAATTACTAACTCTACAGTATAATAAACTTTATTATAACCCTTTATTCAAAGTTGTATGAAACTGGCCCAAGGCTAAATAGCTAAAATAGTAAGCAAACTCAAGGGTCTAAAAATAGATTTCAGTATACTTGAGATATTAATATATTATAAATGTGGTACTTCAATTGAAAGGGAAAAGATCTTTAACTTGCTAATTGGTTCACACACTGTAGTTATCTACCCCAAAGTAAACCACACAAATCACTTTTTCACAATATATACTAATGTCGTCTAGATGAAATAAAATTCCAATTGCTGAAAAAAAGTTAATTAAAAAAATAAAATTTGGGGAAATATTCCTGTAAACTAGAGGTAATGGTAAATGTTTACCAAGCCTCAAGCTCAAAACCAAGAGAAAACATTACTTATTTGACAACTCTTTTAACAAATTATATTAAAAAGCTTGGAGAAATCAGTTCTACTTACATAAATGGCTTAGGAAAATGCTTAAGGCAGAAAACTGCCACCATGGTGTGAAAGCACTGGAGGTGAGTTAGTGACATATAATGGAATCACGAGTAACTTTTTATATCACCTGCAGGAAATTACTTTCCATCTGTTGCCAATGTACCTTGATCACAAACACCACTCGCCCCCCCTAGACCCTTTGCTTCTTACTCAAGTTAATGATTACCGTCTGATTGTTTTCTCCACATTCACGTGTGTAGGATCTTGTTTTCTTCATATTCACCACGTGGGTAATATCTTGTGAGCTCAATAAACATGGAGACAAAAGCCCTGTTGGGGGCTCTTGTCTCCTCATAGACATTAGCCTTTCTCATATTCAATTCTGTGTCTCTTACTGGACCAGAGAGAACTCCAGACTGATAGTCTATGACAAAAAAGGAATTTATTTTGTATTTTTGCTTTTTTGTTTTAGAGAGAGAGAGGGAAAGAGAACAAGGACAAGGGGGGAAGATGGGGCACAGAGGAAGAGAGAGAAAATCCCAAGCAGGTTCTACACTCAGGGTGGACCCTGAAGTGGGACTCGATCCCATGACCCTGGGACCACAACGTGGACCAAATTCAAGAGTCAGATTGAGTTGAGCTACTCAGGCACCCGTAAGAGGCAATTATTAAAGTCAAAAGACAAAAGAGAGACTGGAAGAAAATTGTTCTGCAATACATACAATAACAAAAAAAAATAATATTCCTAATAAGATGAGGAAAAGACAAATTACCCAACAGAAAAATAAACACAGGATATGAGCAGTCATTATACAAAAGAAGAATGGCAAATGACCAATAAACATGAAAGGATTCTTACTGTAGCTTGTTTTTAGGGAAATGACATACCACTTTGCACACAGTGACAGAAAGAAAACACTTGTATAGGCTACCTGTAAAAACAGGCACTCAGAGCCTGTGGGTAAGATCACAAATTTCCACTTTTTGAAAGTGTGCTAAGTTATAAAGATACACACTTTTAACAAATATATCTTTCAGGGATTTATCACACAGACATTCATGTGTCAGTTTATAAGTGATTTTACGTTTGTTTTTTGAATTGTGGTGTATCATTTATTCCATTTTCCTTACTATTTTAAAATAATAGAGACACAGACAGGACAGTCATCTAACAATGAACAGTTGCCACATTCTGGTACATTTATTCTAAGGAATATAAGAAAGCTATTGTAGGAGAAGAAAGAGTCTCCTTTACTGTCTTTGGGTCTCTGGCTGGGCCAAAGAATTGAACTGACATAAGACATGTTAACAAAAGAAAATCACACAAATTTTATTTATTAATTTTTTTGCATGCACATGGGAGCTTTCACAGAGAATTCAGATCCAAAGAAGAGACCAGAGTAGAAAGCTTTTATACATTTTAGACAAAGAAGCAATACGTTTGTGAAGAATCAAGACAAAGGGGTTTTGGGCTAGGGATAGTAAATGATGAAGAAATAACTAGGAAGCTAAGGGTTAGTTTAACAAGGTTTGTACACATTTCCTAGCCCACAATCCCCATCTCTAGTGAAAAGAACCTTGTCCTCCTGCTACAGGCAGGTCACTTTTCACATGGGATCTTTACCTTCTGCTTTTAGGAAGAAAAGAGAATCCAAGTATCCTTCATGTACCTGCTGTTTCTCAAATGCCTTTAATTCAAAAATTGGTAAGTTTGTCAAAGTGGCTTATTTGGAGATGGAAGATTTTGGTTTCCTTTGTTATGTAAAAGAATTACTCTGATTTACATAAATGATAAGTAAATATATTTGGGTTTAAGGGGGGAAAGTTGCCGTATAAGTGCATTAAAAATAAAAGAAGGAAAAATATATTTAAATAATTGTTTATAAAAGTTCATATAAGCTTCGATCAAAATGTGGGAAGACTAACTCTTAACAACAGTATCCCTAACTCCTGAGTTGTGGCAGGGTGTGGCAAATAGAACTGAGGTAAGGGGAGTGTTTTGGTCTTTCATTCCAATATATCATTTGTGGACAAGAAGAAAACTTTCTTGTGACCCTCTTAGCTTCCTTGGCTGGGTCTGAAAATTAAACTGGCAAAGAGAGATGAACAGAAGAAAGCATGCAAATTTATTTAATATTAATTTTGTGTGAGACAGGAGCCTTCATAAGGAAATGAGAACCCAAAGAGACCCCCTGAGTCCATTTATGGTAGGTTTGATGACGAGGGGGCAGCTATGTAGAAAAATGATAGGTTAAGAAGTATGAGGGAAGAGTTTATACTCTTACCCCAATTTATATTGGGGGAGACAGTAAGGACTCTTTGTTAACATTCTTCTTGGCAATTCCTTGCCTTTGGAAATAAGGATGCGTCTGTCCTCTGGGTATAGGAAGGGCACAGGAGGGATTTATGACCTATGTAGGGCAGAAGAACAAGGGGAATTTCAGAGTAGAGTGATATTCCTGTTCCTGCCATTTTCTCAAAATTTCACATTCAATATGGCAAGGTACCATATTTTGGGGTAGTATATCCTGAACCTCATCACTTGACTAATGTTAAATATGGTGCTTTTCATCATTGGAAAGAAAGACTGAAAATATAAAATAAAAAATAGATTAAATTACCTCGAATAGTTTTTAAAGTTTTATAGTTGTCATTTATTTTATTTTTTTATTTTTTTTTTTAATTTACATCCAAGTTAGTTAGCATATAGTGCCACAATGATTTCAGGAGTAGATTCCTTAGTGCCCCTTACCCATTTAGCCCATCCCCCTCCCACAACCCCTCCTGTAACCCTCAGTTTGTTCACCATATTTATGGGTCTCTTCTGTTTTGTCCCCCTCCCTGTTTTTATATTATTTTTGTTTCCCTTCCCTTATGGTCATCTGTTTTGTCTCTTAAAGTCCTCATATGAGTTAAGTCATATGATTTTTGTCTTTCTCTGACTAATTTCACTTAGCTTAATACCTCCCAACTCCATCCATGTAGTTGCAAATGGCAAGATTTCATTCTTTTCAATTGCCGAGTAATACTCCATTGTACATATATGTATACCATGCTTCTTTATCCATTCATCCATCGATGGACATTTGGGCTCTTTCCATACTTTGGCTATTGTTGATAGTGCTGCTATAAACATGGGGGTGCATGTGACCCTTCGAAACAGCACACCTGTAGGGTAGTTCTATATTTAGTTTTTTGAGGAAACTCCATAATCTTTTCCAAAGTGGCTGCACCAGCTTGCATTCCCATATAGTTATTTTTTATGGTGATTCATTGGCAAATGAATTTGCTATAAATGTTATGCTTTGCTTCCCCATTAAATATTAAAGCCTTATTCTTCACTATAGATTAAAATTATACAAATGAGTTGTTCTCTTTAAAATAATCATATGGTATGACTTTTGATTTAAGAGGTAAGTTAGACAAATCTAGCCATTTTTCTGAAGGAGGACCATGCTGACTCATGTCTGTCTCAAGGACATCATCTAAGAAAATGAGTGGCCTGAAATCCAAGTGTACCAAAGAAAAAACCTTGCCAGAAATGTAGTAGATAGTGATTAGCAAAACAGGTCCATACATGGCATGATTTTAATTCTTTCTGTAACAATGTAAAATTTCATAGTTATCAAGATACAAATTATAAGGACAATACATATGTACAAAGTTCTTACTTAACATTCATTTTATCTGGGAATTATCTACAACTATTTTTCTCACCTAGTCAAATGAAATTCTTGCCTTAAATTTCATAATTTCTCAACTGTGGAAATATTATAACACATTAGCTGGTGTTAGATAAAAGAATAGCACACAGATATTCCTTTTCAATCTTTAATTTTTTTTTTTACTTTTTTTACTTTTTATTTTTTTCTTTTCATATTAGACAGAGAGAATGCACATGGGTGCACATGCCAGCATACAGGGAAGGGATAGAGGGGACAGAACGAATCTTAGGCAGGCTCCATGCTCATCTCGTAGCCCCATGAGGGCTCAATCCCAGGACTCTGGGATCAAGACCTGAGACAAAATGAAGAGTCGGGTGCTCAACCAACTAGGCCACTCAGGCACCGCACCCCCCATTTTCAATCTTAAATTTTGTATATTCAAAGTCTAAACTTCTCACCAAAGGGTCTCTTTTTTTCAACCATTTCATTTCTGTGAATCTTTTTAACCCCAAACCGGGAAAACCATCTTTGATTTTTCACTCTTTATATCCAAGTTGTTTCTAAGTCCCATTACTTTTTCATTTAGAAAAAAATTATTGGATGTAACGGGTCATGGGTATTAAGGAGGGCACTTTCTCTGATGAGCACTGAGTGTCATATGTAAGTCATGAATCACTGAATTCTATTCCTGATACCAACATTACACTATATGTTAACTAAAATTTAAATAAAAACTTGAAACAAAGGGAACAAACAGATGGATACCAGAGGGGAGGCAGGTCGGGGGGATGGGTCAAATAGGTGATGGGGATTAAGAAGTGCAAATGTCCTGATGAGCACCAGCTGACATATGAAAGTAATGAATCAATATACTGTACATATGAAACTAACAATATGCTGTATGATAATTGGAATAAAAGTAAAATCTTTAAAAAATGAAAAAAATATTGTATATCTCTTCTACTTCATTCTGATAGTCATTATCATTATTCGAGTATTCATCACTTGACACCTAAATTATTTACATAATTTACATCCAACATCATGGTGGCTACTCTCTCTTGACACTCTTTCTGTCTTTGAAAAGTTCCTTTTCAAAACACTGCTCTACTGTCCTCAAGTGCCTACTGCCTAACGCAACAGACCCCAACAACCCATTCTGCCTGGCTATTAAGTTCCTCTGTGGTCGATACTCATTCTCCCTTACCAGGCTTGGTCTTTTACAATAATAGCCTTCCACTTCCAACTAGAAGAGCATGAAGAGCAAAACATGAACAGGGATATTGTGGTTGCAGCAATCATTTAACAATTTAGTAGTCTTTTCAAATAATCAATTTTGGGGGGCCTGGATGGCTCAGTCGGTTAAGTGAGGGATTTTGCCTCAGCTCATGATCTCACCATTTGTGAGTTAGAGCCCAGCATCAGGCTTTGTGCTGACAGCTCAGAGCCTAGAGCCTGCTTTGGATTCTGTGTCTCCCTCTCTCTCTGCCCCTCCCCTGCTCATGCACTGTCTCTCTCTGTCAAAAATAAACAAACATTAAAAAAATAAAAAAAAATAATAAAATAATCAACTTTGACGTTTAGAACAGACGGTGAGTGCAATTTGAGAGAAGGTAGGAAAAAGATTCTTCTCTAGATTCTCACAACTTAGCTCTGTCTCAAGTTTACAATACCACCTGGCCAAACAAGACCTGATACTTACAAAATCTATCCTATATAGAACGAAATGCAGTGACTATACCATGTTGACAAGATCTTACCAACGTATTCTTCCCAGAACATACAGTATGCATCCTGTCCAAAAGACATTCTAGGAAACATAATTTTCTCCAACACATTATATATCAGTGATGTTTTTCCTCCTCAGCGTTGTTTCAGTTCCACTTATAGAGAGGTACTTAGGGTGATCTATTTGTCCTACTGCTTGATCTGCTGTTAAGCACATACTCTCCCCAACAAAGAGTTTCCTATTTCTTGTCCACCTATGGGAATGCAATTTATTCACAAAGGCTCATTTAAATTTCACTCTGTTCAAAGCCTTTTCTGACTATCTGAATATTGTTTCTCCCCTTTGCAAATTATCCTTCTGTTACAGTCCGATCTATGTTAGTTTTGTTTTCTGATGGAGATCACAAGTTACTAGTCATCAGACACCCAATATGTTCTTTCTTTTGTGTCTCTTTAATAACATGGTACATACACAAGTGATCAATTAAGTATCTATTTGAGCTATAACAATTTGTTAGATCAATGTAAAAGCAATTTATAACCAAAAAGAAATATTATTATTAAATAATATTTTTGTATTTTAAATAATCATTGTGGTATCCCCAAAAGCCCTCAACAAATAATGTATAAATCAAAAACCCATAAACTGGTCATCATTTATCCAATTTTCTTAATAGTATTATAGCAAAGAACAATATTATATATTGGAATATTTTTAGCCTCAGAGATATTAATTCAAACTGTCTAAAATCCAAGTTTTTTTTTTTTAAGAAGCTGACTCTTCCTTAATACCTGAAGACAGCCAACAGTTAGTAATTGTGTTTCAATCATAAAAATAACAACCATAAGGAAATGCAGGAGACTAAGAGATACCCTGGAAGAGAATAAGGACAATTTTCTATTAAGATACTCTACTGCAAATGTTTCTAACTCTTTACATATTTCTAGGGTGTTAGCAGAGAGAAGTTAGCCATCAGTGATGTTCAGGAATATGGTATCCTGGGAATTCCTATCATAGCACATTGACATACATGTTACATAACAGTTTTGAAAATCTTTCCAGATCTACTCATGTATTTGAGACGAAATATTTCTTATTCACCTTATTTTTTTTCTTTTTAGTACTGAAAAACTGACTTTGAAATTTGGGATCAGTTTATAGATTTCCATAATGTTAGTTTACTTTTTAAAATGTGTTATTATTTAAAGTAAAAATAATCTTTATTTTTTATGGAAATAGAAAGTATCCTTCTGGAATATAAAATGGGATAGTCAGTATAAGAAAGACAAGTAATACATTTTGTTTAGGAACAAACTTGTTTTGAATTCTTAGCGAAAAAAGAAAAAAGTCAATTAGTAAAAATTATTTGTAAAAACAGCACTAATTTAAAATTAATTCAAGCTCTTACTTATGGCGTTGTTTTCCATTTTTTCAGCAATTTCCTCTAACTCTTCTAATTTAGCCATGCTTATCCTTAGAATTATGGTTCACGAGTGTGCCTCAAAACTTCAATTGAATATTTCAAAAACTGTAAATATTACATCTAATAATTTCTAAAAAGAATGAAATTGGGGCACCTGGGTGGCTCAGTGGGTTAAGTGTCCGACTTTGGCTCAGGTCATGATCTTGCAGTCTGTGAGTTCAAGCCCCACATCGTGACAGCTCAGAGCCTGGAGCCTGCTTCAGACTCTGTGCATCCCTTTCTCTGTGCCTTCCCTGCTCTCGCTCGCTCTCTCTCTCTCTCTCTCTCTCGCAAAATAAATATTAAAAAAAAATTTTTAAGAAATTAAATTAAAATATTTTATATCAGACAATAATACAAAAAATTGGAAAGGAATGTAGAAAAGGAATGCAAATGAAATTTTACCAACCACTGGGGAGAAAAATACATTAAATTTCAAAATATGGGTAAGATAAGTCCACGGTTCTTAACAGCTCCTGGTAAAGACATGAGTTGTATATTCACCAACACAAGTGAGCATTTTTTTAATTTAAGAATTTTCCAAATAAAGTCCCAGATGTAACAATTCATGAGATATGATCTGTGTTAAACAAGTCTTGTCCTTTGTCCATAATAGAGCTCCTCTTCCTTTCCTAGCATCATGCTAATTAAAACTTATGTTTGAAATTTTTGTGACTCACTTTTAGATGTAAAACGTTATAACTATATTTTCATCCCAATAACTGAAATCAGTTTTGTTGATTATTCTTCACTTTGCAGGAGACAAATAGCTATTGCAGCCATCAAAACCATTTACCGAGAATACTTTTAAGACTGTGTTCCCTTAATGACTACTCAATCCCATTTTAGTCGAAAATTGTTCAAGGTTGAAGCTGAATCAAATGGAACTTTTAGATTTTTAAATAAATATCACTAGTTTTCCTTAATACCTCTATTCTATTTGTATTTCCCTTTTAATCTTGCAAAAGCAGTTCTAAATGATACCACAATGATGGAAATTTATACCGGTCCTAACCACCTTCTAATAATTAAAATCCAGAAATTCATGAGATCTTTTTTCTTTTTTTCTGAAATTAAGCAGCAGCTTCCACCTTTGGCTGCTAATTGATCGCAACATGAGCAAGGGCTTGAGTAAAGATCAATTATCACACAGAGGTACCCATAGCATAAGGATAACTGTAATTAGGAGTCTCTAAAAAACAGATTCAGTCAGAGTGCGTTTCTCCTTTCTTTTCAATGACTGAATATGAAATCTTCCTTCCAAAACCATGTATAATTAGCCTTTAAAAGTGACGTAAGTGAGGTGAGGCATTGGCTGAATTTAATGCATATGCTTCAGAAACTAAAACGTACTTGATTTTATTTGCCAAATTCCCTGGTCCTCTTGAAACTTTAGTTTTCTTTTCAATAGCATAATCAAGCCCATGACAAAGCTTGGAGACATATTTAAGAGAAGATATTTTCATATAATTGTTATAAACATTTCCTCATGGAAATTTTTCTCATATGTACCAGATCGTGACCTCTGACAAACAATCCCTCAATCAAAGCCCAATAACTCAATCTACTGAGAAATTACACTGTTAAAGGAACTTTACCAACGGAACTATAAATGGTGGCACAGGAACTCTAATTTACCTAAAAGAAAAAAACACATAACACTCCTCTTATAGTTCTTTATTCATTACTTTAGGGGAAAAAAAGTCCTTAATGAGAGAAAGATATTTATATTAACAATGAGCTAACTTTAGTGTTCTCACCTTTACATATGCGGTAATACACAGAAAATTAAATATGATTATATTCAAGGAATACAATTTAAGAAAAACAAAACTTTATTTTCAAATGCTGATTGTCAAATTTGAGAAATTCATCAGTATTACAGAGTAATCTTGGGCTACATTTAGTATTTTTATGAAAATTTTAATAGAAAAATACACTTGCATTTTCCTTTTTAATTTAAAAATATGCTTGCATTTTCTTTTTTAATTTGAAAGCGTACATTAAAAGAATTGGAAAAATTGGGGGGAAAATGACCTAGGCAAGATAAATGTTTTGTAGAAATAAACATGTTTCCAGGAATCTATATTACTTTCATATTTCAAATTAGAGGGATATAACACTGCATTCACCACCAGATTTCAAAACATGTTTGGGTTATGAACTGACAATGAGAATGGGGAAGTGTCTTGATTTTAACTAAGAAGAATTGGGCATATAGAATAATACAGTTAGACATGAATTAGCCAAAATAGAAAATCATATGATTCAGTACATCCATGCAGGTAGATAGGTTTCAGTGGTCAAAAGATCAAAGAGTCAACATGTGACCTCTGATCCTATTTCCTTATCGGAGTGGACATCTCTGTGCCTAAAAGTACTGATCAGGGCCAGGAATCGGTCAGAAGCCTGTAAGTCACTGAGGCAGAATAATGATACTTAGATTAACATTAACTCACCAATTATTTACAAATATCAATAATGTGCCTAGTACTACAGGATACTGTGTATGGAGGATAAAAACACATATGATCCTTGCCTTCAAGAGGTTATGAGCGAGTAGCAAAAACAAACAATAATCAAAGACCAGAATTCACAAAGGCTCGAATAGTGTAATAAAGGAAAACCACAGTGTTGTCATATGCTGAGCTCCCTAGAAACAGAGCCCCTGATCAGGATTCTTGTTCAAGTGACTTACTGAGGGAGTGCTCCCAGGAAAACTGGAATAAGGGGAGCAAGATAAGCCATGAAGACAGTTAAGCAAGAATGTGGACTAAGCTGGAGATGAGATTGAACTTGACCCCACAGGGATCTCTGGAGCAGGACTTGCACCACTGAGTTGGTCTCACAATAAGGCAAGGAGGCATGCTCTTTATAACTCTGGTCAGTCATTGGGGAAGGGCTGCCAGGTACAGTGGGGGTGATGGGAGGGTCACACTTCTTTTGGAATAATAATCCATGTTGAGATCTGAAAGTTGTACGCTATTTACCTTGGAAAATAAAAGGACCAAGAATATTCAAGGTAGTGAAAGAAGTTAGTGTTTAGCGGGTATCACAAGAAGATGGTGGCAGTGTGGTGCCAAGAGGCAGAGAGGCAAACGATTACACGGAATCATACAGCACATGTAAAAAATGTTGGGTTTTGTCCTAGAAGCAATGGGCAGCTTTCAAAGGTTATAGGCAGGGGAGGCACTTAATTAGACATGCATTTTTAAAAGGTCATTGGAGAAAAAAGATTCAGAAATGGTTAGGAGTAGATATTGAAGTACCATTCAAGTGATAAGTGTAGGAATCTAGGAAGAAATTAACGTAGTTTGAACTAGAATAGTGAGAGTCTACATGAGTAAATATAAATAGATTTAAGAGATAATTGCCAATTAAACTCACAGGACATGTCAATGGATGGATGCCATAAAGAATATAATAAGGCTTAATTATACCATATAGTCTGCATATTGCAATATTTTATTTACCTGTTCTGTACTACCCAAGTACTAGCACAGCTATAGAGGTCAGTTGAGCTCAACCAGAGTTGATTTGGCTGGATGTAATGAAAAAGCAAAGATGCAACAGATTTCAGGTCACTGATGACAGAGTTCTTGAAATACTGGACCATAGAATCCAAACTGGACCGAGAGGTAATGAAGAAAGGATAGGGTTACAAGTAGGAGAGACAGAAGCATCAATAGTCTGGAGCCACTGACTAGGTAGTATTAGAGATTTACTACCTACTATTTGAGTTAGTCCAATTATTCTTATTGGGAAATTACCCAAGTTAAATAAATTACCTGTAGTAGCAATAAATCCCTAGGGAAATGTATAAAGGACATTAAAAATAATTGTACACAGAAGAAAAAGTTCTGGTTACCCAATGTTGACATATACACAGTGTACAAATGATTCCACAATGTAAGACAATGGCACTTAAATTCATCACTGAGAAAATGGACTTCGAAGCAGCCCGTTAGGTTCTAGTTACTCAATATGCTCACAGTATTAGGCCTAAATAGTGGATTCTTCATCTCAACACTAAAGCAGATTAAGAGAAATTTGGAAAACCAGTAGAGACATACAAGAAGGAAGGTGCAAGTAATTGTGGGATGTGCCAGGGGACAAATTCTGAGAACACAGTATCTCACAGATCTGCTTGTATAATTGCTTTCACTCTTCATTTTTGAATGTGCACACACAACCTTTATGAGTTTAATATACATTTTAGAGTCCTTGAATTCCACTACTGCCAAGTAAATGGAAACAGGAATGAAATCAGGAAGAGAAATCTGCGGTGTGTTCTCTGGAATGGTTTGGAATTGCCTGACAGGCTGCCCCAATTGGCCATGTGGATCTTGGATCCATGTAAAACGCAGCTGTGTAGACCAGAGTGTAGATCAAAGGTTGGAATGCCTATTTTTATTTTAATGTTGTGAAAAATTTCCCGGTCCAAGAACCACATAGATTTTGACATAAAGGCTGCATGGAGAGAAGTGAAAGACCTTCAGTTCAGAAGGATCACATACTAGTGAATAGGTGGAAATGAAAGTACTCGGATTTAAAAAAAAAAAATCACATAAAATTGTAACACAAATTTTGGAAATCTAAAAATACCTTTAATGCGAACAGAATGATTTTAAAAGTTTCCATGCTAAACTTTTACTTCTGAAAATAAACAGCGTGCTGTGTATAGCAACAGTGAACTGTTGTTCTGTATTTTCTAAGGGGATTATAAATATGTCAAGATTACATTTGGGGTTCCAGAAGCAGGGCTGATCTCATTATCAGACTTCTTTTTTTTTCTTCCTGGGGTGGAACCGCTTCTGCTTTAATTCCGGTTGTGAAAAGATAGAAAAATATGGTAAGGTTCTGATCTGTGCTACTAAAAGTTATTTTTAAGGTAACAATGCTGCATTAACTACTCCACGCCCCTTTGCCCCTTTTCCCTAATATGACATTACATCTTCTCCCCAAACTGCCTCAAACTGTCCCGTTTTTGCCTCAACATATCTCTTCTTACGGGCAGCCAAGAAAATTTTTGCAAAATTGTTTCTGATGACTAGATGCATATTTATCTATGTTTAAAACAGATCATAGTTTCCCACAGTTGGATAAGCCATCATTACCCAGTCCTCTTTCCAATAGGAGCTGAAAATGTTGAGTCTGGTATTAAACTATGACACCAGATGTGCCAGGGTCAATACTTAAAGGAAGAACCTCCAGCAACTGAATACACCAGAACTTTCTGTTCTGTTCTCCAAGAATCTGAGGGAGATGGCTAGCACTTTATAGAGTTAGCCTGAGCGGCTTTCTGTCTCACTTATTTTTATAGATTCCTCACTTTTAGCCGGATTTTTTTGGCAGTGTTTTAGATTTCTAGAGAATGCCAGTTCTCAGAAATACCTGGTAAAAACAAAAAAAAAAGTGCAGGAAGATCAATGAACTTTTTATAAGAGTTTCTAAAACTGTCCTGTTTTTGTTTTTTCCTTTGTAATCTACATGATATTTAGGGAAGTTGTTATAGCACTTTGAAGGCAACTGTACCTTACTAGGGGTGGCCCTTAATGCATTACAGACACAGGTCTTAGCAACTTTCCTATACACTGTGCCTTTAAACTGATGGGTGTATTATAAAGGCAATTTGCTTTTAATTTGAATACATTACTACCCAAGCAATGTACAGTTAGAAGAGTTTTATCTATAGTTAATTATTTAGCTGAGGGATTTAAAGCTGTGTGGTAAATGGGTTTCTCATTTTCTTAACAGAAGGTTAGATCAGGCTTTTAAATGCTATCAAAAGTTGGCAGCCTGGAGATCTCTGGTTGGCCTCTATTTTTTCAATTTGTTATATGCTACCTGCTATCAGCTTCAATATCCAGGTTTGCCAGCTGCTCTCACGTATTCTGTGGAGCATCACGCAACGCAGCTATTATGTACAATTATACAACCATTCCCAACCACTTAAATCTAACATTATCCCAGAACAACAAAGGCAAATAGGTTCAAATCTATCCCATTCCGTGAGTATACTAACATGTCAAATGATTTTAATAAAGGTTTTATATCAAGCTGATTAGGTGATTGTGAGGAAAATAAAATTTTACCTTGTCTAAAATCAGAATTGTCTGCCTCTCTCTCACTGTGTAAATATGAATATTCTGCTGAAAACTAGGGTAGCTGTTGCTTTCTGTTTCTCCTGTGTTGCAGGCCTAGAACAGATGGCACACCACCTGACTCAGAATAGTCTAATGTAAGATTCATTGTGCTTCACAGGAAATCAAAGATCAAGCAACATTACAGAAGGTGACGCAGCACCTCAGCAACCAGTAACCCAGTATGATGCAGTCAAGTGGTGAAGGGAGATAAGAAGAAAGTAAGAAATTAAACTGGGTGTGTGTGTGGCAGGGGGGGGGGGGGAGACAAAGAGAGAAAAAAAGCTAAATAAGTCATCCTACTTGGAAAATAAAACCATCAACCCTTGAAGGCTAATATGTGAAAATACTAACAACCTCCAACCCAAACCTTTAGCCCAAGACAGTAATAACTTTCTCTCCAAAGAATGTTAGTAATCTGACTGCTGTCAACACTAAAAGATTAGTCTGATGTCCTTCAGGAAATGCCTTCAATTCAAATCACCTTTAAGGGACAAGAGTAGAGGAGGATAGTGACAAGTACGTTAAATTTGTAACTTTCTCAAAAAATGGAGAAGGGGGTTAGGACAGAATAACTTGAATTATACAGGATACCATATCCTCCCTGCTACTTTAAAAGGATAGCAAGTGCAATGGGCAAGCATCTGCAAGCCCTTCTTCACTTAACCAAGAAAAGGATTTGCAAATTACTGTCTGTTCACCAGATTCGGCCCAGTGCCTGTTTTTTAAATAAAGTTTTATTGGAACACAGCTATGCTTACTCATTTGTTCATTGTCTATGGCTGCTTTTACACAGCATCAGCAGAAATAAGTAGTTATTGCAGAAAACATGAGCCACAAAATCTGAAGTATTTATTATCTGATCCTGTACAAAGGAAATTTGCTAAGCCTTACTCTAGAACCTAATTCCCTCTTACGATCTACTTATGAACATGAACTTTCACCCAAGCCAAGAAGCCCATGAAAACCTCTATAAAAGTGTATCCTACATATGTGACTCACTTTCTTTACCTCTTAGAAAGAAACTAGTTCTCATACATACAAATCCCCTGTCACTGGGAAGGGATATTGTATCTCTGGCTCCCCCACCCAGCACCACCCACCACCCTTGGGAGTTCTAATCAGCATTAGCAGAAAAGATTTAAGATGGCCTCTTCATGCCTGAATGTCAGCTTTTGACTTCCTTGTAAAAGGAATGTATATATCCAATGCCTTTGGGCAACTGTATGCTAATTCGTAGGCTCTCTACCCTTATGCTGCTAAATCTTGTTGAATCATTTGTTCCTGCCAGGCTGTCACAACAAAAAAAAAGTTTCAGGCCCTAGACAAATACCACGTGAGGATGTGTTCCTAACCTTGTTATCTCTGTAACTGGTTGTAACACAGACTCACCCCCAGAGACAGAGTGGCATTAAAGTGCAGTCAAGACATTTACAAATAAATTACTGCCTGAAAAAATCATAATAAGTGAAACAGCATTTCATCCACAAAGAGCACACTTGAAAATCCGTTATCAAAGTCAATTTGCTATTTCCACCCTACATTAGCCTAATATGATGCACACGGAGCACAGTCGGTGGTGTTCCAGCACAGGCTTTCTGAAAAATAAGCCTTTAAGGATTTCAAAATATCTGAGAAACTGCATTACTGGTCAAGATAATGGCATTTTTATAACAAATGAAAAATAGCAGCTGAAATGCACAAGGGCATGAGATTGGGCATGAACAATCTGGTTCCAATACAATCCCACCATCTGCCACTTTATGCATCATTTTGAAGCAGGTCAGCACTTTCCTTATTTTGTGTTTTAAATCAGTATCAGCTAAAAGGATGACCATGAGACACAGGTATACCTTTCCTTACTGTCCTTTTCCGCTATTGCACTGATAATGAGAAAACTATCTTCTGTGCCAATAACCAATCTCCCCCTCAACGCCAAAGACATCTTCCTCCCAGAGAAAATGAGCTTGATAGACAGATGGGTGACTAGTTGAAAATATTAAGGACAACTTCATACTACAGAAAGCCTTTTATACAGTAGGATGAAGAAAAAATTTTAAAAAATAATTGAATCATGTGTAGCATATGTATTCCTCTCTACCGGTTCACCATTATCTCATGTTAGGTAACAAGAACATCAAAGATCAATGAAACAATGGTGAACCTCCTTGTTACTCAGTTTGAGCTTTTTCAGCAGGTCCAATAAAAATCTAAGTGACTGACTGCACTGCCTCCATGGAATTAGGAATGGTTGCCAATGAGAACCACATAATAATATGCTCCATGACTTACATATATATAACGTGCATTCTTTAGTGAATCAAATATTTTACAATAAGAGCAAGGAAAAGGCAAATGTAAAAAAAAAAAAAAAAAAAGAATACTTTGAAAGGCAATGCTGTGACCCTTTAAATTCACTGACCTAATGAAAATGACAAAAACAAATCTGAGAGAATATCTTCAACATAACTATCCTTACTAGAGTCGATATAGTATCTTTAAACAGAAAAGGTTTTCTTCTCAGAAGAATCATAGCCCATAAACTTTTCAGTTCATAAGACTCAACACTTTCAAGGGTAAAATCTAAAGGGCAAACTTTGAAATGAGGTAAATCATAACTCAAATGCCCCATCGATATTGCCTTATATAGTAAGAAAATCAACTGCTGAACCAATCAATGTAATTGGGAATAAACGAAAAGAGTTATCGGTGTCTCTGTGACTTTATTGCACTATCACAATAACACATTTCAATTTCATTTCAGGATGGAGCCTACTAAAAACGCTATTAACTTGCCTAGCAAGACTAAAAAACAGTTTGGCTTATAGCTTTCAGCAGGAATTTAATCCTTGATTCCCCAAATTTAAATATATATATATATATATATATATATATATATATATATATATGCCTTTTATAGGAATTTTATTTTATATAAAGATTTTCCATTTACTCTAATAATGGCACATGAAGATAACTTCTGACACTGTAAGACTATAAGGAGGGACAAATTATATAAATGTTGAGAAAACAATTATTACAAAGGGAGAAAAGATCTCAGTCTCACTTTTAGATCCCCCCCCCCCCATGGAATAAATCAGTGCAGGAACAAGAATTTTACATTGACCCAAAAATTAGTATTAGTAGTTCTAATATTATGTTGATATGTTTTCAGATTGTCCAATACTTAGATCAACAAAACGAAGTGGAGTAATTCATTCAACAAACATTTACTGAATACTTATTATACCCTGTGGGGAACAGGAGACAGTTTGCAATGAAAGGCTTCGGGGAGAAAGTGACACCTAAGTGAGTTCTTAAGAATTAGCTAGGTCAAGGGTGGAGAAGGAGAAAGTCTTCTTAATAATGAGAGCAAAGGCATAGAGCAGAACAACTAAATAGTGTCTGACAAAAATTCAAGCAGTTCGGCTTTGCTGAAGCAGTAAGTTCATGACAGTGGGTAGCTGGAGGTGTGAATGGAAATGTAGGCAAGGACTACATGAGAGAGCTTTTGTACTGAATTAAGAAGCCTGAGAGGTGGGGCACCTGTGTAGCTCAATCGGGTAAGCATCTGACTCTCGTTTCAGCTCAGGTCTTGATCTCACAGTTTGTGAGTTCAAGCCCCCACATTGGGCTCTGCACTGATAGTGCAGAGCCTACTTGGGATTTCTCTCTCCCTCTCTCTCATTGCCCCTCCCTGGCTTGCACTCTATCTCACTCAAAAATAAATAAATAAACATTCAAAAAAATTTTTAAAAGAAGCTTGAGATGTATCTACTAAGTTATAAGAAGGAAGTAGAAGACCTTACACAGAGAGTGCTATATGTTTATATGCATTTCTGAAGGATCGTTCTAACAGCTGAGTTGAACACAGATTTGAGTGGTACAAGAATGAAGAAAGGAGATCAATTAAGAAACTAATAAAAGAGAAAGCAGCCGGATGAAAAATAATGAGGTCGTGGACCAAGGTGATGACCATAGGGATGGATTAGAAAGGATAGATTGGGATTTAAAACTCAGCAGTATTCTACAATTAATTATATAGAGATAGTGGGTAAGAGGGACAAGCAAATTACTTCCAAATTTCTATCCAAGTTTCTGGTCATGACTCCATCAATAGACGTAGGTAAGATAACAAGAGGAATTTGGTAGGAAAGACAGATTCACTTTTTGATATTTTATAGGTAAGTTTCCCATGGGACAATCATTTGGTGGTGCTCAGTACTCCATGAAATATATAGGTCTAGGGAGATATTTGAATTATAGATTTCAGTTTGGAAGATGAAACTATATGAGATATTTCAGTGAGCATAGGAAACTGAAATAGAAGGGGAGAGGAAGAAGAAATGAAGAAGGCAGTGCAGAAGCAGTCAAAAAGAAGACTCCGGTGAATACCTGATCACAAAAGCTAAAAGAATAGACAACAGAAGGATCCACAATGGTAAACACCGCAGACAGGACCAAAAAATAAATAATAGGAAGGGTCTCAGCAGTTAGGAACAATTGTGAGCTATATTTTAGTGGCTCAAGGACTACACAGAAGGTGAATGGGGCATATTATCTATGGTCAGGCAGTATGATTGGGTGATACTCAAATATCAGTTAAAAAGAAAGAAAAAAAGAAAAAAGAGAAGAAAACCCAATACCATTTCTAGTTAGTTTATCAGAGACTGTGTAGTACGTTCTCATTTTTCCAAATCTCTAATTGTGTCCTTAATGCACGTTTGATTGCAAGAAAACGAGTTTTGGGAGATACCACATTATGAGGCAAATGACATTGCTATGTAATATAAACGGCACCTAAGGATAATAGGAGGGAAAGGAAAAACAAACATGGTGGAACACTGCAAATGTTGAGTCCTTTGAAAGCACTTCCTCATGAGGACATTCTCACAAAGGGCCAATTTCTGTCTACCTTTCACTTTAGTAGGACATGCTTCATGTTTATATACTAAATGAAGGACAGCATACTGCTTACTTTGGGGACATATACCATTCTCAAGGAAAAGTTATCAAGCTACCTTATATTCTGAGCAATTGTGTCCTCTAAAATGTGACCACAAATCATCAGTCACCATGTTTTCTCCCCATCTTTTTTTTTTGAAGACTAACAGAAGACAGTGATCATTTAAAATCTGATTCATAGACAAAACTGCTTCCTTAGAAAGCAGCCAACTTCACAAAGCCACTGATGAAATTCAGATGATTCAATCACCAGCCCCAACTTTAAGTGAAACTCAGACTTTCCCCTCACTTTAACCAGAATATATAACCGCTGCAAAGCAATTTGCACTTTGCAACTTTAAAGAGAGTAGAAACGACTAGACTTGCCACAAGGCACTTGGGCAATTGTCACAGGCAGATTATTTATTCTACCTAGAGGTTTATTATTATTTTCATACCATTCTGAAAAGATCAAGCAAAAGTGCTAACAGGCTCTGGTAGTTCTGTTTTTTGTTTTTGTTTTTTTTTAAAGGCAGAGTTTAAAGTACTATAAAGCAATAAAACATCAAATTTTTTGACAATTTATATGCATATAACTTTATTAGCATGGAATACACTTCATTTGTATTAATTCCAGAACCATGTGGCCTGGCCAAAAGAACAATCATAAGGGATTTTCTTGAATTTTTTTCAAAAATTTTTACCACTTTGTTTTTTTATGTATATTTTATTGAAGTATACTTGACCTACAATGTTATATTATTTTTTTTTCCAAATTTTTACCAGAGTTCTGGAAGCGATTTAGTGCTGGACTATAGTAAACCAATAGTGTCTGAAACAGGAATCAATACTGGCACCAGAAATCATGATTTTACCCTTTCTCAACTTCAAATACAAGTGATAAGAAGAGTAAAAATGCACTAATAAAATCGACAGTCTGAAAACTGAAGATAAAGGCAAGAAAGAACAGGACATAGAGTGGGAAGAAATTAAGGTCATGTTTCTTACAGTGACATGAAACTGCTCAAGCTGGGAACAGGATAAACAACTGTAGGAGTTTCCTCGGACCACTGTCGCAAAGTACCACACACTAGGTTGTTTAAGCTACCTAGAAATTTATTCTCTCAATTCTGGAGGCTAGAAGTCCAAGACCAAAGTGCTGGCAAGATTGGGTCCTACTGAGGGCTGTTGGAGAGAATCAATTCCATGCCTCCCTGCTAGCTTGCAGTATTTTGCTCCTGATTTTTGGTGTCCATTGCCTTATAGAAACATCACCTCAATCTCTCCTTCATGCGCACATGGCATCATTGTTCCTGTGTACATGAGTCTAAATATCTCTTTTTATAAGGACACCAATTATGTTAGCATAGATGTCTACCGTCTCCAGGATGACCTGAGTCTAATTACATCTAATGATTCTATTTACAAACAAGATCACATTCTCAGGTACTGTGAGTTAGAATTTCCACATATTAATGGGGAGAGGGGGCGGGGTGGAGGGCACAAGTCAACTCATAACAACAACTTACATGTCTCTGTCTTTCAACACGCTGTTATCTCAAAGTCCAGTTTCATTCACATTCAGTTTTCTCTTCTATTTACCCCTTTCACTCCAGCTCCACTACAGCCCTTCCAGTATATTTCATCAACTATGGTTCCACAAAGGTAGGGCCTATGACCTTTCTTCATCTTCCAATGACGCCCAGTGACTAGCCTCATTCTGGCTTGCTTTTAATGTCATATCTATTTAATGAATTTCAAGTGCAAGAGTCCTCATTGATTAAAATTTATTTCTAGATTTCCTAGTTTTAAACTTATCTCCACGTCCTGCATTGCTAACATAACGATCTCTGAAATATTTTTACTATGCTCAAAAATGTTCAGTGGCTTCTCATGTCTTCCAAGATAAAACTCTCAACTCCTTAGCTGGCATTCAAGGAACTTCATTCTTGCTTCAGCTTCCCCGTTAAGTCTCATCTCCTCAACTTCCTCTAATACTCTTTATCCAATAAAAGTAATCACTGTAGTGCCTTGAAAACTGCCTATTGTCTCATGCTTTGTAAATCCACGCCTTTATAAATCTTCTCTTTGCCGAGAATACATTTCTCATCTTACTGACTCAAATACAACCTTCTGTACACCCACCCTCTAGAGTACCTTTCAAGGCCATGTATGTTTGAAAAGCTTGTAAATTGTCTTCATACATGCTTGGGGCTGACTTTCCACCAGACTCTGAACTCACTCTGCTTCCTGAGGACCAGATACAAGGCATTTTTTCTTCTTTCATATTCTCAGCACATAATGTAGGGCAAGGTCAGGCAATGAATAAAGATTTGTGAAATAAACACATGGGAGGAAAACTATATGGCCCAGTGTACATTTACAGAGCTTACTTGGGAAACTTTTGTTGAAAATAGGACTTGAACGTGATTGTAGCCCTTCCAAATCAGGAGCCAGAGTCAACAGAACACATACTTAAATAATGGCCTCAATGTCAGCATTCTACCAGTTAAATCCAGACAAGCTAGCAAGGACAGAGCAGCTTTGGAGCTCCCTTTGTTTTTAATGCTTTACAAATATTTCCTAAGACTGAGGCAGGGAAGAAAGCTCAATATACTTTGGCTTATAATCTAGTGATGCCTAGTAAAGGCCATGTTTCTAACAAATCAAATGGAGATATAGCGCAATATTTGTTCTTTCTTTAGCCATACTGATTGAGCAGGCAGTTACTGACCCTTGGCTCAGATAATAAAATCAAACCAAATCTACCAAAATTAGCAATAGAGAAAGCAGTTTTCATTTGTGTGTGCCTTTGCATGTGTGTATGTGTGCATTTGTGTGGATGTGTAAAGAAATAGTTTTACTATGTTCCCTACTCATGCTCTAAGATTTTTCCATATAGTGCCAATCTTCAGATGGAGAGGCTTGAGATTAGTAAGGAATACAGTGGTCTTCCTTCCAAATGAAGGCAGCAGCAACATTAGCAAAAACTCTCCAAGGATATGGGGAATCTGAAGGAATATAGCTATGAGACACAGGCATTGCTACCATGGTCATTTACTCTTCTCCTTCTAGGTTTTGTCATTCAGATATCACTTGAGTATGGGAACCGGCACATTAATTTTCCACTCATCTGTGTGTTTACATGATGCATGGTATATATGAGGTGATATTATAGGAATCAGAAATGAAAAGATGACTCCTCTCCTCAGGAAGATCACAATCTACTGAAGGCAGTAAATTTTCAAGTAAGCAACTGCGACAAAACGTTTGTCGAAAAGTTTTGCAGAAAGTATACCGCAATTTCAAAACAAGAACTGTCTCCACTGTTCATTAGAAAGGACAAATAACTCATCGTCTCATGAACTTTTCTCATTTCTGTACTGTATCTCTAGCAACATTTTCGAGAGAAGAAGGAGGAGGAACAGGCAGAGGAAATAGATGGTGCTTCTGTCTGAGCTGGGGACAAGGAGAAGTACTTGCGGGAGATCGCAAGGCAGAAGGAAGATAGAAGCCCTTCCTGCAATGTCTTGGATAGCATCCTCATTAGTGGCTAGGTCTCCTCCATAGCTCCACACAGTCCTTTCATGTTTCCCCAATTCCATGTCCTCTGACATCCATACCATGGATGGCAGTAACTTCCTGCTGGTCCTAATCTCTGGGTTGCCTAACCACCTTGTGTTCAGCTTCTTGGCTCTTCTAGCAACTGTGAAACCCATTCCATGCATTTAATTCCCTCCGTTTTAAAGACTTCGTGATCTCTACTTTACTGCCGGAGTTTGACGGATACACATTATACAACACAAACCAAACAAGGAATGGAAAAACGTGAACATTTCTTTCCAAATCCGGGACTTTCAATGAGCAAGGAATTGAGTAGTCAGAAAGGATACTAAGATCTCATTTATTTCTTTCTATTATACTTTAAGATCAGCACTTGAGTCCAAATCACAGAAATAACTTCTGAAAAACCAATGCCAGAAATTCTGAGATTTTTAAAAATGAGGTGGGGCACCGGGGTGGCATAGTTGGTTAAGCATTCATCTTTGGCTTAGATCATGATCTCCCCATCTTTGAGTTTGAGCTCCACGTTGGGCTCTCTGCTGACAGCTCAGAGCCTGGAGCCTGCTGCAGATTCTGTGTTTCCCTGTCTCTCTGCTCCTCCCCGGTTCACGTTATGAGCCCCCCCCACCCCAAATAAAGAAACCTTAAAAAAATGTTTCTGGATAAGATGGTATAGGTTAGACAAATAATTAAAAGTTGAAGGTTATGCACAAAACCTAGTATGGTGCCACAGCAGAAAAAAAAAAAAATCTTCATACGTAGAAAGTGCTGGTAATTCCTTTTAATTTCATAATTTGCTATAACTTTGATATTAATGACAACTAATTACCCTAAGGAGAGGAACTGAATTTTCTTTATTATCCCAATTTAATAACAATAATGGAGATAATATAAAACACAAATGTTATATTAATATCAATAATGATAAATAATGATTAAAAACTATAAATGCCAGGGGCACCTGGGTGACTCAGTTGATTAAGCCTCCGACTTCAGCTCATGTCATGATCTCATGGTTGGTGAGTTTGAGCACCACAGTGCTCTGCTGACAGCAGTGAGCCCACTTTGGATCCTCTGTCCCTCTCTCTCTCTGCCCCTCTCCTGCTCACACTCTCTCAAAAATAAATAAACGTTAAAAAAAACTATCAATGCCAATAATAGCAATGATATACCACAAATATCTGAATTGCTTGTTGTGCTAAACATCTGAATACCTTTAAACATTTGGCAAAAGCATCAACGCTTTGGGCCTCGGTTTTCTATGAGGACACTAGAGTTTGGCTTATTTTTTTCCCCCAACCATTCGTTCACAGGTCTAACAATTCCTGTAATTAAAGGTAATATTTATCTCTATTGTGATTTCTGTCATTTGGATCAAAAATAAAATAATTATTTAAGGACCATTTCTTTTAAAAGTGAACAGGTTAACACCCTCCATGTACCCTCAAGTGAGTAAATTTGGTGCTTGGAGGATGTCAGATGAGCTAGCTCGTGACTCAGTCACTCAATTTCTGACTCAGTTGATAATCCTAGCTAGTACATCAGTTTTAAACAGCACACTGCTTTTTTTTTAAATTCTCAGTCAAATATTGCTTAATTTATATCCATCATTGACCATTTGTTAAAGGCAGGAAGCACAAGGAACACTGATGTTGAAATGCAATAAGGAAACTCGGAGCATAATGATATAATTCTGCAAATTTTGTTCAATTTTCCCTTCATCAAATCAAAATTCGTGTGTATGTTTAGTACTTCAAAAATCAATTTGAAAAGCATAAATGAATGTAATGATTATTAAATAGGGCTTAGAATTATGGGAAATTTTTAAAATTAAATTGCATACAATGTTATTTGCAGACTTTTCAAATAACATCTTGAATCTCTCCTCCCTTATCTATTCAGTTAGAAACAAAATGAAAAAATTATTTTAAAAACTCAGCTAAGTTATTTTTAAAGTAAAAGACAAGAATTCTATACATTTGAGCACAATGACACTTGCATTTAAAATATATATTTTGATATTTATTCATAAACCCAAATATGATGCACTATTAAACTGTTAAATTTATTTTTCAACAAAATGTTGCCTTTAAAATGAAATTAAGCCTATGAGAGACTCATTACAGATCTAAAGACACCTGCAGATTGAAAGTGAGGGGATGGAGAAACATATATCATGCAAATGGATGGCAAAAGAAAGTCAGAGTAGCAATATGTGCATTGGACAGACTAAACTTTTTGTTCCTATATTGTTTTTGGCCTGCTTTGGTATCAGGGTAGCATGAAATGATTTTTTTAACATTTTTTTTAACATTTATTTATTTTTGAGACAGAGAGAGAAAGAGCATGAACAGGGGAGGGTCAGAGAGAGAGGGAGACACAGAATCTGAAGCAGGCTCCAGGCTCTGAGCTGTCAGCACAGAGCCCGACGCGGGGCTTGAACTCACGGACCACAAGATCATGACCTGAGCCTAAGTCAGACGCCAAGCCGACTGAGCCACCTAGGTGCCCCTGAAATGATTTTGAGTACATTCCCTCTATTCCATTGTTTCTAAGATTTTGATAAAGATTTTCATTTTTTTTTTCTTTTTTTTGAATGTTTAGGGGAATTCCCCAATGAGGCCATGTGTTCTTGGGCTTTTCTGTGCTGGGAGGTTTTTGATTCCTATTTCAACTTTCCTTCTTGTTATTGATCTAAGAAGATTTCTTATTTCTTGGATTCAGTTCATGATTCAATCTTGGTAACTTGTGCATTTTTAGGAGTTATCTGGGTTTTTTTCTCACCTATATGATTTGTTAGTATATAATGGTATAATTATAATAATGTTATCACACTAGGTATATCTGTGTTCATCTTATTTGTATTGTTGTCTCTGCCATTTCTCATTTTGGTTTTTGAGACTTCTCCCTTTTGGTTTTTTCTTAGTTAATGTTGTTAAATCACTGCCAGTTTTTTTGTTTGTTTGTTTGTTTGTTTGTTTTTCTAACTGATCATTAGTTTCACTATACTTTTTCTGGTCTCTGTTTTATGTATTTCTGATTTTCCTTTGTAATTTCCTTCCTCTACCAAATTTCAACTAAATTTCTTCTTTTCCTGGTTCCTTGTAGTGTGATGTTGTTTATTTCCACTTTTTTTCTTAATAAAACATTCACAACATAAATTTTACTTTTGCATCTGCTTTTGTTGCATCCCATAGGTTTTAGAATATTGTGTTTTCTGTTACTTCTGTTTTAAAAAACAAACATATTTTGATTTGCTGTTTGATTTCTTATTTGGCCCATTGCTTATTCAGTAGTATGTTGTTTAATATTTACACATTAAATATTTAATATTTACATTTTATTTTTTTTTATTTTTTTTAACGTTTATTTATTTTTGAGACAGAGAGAGACAGAGTATGAACGGGGGAGGGTCAGAAAGAGGGAGACACAGAATCTGAAACAGGCTCCAGGCTCTGAGCTGCCAGCACAGAGCTCGACGCGGGGCTCGAACTCGCGGACTACGAGATCATGACCTGACCCGAAGTCAGCCGCTTAACCGACTGAGCCACCCAGGTGCCCCAATATTTACGTTTTATATTTTCCACCTTTATTCTATTGCTATCTTGAGTTTTGTACCATTGTGGTTGGATAATATACTTGGCACAATTTCAGTCTTCTTAAATTTGTAATATTTGTTCTATCTCTTCTTATGCGATTTAACCAGAGGATTCTTCTATGTGTACTTAAGGAAAATGGGTATTCTATTTTTCTTGGATGGAGTGTTTTATATTTATCTTTTAGAACCATGTATTCTAAAGTATGTCTGAAGTAAAAAATGTTATTGCTGAAAAAAATAAGTAACTTTAACTGAGGGTACTTGTTTCAAATAAAGCCTATCAGGGGGAAGTGGGTAGAGGGATGGGTGAAACAGGTAAAGGGGATTAAGAGTACATTTGTCATGATGAGGACTGAGCAATTATGTACATAGAATTATTGAATTGCTATACTGTAACCTGAAACTAATATAACACTCTATTAACTACACTTGAATTAAAATTAAAAACAATAAAAAAAACCCAAAACAAATTAAAATAAATTACTTTGAATTTTAATGGAAAGGTTGAAATTTATATTTTTATGCATTACCTCTTTTAGCAAGACTTTATTAAAATATTGAATATTCAGATAATGTACTAATTCAAATATATATTTTTTACTTAAATATAATTATTACATGGCATTCAAAAATCATCTCACAAATTAGAGCCCTCCAGACTTTGTGGAATTACACATCCCACTGTGGAATTTTTCAAGTAAAAAGGGTTTGGGAAATGCTTACTTTGGCAAAACTCAGTCCTTTCTAGTAAAACTTCATGAATCCAGTGGTTCTAATGATTCAGAGTGGACTGTTCTCAAGGGAATTCTAAGGTCATTATTTGGGTCCATAAAGGACAAAACTAAAAGGAAAAAAAAATAATTATCTTAAAAGGACCATCCATTAAAAATATCTGTCTTTCATCTTCTTCTTCCCTCTCTCCTCTCCTTGTGCCCTCCTTCTGGGCTGTGTGATCCAGTTTTACACAGCCTAATACAAAACCAAGCCTAATGAAAATATTAACATCATCCAATTTTTTTTTTCAAATACTTAGTTCTTTCACATTTGGAAGATGAGTAAGTTTTCTGTTTAAGATATTTGAGAAATGGGTGCCTGGTATTTAGGATACCCATTTGCTCTTTTTTGCTTTCTTTTCTAACTTTGCAAATACAGAAAGCAAAGGAAACTGAGTCCTAGTCCTTAGTCACAATGGGACTGAACTAGAAAAAGGATAGTCTATGTATAGACATTAAATTTTCTTGATTTGAATGTCTGTATGGAATTTATGGGGCTCATAAAAGAAAAAAAAAAGAAACTCTCATAAGCAGCATGTTTACTCTTTGGATTCATGGTGTATAAATTACAGGAAAAAAATTAATAAACATACACTTGACAAATTTTGTTTTCCAACACCACTCACCTATTCTTCCTGAAAACAAAATAAATGACGTCTAATATTGTGTCCCTAGTGCTGAAAGCCTTTTTGTACCTTCAGATCACAGTTTAAAATATGACTGTCATGTAAAATTGTCACTCCTTGAGTGGAGACTTACTCTGTTGCCATCTTGGAGAATTACAAAGAAAAGCAGCCAAGTATCAGAAATATTGCCCATGTAATTGAGAGAGCAGTTTGGTTTAAGAGCAGGTGTTTTGCATTTGATAATTATTACCAGCATCTAATCTGCTGCCCAACTTCTTTAAATAATGGGGGAAAGGGTAATAACACTTGAAGAGACTGCTGGGAATGGAGTTAAGGTAGTGTGGTGGATTGGAGGTTTAGGGCCCCCCCCACCACATTTATATATTGAAGCCCTAATCCCTAGTGTGATGGTATTTGGAGGTGGAATCATTGGGAAGTAATTACGTTTAGATGAAGTCCTGATGGTAGAGCCATTATGAGAACAAGAGGAAACCAGAACCCTTTCTCTCAGCTATGTTGAGAACACAAGAAGGCATCCAACAGAAGCCAGCAAGAGAGCTCTCACCACAACATAACCATGTTGATACCCTAATATTGAACTTCCCAGCCTCTAGAACTGTGGGAAAAAAATCTGTCCTTTAAGCCACCCAGTCTGTGATATTTTGTTATAGCAGCCCAAGCTGACTAAGACAGATAGCATAGTGGTGAGTTATTCTTTTAAAATGGGCCCCTGGACAGAGCATGTTGACGGTCTTCTGATGAATCTCATTAATGGAATTTTAATATGTATAAAAATAGTGACACTATACAAGGGGAGAGGGTTTTTTCATTATGCAAATACCAAATTTACAAATTTACCAAATTTACAGTTCATTAATGATGAACTGACATCAAAGTATCTGGGTGAAATAAAATGTATTTAGCACTAGAGCTATGTTAAACAATTTCTAAAACTTTCAGATTGCAGAGTCATCATGAGCATGTATAATACAACACTACTGACATACAAAGTTTAGGGTATTTGTCATAACCATTATTTGCCAGAAAGAGGATATTTGTCCTGTGATTCTTTATTTGGTCAATGCTGAGACACTGTAACATAGCTATACTTGGAAATAATAGATCAATCTAATACTACAATATAGTCGATATTTTTGTAGAAATAGAATTCTTCCTCTATCTGAAATCCCTACATTCCTTCCACCTTTATACTTTAGCTTTATTTAACATTTACTGTATATCTATTCTAAATTAGACCAAGCCAGTCCATTTAATCTTCACAACATTCATAGAGTAACAACTTTTACTCTTTTTTTTTCCAGAAAGGTTAATATTTACGATAAAAGTTCAAAGGTCACCAGAAGTCCTAGCTTTATATTGTCCTTACTGCTGGCAATCTCATAGAAATTAGGGTGTTTTCCCAAAAATGCCCTCTGATTATCCAGAGACAACTCTTGCCATTGTGTTCCGGTATTAATATCTATCCTTGAACCAACCGCTCTGTCAGAGCATAGCACACTTTCCCTGGACAAGCCAAGGTCTTTTGTTCACACCTGGAACTGGAAGGTAGGGGTTGGGATTGCCAGTCTACGTAAAACATGTGGACTAAAAGGGAAGAGGTTTTCCACGCAGAGATTCTGGGAAGCAGACCAAAATAAAAATATATTTTTATTATGTTCTGCTCCATAGTCATCATCACCTATGCATGTTATTCTTCCAAAATAAACATTCAAAACTGTCTGGCAGATACAAATGTCAACATATATAACCAGAAAAATCTCACTCCATCCCAACAGGAGACAACTCAAAATTGTCCAGGTATCACATCCCAGTATCTAATAAACAGATGATGACAATAATATCTTTGATAGCACTCAGCTGGGAAAGGGACATAGGGAAAGCATCCACTATAGAGTAGGGATGGGAGAGCAATGACTTTCTGTCCTGGCAATGAGTGACTGAGTCAATTAATTGGGTTTCTCAAAATTCTGTTATCTGGTAAACTTTTCCTTGACCTTTGTTTGTCTTGACAAAATGTGGGTTGTATGAGTTGTAAAAGGAAGACTTTTTTTTCTGGAGGTTGGAACCCTTCAGTGGTCCAGATCCTGTTAAGAAGGTCATGAATTTTGCTTTAAATGCAGAGCAACAACATGTTTTATTTGCCAGTTTTGGGATTTTTCTCACAACATAATTTATTCAACTTCTTAACTCTAACTGGCTTTATAAATTTCTTATAGAACTTATTTATCTAAGCTTATCAATGAACTTTTAATTTGCTTATATTATTCTTTTTTTTTTTTTTTAAATTTTTTTTTTTCAACGTTTATTTATTTTTGGGACAGAGAGAGACAGAGCATGAACGGGGGAGGGGCAGAGAGAGAGGGAGACACAGAATCCGAAACAGGCTCCAGGCTCTGAGCCATCAGCCCTGAGCCTGACGCGGGGCTCGAACTCACGGACCGCAAGATCGTGACCTGGCTGAAGTCGGACACTTAACCGACTGCGCCACCCAGGCGCCCCTGCTTATATTATTCTTTGCAACTAAGAGTGATGGAGATGTAAAAAAAATTAAGAGTTAAAATTGCTAAAATCTCTGCATGTGAGAGTTTAGGGAAAATAGAGCACATTCAGGTTAAAGATCAAAAGGGATAATATGATAAAACTTCCTGTGTGTTTTTCCTGGGTTTTTCTTTGTTTATTTCAAGCTTTAGATTACATGTCACTTATTAAACAAACAAACAAAAAACACTATGTGGTAATTAGTTGTATTGTTTTTTAAACCCCAAAATGAATCAAGCCATACTTCCAATATGTGATTAGGGGATGAGAGACCAGGTAGTGATATGATTAGCTGAGAATAGTCAGGGAATATGTAAGTAGTTTTTGATGAGTGATCTAATCTCTCTATCAGTATTTTCAGGATAATAAAGATTATGGTGATCACTAGGACCTTTCCAAATATATTTTGACTTTCCTCCTTTTAAACACATAGCGAGATTGTTATTCCTTGCCTCCTTTAGAGTTAGGTGTGGCCATGTAATTTGTTTTAGGTAATGAAATGTGTCACTACAAAATGGATGATTGAATAGCCAGTGGAGGGTGACAGTAGCAAGGTAGCTGATTAGGAGACCCCAGTCCCCATCCTCCCAAAAAGATCAACAATCAGACCGCTATCTACATACCATTGTCAATGTTGTGGATCCTGGTGGCCTGAGATACCAAGACATCAGGCCTCATCTAACCTGGAGTCACTACATACCCCTTTACTTGGTGCTTCACCACTATAATCTGGTGAACATCATGGTCCAGTATGCCTCCACCCACAGGTGAAGTTCTATCTTTGCCAAAGTTAGTCCATAAAGTCTGGAAGACATGAAGTGCTTCTTCAATGTGCACATATCTATGAAAAGCTATGGCAATCATGAAGAATCAGAGAAACATGATACCACCAAAGAAACACAAAAAACATTCAGCAAATGGCCCTAAGGAAATGCAAACATGAATTTCCTGACAAATAATTCAAAAGAATTTTTCTAAAGATACTCAAAGAGCTATAATAGAACATAGATAAATGATTTACAAAATTAGGACAATAATATAAGAACAAAATGAGAAGCTTAAAGAGAAAACATTTAAAAATATGAGCTGATAGATTGGTCTGAAGAACACAATGACTGAACTGAAGAAATGAAGAGAGGTTCAACAGCAAAAAGGCCAGAATTAGCACAAGGGAGGAGATAACAAACATCTGCGCAGACATAAATGAAATACAGCAAAGAAAAACAATAGAAAAAAGTCAAAGACACTAAAAGTTGTTTTTCTGAAAAGATAAACAAAATTGACAAACCTTTAGCTAGACTACCCATGAAAAAAGTAGAGTAGATTCAAATAAATACATTTTTAAATCAAAGAGGAAACATTACAACTGATAGCACAGGAATACAAAGAATCATAAGACACTACTATGAACAATTATGTGCCAAGAAATCCATTAATCTATAAGGAATGGATAAATTCCTAAAAACATACCAACTATCAACACTAAATTATGAAGAAACAGAAAATCTGAACAAACCAATTACCAATGAGGAGACTGAATCAGTAATCAAAAACCTCCCAATAACAACAACAAAAAGTCAGTATCAGATGGTTTTACAAGTGAATTCTGCCAAACATTTAAAGAAGCATTAATACCAATACTTCTCAAAATATTCCAGAAATTTGAAGAGGAGGGAACACTCCTGAATTCATTTTACGAGGCCAGGATTTCCCTAATACCGAAGCCATATAAGAAAACTACAAGAAAAGTACAGATTATATCCCTGATGAATATAATTGTAAAAATTCTCAACAAAATATTAGCAAACCAAATTTAACCACATTGGAAGGATCATACACCATGATCAAGTAGGATCCATCTCTGAGATGCAAGGATGTTTCAACATACACCAATCAATCAATATGATACATCAGGTTAATAGAAGGAAAGCTAAAAATCATATGATAATCTAGTACATGCAAAAAAAAATCAGTTGAGAAAAGTCAATATCCTTTTATAGTGATAATAACAAAAATATCAACAAATTGGGTGCGAAAGGAATGTATCACAACATAACAAACGCCATATATAACAAGCCCAGAGCTAATACCATTGTCAATGGTGAAATGTTGAAAACTTGTTTTCTAAGATCAGGAACAATGGGGTGCCTGGGTGGCTCAGGTTAAGCATCCAACTCCTGATTCGGGCTGAGGTCATGATCTCAAAGTCTGTGAGTTCGAGCCCTGCATCGGGTTTAGCACTGACAATGTAGAGCCTGCTTGGAATTCTCTCCCTCTCTCTCTCTCTCTGCAGACACCTCCAGGTCTCTCTCTAAATAAATAAATAAATAAATAAACTTAAAAAAAAAAAAGACTATAAGATCTGGAACAAGAGTACCCATTCTCATAATTCTTATTCAACATAGTACTAAAAGTCCTAGCTGGAGCAATCAAGCAAAAAAGAAATAGTACCCAAATCAGCAAAGAAGAAGTAAAATTGTCTCTGCTGATGACACGATCTTGTATATGGAAAATCCTCAAGACTACACTATTAAAACTTGTAACTCACTTGTGGTCCAGAGATTCAAATAAATAAAATACAGGTGGATTTTTGGAGTACACTGTGAAGTTAATGTATCTTTTTTGTTCCCAGAGTGATATGTGACATTTTGAAATCTATGTGCTACCTACCTGGGCTTGGTTCAATCCATGAAGATTTGGTGTGGCAGTCTCATCTGCCACTGGAACTTCATCCGGAAGTGATAAAGTTCCACACACCAACTTTGCTTTAGCAATATTGTACACTACAAGGACTATGCATTAAGCAGAAAGATATAGTGTTCTCTGAACTACTGTAACCTTAAATTGGAGACTGATTCTTGTGAGCCTCCTTTCCTTAATCCCTCACTTCATGCAAATGTCTTGATGAGAGATGATGGATGAGTATTTTGTGTGAATAAATCCAACCTTTGAAGAATTCCCTTCTGACCCATTACACCATTACACAGTTGATGCCTGAAAGAATGTTGGAGAGGGTGGGGGGACTCAACACCCTACTTGCTTTTTTAAGTTTATTTTATTAAAGATTTTTTAAATACATTTTTACTGTAAATATACACAGAAATGCATGCATTCCACAACCACACACACACACAAACCTAATAAACAAATTCAGTAAGGATGCAAGATACAAAATCAAACATTCAACAGTCAGTTTTTATACATTAACAATGAACTATCTGAAAAAGAAATAAAGGAAACAACCTCATTACAATAGCAATAAATCAATAAAATAGGAAAAAACTTAAAGAAGTGAAAAATCTCTACATCAAAAATTTTAAGTCACTGATGAAAAAAATTGACGAAGGTACAAATAAATAGTAAGATATGCCCTGTCCATGGATCAGAAGAGTTACTATGTTAAAATATTCATACTATCTGAAGACTTCCATAGATTTAATGCAATCCATCAAAATTCCAATAGCATTTTTCACAGAAATAGAAAAAACAAACCTAAAATTCAGATGCAACCCAAAAGACCTGAACTAGCCATGGCACAGAACAAAGCTGAAGACATTGAACTTTTTGATTCAAACTATATTACAAAGCTATTTTAATCAAAACAGTATGGAACTAAAATAGAAACAGATCCATACACAAATAGAACAGATGAGAGCCCAGAAATAAATCCATGCATATAGAATCAACTAATATTTTACAAAGGAGCCAAAATTACTCAATGAGGAAAAGATGTTCTTTTCAATAAAAAAGCACTAGGAAACCTGGATATTCACATTGAAAGAATGACATTGGATGCTTATGTTACACCCCTCACAGAAATTAACTGGAAATGGATCAAAAACTTAAATATAAGATTTTAAACCATAAAATTCCTAGAACAAAACTTATATAAACATTTCCTTGACAGCAATTGTGCCAATTTTTTTTGTTTATGACACCAAAAGCACAAGCAATCTCTAAGAGAGAATGACACAAGTACAAGCACAGCAAAAGAAACAATCAACAAAATAAAATGGCAACCCAGAGAGTAGGAAAAAATATTTGCAACCCATGTATCTGATAATGGGTTAGTATTCAAATTACATAAGGAATTCATACAATTTAAAAGCAAAAAAGGGGTGCCTGGGTGGCTCAGTTGGTTAGGCATCCGGCTTCGGCTCAGGTCATGATCTCACGGTCCGTGAGTTCAAGCCCCGCGTCGGGCTCTGTGCTGACAGCTCAAAGCCTGGAGCCTGTTTCAGATTCTGTGTCTCCCTCTCTCTGACCCTCCCCTGTTCATGCTCTGTCTCTCCCTGTCTCAAAAATAAATAAACGTTAAAAAAATGTTTTTAAATAAAAGCAAAAAAAAAAAAATCCACAAAAAATAGGCAAAGGACCTGAATAGACATTTTCCAAAGAAGACACACAAATGGCCAATGGTACATGAAAAGGTACTCAATATCATTATTGTTCAGAGAAATGCAAATCAAAATCACAATGGGATTTTACCTCACACCTCAAAGGATGATTAATATCACAAAGACAGCAACTAAGTTGCTTAGTTGGTTAAGCACCAGACTCTTGATTTTACCTCATGTCATTATCTCATGGTTTGTGAGATCAAGCCCCATGTCGGACTCTGTGTTGACAGGGCAGAGTCTGCTTGGGATTCTCTCCCTCCCTCTCTCTGCCCCTCCCAAATCATGTTCTTTCTCGCCCTCCCTCCCTCTCACCCTCCCTCCCTCTCACCCTCCCTCTCTCTCTCCCTCTCCCTCTGTCAAAATAATTTAAAAACACAAAAATAATCTTTAAAAATAAAATAAAAACAAATAAAAAATATATCAGAAAGACAGTAGGTAACAAATGCTGGTGAGGATATAGGGAAAAGGGAAATATGGCACACTTTTGCTGGGAATGTAAACTGGTTCAGCCACTATGGAAAACAGTATGAAGTTTCCTCAAGACATTAAAATAAAACTACCATATTCAATGCACCTTTATTCACAATAGCCAAGACATGGAAACAACCTAAGTGTCCACTGAGAGATAAATGGATCAAGATGTGATACACACACACACACACACGGGTGCACACACAACAAAATATTATTTAGCCATGAAAAGGAAGTAATTCCTTTCTTTTCAACAATGTGGATGAGCCTTAAGGGCATTTTGCTAAATGAAATCAGCTAGCCAGAGAAAGGTAAGTATTATATGATTGCATTTATATGTAGAGTCTAAACAAGTTGAACTCCTAGAAATAGATGGAGTAAAGGCCAGGCCTGAGGGGTGGGGGATACGTGGAGATTTGGTCAATGGATATGCACTTTCACTTATAAGATGAGTAATTTCCAGGCATCTAATGTACAGCCTGGGGACTATGTCAACATTACTGTATTGTATATTTCTTTTTTTTTAATTTTTTAAAAATTTTTTTTAACGTTTATTTATTTTTGAGACAGGGAGAGACAGAGCATGAGTGAGGGAGGGTCAGAGAGAGAGGGAGACACAGAATCTGAAACAGGCTCCAGGCTCTGAACTGTCAGCACAGAGCCCGACGTGGGGCTCGAACTCACGGACCGCGAGATCATGACCTGAGCCGAAGTCGGCCGCTTAACCGACTGAGCCACCCAGGCGCCCCTACTGTATTATATATTTCAAAGTTGCTATGAAGGATCTTAAATGTTATCACTGTAACAAAACAAAACAAGGAAATTATATGAGGTAAAAGGGTTAATTTTATTGTAATATAAATATTTTGCAATATATCCACATATCAAATCATACCATCCTATTCTGTCCTTAGTTTGGTGATTGTCAACACTCTTTCATTGCTATGGGTCCCTGAATAGGTGCAAAACATCCCCACTTGCCCATGTTAGATATGCAGTGCAAACAAGAAACCTCTTCTATCAGATTAAGCCACTGCGTTTCAAAAGTTGTCTGACACAAGATCAAATCACAACATGGTAAGTCTGCATGGTGCATCACACATAATAGGAGCACTTAAGTAGCAGTTTTCTTTATTCTGGCCACAAATATCTAATCTTATTTAAATGCTGTCTCAGCTTTTCCATCTGTGAAGTTGAAATAACAACATCTATATTACCTAATTCAAAAGTGTACTATGAAGCAAAATTAGAGCTCTAAATGTTTTTTTTTTCTAAATACAAAATCTAGGAAATGAAAAGTATGAACTTTGTTATAAAATGGATATTTTGCACTATAAGCTGATTGTTTCTATAAATTTAACTGTTTTTATTTTCATATGTATTCCTCTCCAGTTTAGCTCTTTCAGGGCCAAACATTGTCAGTGATAAAACATTCTGTTCTGCATGTTTTAGAAAAAGTGTCCTTTTTGAGTTGTTAAAATTTAATGATTTTATCTATCTATGTAAGTTTATTTATTTTGAGAGAGAGAGAGAGAGAGAGAGAGAGAGATAACAAGAAGAGAGGGTCAGAAAGAATGAGAGACAGAATCCCAAGCAGACTGGGCACCACCATGGCAGAGCCCAATGTGGGGCTTGAACTCAGGAACTGCAAGATCATGACCTGAGGGGAGATCAAGAGTTGGATGCTTAATCGACTGCGACACCCAGGTGTCCCAGTGAGTATTTTTAAATAAATAAACCACGAAATTTTCATTGGTATCTTCCCAATAATTGGAAGGTAGCTCCAAGATCCCTGAAGGATGACACTCATCATCAAAATCAACTTCCAGAATAATCTGTTGAAAACAATGGTGAGAAAAGGACACAAAATGTCTAAAGACAAGAATCCACCAAGAGAGAATAGATTTTTTAAACTAAAAATGACAAGAGGTAAAAGGGCACTATGCAAAAACGTATGATCCTTAAAAAGATAACTGACACATCTTTTCTGGTTAAAGGTAGTCACGTCATGAATGTAGCCTACCTTTATTTCTAAACCCAATTATTTTCTTTCCTGGCCTTTGTTTGGCTTCATCGTTTCAGCATATATGCTAGACTTGCAAAGACTGTACAACGAGCTTTTAAAACTCCATTTTAGGAGGTAGGCATATAAATACAGAGTTCTTTTCCATAGCTGAAGGTGTAGCCACTGTGGGAAAGGAGTGAGGGAATGCAACAGCGCAGTCACCTGACAAGCTGGCCAGGGACCATGGTTCCCAAAGAACCACCACGGTGTATAGGCAGATAAGAGACACCACTGTGGTCTTCCCAACATCAGAGTGTTATTTGTAGTATGTTTTCAACTTAATCTGTTTCTCTCATCTAAGGCCCGTCACATAGTAGTCAATGAAATACCGGCTGTGTGATTATATTACCTCTCTCCAGCTTCTCTACTGCTCTAGTTGTTCTGGTTTTGCTCACTGCAATTCCCGGTTTGCAGGGACACAAGGAGCGGTTTTAAATAGGCAGCCTACGTTCGGGTGCCAGACAGCATTCACTCCGTAGGGAAACTGCAAACCAAGACCTTTCTGTGCTGAATGGCGCAGTATCTCCTATCGTACTTCATTAGAGTGGATTTGCTTCATGATGCCAGCTGCTTTTCTGGCAGCAGACATGAAGACTCAGGCTAAATTATCCCCACTAAAACCATTGCTCGTGTCACTGTGCCAGAGGCAGCACTCTGACCTGTCTTCCACCAGACTAAGTCAGAAGGCACATCTCCTCCAGGCCTCTTTCAGATTTGTTTCTAGTTTCCCCTTAATTTTGTACTTTTGCATCATTCTTGTGGGCACTGTGTTAGATAGACGAGTTGATTGCTGTTACTCACGAATGAATTTCACAGCTCTTCATGCAGAGGCTTGCTGCCTTTTTTTCATGACATTCTCCATAATGAGAATGATATAGTTCAAAGAATCACAAAGAAATGGGAATTAAGTTTATCTTCAAAGTGAGACAAAAGTGTTGTAGACAATCTGTCTCTTTAGAAAAGCATAGCTCTGTAAATGATGTTCAACCGGACTTCACTGTAAATTATTGGTATAATGAGGTTACTTGTTTAGAATTTATTTCATAACCCTTTCCACACAAATGGACATATTTAATAATGTCCACTTCTTTTTAAAAAAAACCTCAGCTTTGGGGTGCATGGGTGGCTCAGCTGGTTAAGCACCGACCCTTCATTTTGGCTCAGGTCATGATGTCATGGTTCGTGAGATCAAACCCCTCATAGGGCTCTGCACTGACATCACAGAGCCTGCTTGGGATTCTCACTCTCTCCGTCTCTCTCTGCCCTTCCCCCACTCACACAGTTGTGCTCTCCCTCTCTCTCTCAAAATAATTAAACATTTTAAATTTCTTTCAGCCTTATTGACATATATTTGACAAACAATTACAATGCTCACTTCTTTATTCAACTTAAACTTAATCTCCTTCACTACTCAACAAAGTTAAGACAGTGGCAGAAAGCAAGGATTACCATCCTTGGCCAACAATGAACCACAGAAAAGAGTATGTGGGCATAGATTCAATGACTGGAAAGCAATCTCTGTTCATCGAGTATAAAAAAAGGGAGAAGGTCTGAAGACCAATCCTCACCTCTCTTACTCTGTATTTTCAGAAAGAGAAAATCAAACTGATTTACACAAAAGAATCTATTTATTAGTTTATATATGTGGATGATGGAGAGGTTTATAGGGCTTCAGATTTTGGGTTGACATAGCAGCTCAAGGATATCATTAAGACACCTTCCTTTCCGCATTTCTGCAGTGACTTCCTTAGCATCAGCTTTATTCTAAGACTTGCTAAATCACTGCCACAGTTCCAAGATTCATATCCACATTCCATAACATCCAGAAAGAAACTTCTGGCTGCCATCAGCTCTCTAAGAAAAGTGAGGAACTTTCTTTCCTCAATCACTCATCAACGTCCACCCACATTTCTTTGGCCCAGGTCACCCAGTCCTAAACCAATTTAATTGACACAGAAATATTATGGGAAGCTAGGCTTAAGGGTGAACTCCCTGAAACAATTATTTTTGCAGGAGGAGGGAGACTGGGGTCAAACAAGGCACATTTGTAGAGAGGGTAGGATCAGAGTGAGAGCACCCCACCCCAACTCTGCTTTTACACAAGAGGCAATGATGGGAAGAGAATATGAAACAATCACAAGATCCATATTCTTAGCAATTGCTAGAGGCTTATCTTGCTCCCTAGGGCTGGGCTCCTTTTAGTGGGTACACATACCCCACCTTTATTAATGGGCTGCCTTAGAAAAGAGGGACTAAGTTTCTCTTCTACCTTCAGGGCACTTTTAAAATGGAATCATAACCTACTCTAAATATGTTATTGCCTTTAAAGTACAAAATAACCTGAATAAATTGAGCACAAAATTCCTGATTTGGCGAACTACCTTGAGCAACTGATTTGATAAATATTCAGGCATAAAATAAAAGGCAGTATGATCTCTAGGCTAACAGAGTAAACTATGATCCTGGTTGCTTAAAAAAGTTTTTATTTAAGGAAATTATATATATATATATATATATATATATATACACACACACACACACACATATACACACATATACACATATATTTGCCACATAATATATAAATGTATATTCATACCCACATATATGTATGCATGTATATTTAGATAAGTATGTATATGTATGTATGTACATATGTGTGTATACATATATATGTGGGTATATGCATGTATACATGCATATATGTACACTTTAAGTATCAGATACATTTTGTCTTCTTTCTTAAAGAAATTGGAGGGAACTATTAAATTTCCTTCAACCACTGTGACTCTCAGTAAATTCTGGTTGCAGTGTAAGAGCATCTATCAGAGATTATCACCTGAGTGTATATCATAGATATGCCCCATTTGATGCCTGTCTAGATAGCTCATCCTCTCCAGTTCAACCCACAGGTCATAATTCCCTGTTTCACACCAGGCCCAATACACAAATTACTATTAATACAGTTTGCAAATATATTAGAATATACCTACTAGGGTGGTGATCAAGATATGGTCATACCCTGTCTTAAAGTAGGAATAAAAGTTAAGTTAATAATCAGGGAACTCCTTGGTAAGCAAAAGAGGAAAAACAGGATGGTATAGTTAGGACCAAAGAAGGACATTCAAAACTACCAGAGATTTTTGCTGTCATCATGTTTTTTTTTTAATTCTCTTATAATAACGTTCTTTCTTTCTTTCATTCATTCTTTCTTTTTTTCATTCTTTCTTTCTTTCTTTCTACAGACAGAATCAAACAAAATGAATATGTGATACCTGTAATCATGCTAAGGCAGTTACTAACCTCGTCATAGAAATTTGTTTTAGATGTTTCTAGACTCCTCAGTCATAGGTTATTACTTCATTTCAGTTATTTCTATAGCTGACTGATTTCAGTGGTTTCATGATGATTGTGTCTAATTTCATTCTCAGAGGGAAACTTTAATTCCAAGAGCCCAGTTTACCTAGCTGTTACCTCCTAGGTACTAACTACAATTTTCACTATAGGTGTCAAAGTCAAGATTTAAACACATTGGTTCAGTATCACAACGTGATATTAAATTGATATTGAATTCATTTCACTCTTAAACATCTTCATAGTTTTCTCTCTCTGTAGGGTTGTGTTTTCTTTTTAGGTGAAGTATGATAGCACATTTTGAAAGCATAGAATTTCCATACATCATACTCTGACAATTGTGGCATTAAAACCATCAGTGTTGACTACATGCAGCATTTCAATATGGCATAGCATGCCTCACCTGCTATGCTACGTCGCTACTTAAAGGGGGCTGATAACCTGCAAAAACCTACATACCTTTACAAGTTAAGTGATGGTGCAAAAGTTTTGTGGACTAAAAAGGATCAAGGTACATTTCTTCAGGACACTGTCTTGTTCGGCATTTTAATCCCAGCATTTACAACAATGCCTGGCACACATAAAGGATTTGATATATTTTTGAATGAAATAATTAACCACAATAACTGGAAAACCAGCTCAGAGAAAACATACTGTCCTATAAAGCTACTGAGAATGTAGGGAGATTTCTTGCAGAGTGTCTTCAAAGTGAAAACAGAGATGACAGCAAAACAGTAAAGTGGCAACCGATTCCTCCATTGGAACAATTACTTCCGAATTTAATGACGAACCCTATTCTTCAAAATTCACAGGTAGAAACACTTTTTTTCTATAGTTGATCTTAAAATAAAGTCAGGAGGTGCCTGGATGGCTTAGTCAGTTGAGCATCTGACTTAAGCTCAGGTCATGATCTCACGGTTCGTGGGTTGGAGCCCTGCATCGGGCTCTATGCTGACAGCTCAGAGCCTAGAGCCTGTTTTGGATTCTGTGTCTCCCTCTCTCTCTGCCCACCACCTCCCCCCCCCCCCCCCCCGCTCGCATTCTCTCTCTCAAAAATAAAAACAAACATTCAAAAAATTAATAAATAAGGTCAGTATTTTTGATATGCAGTCCTCATTCTTAGGAAGCGTTTTTTTGTGAACTCAACCAGTAAAATAGTATCTTACATTTTAAAGAGTCTCTTCTTAAGAGAGCAGGCATCAGCTAGGAAAGTAAAACATACTTCTGGAAGTAGATACAGAAGTTACATTGTCATGAGGGTCATTGGTGCAGGGAAGTTCTTCTGGTTTACTTATCTGGGGGCATACACGCTAGGAGAGTACATTTTACTTTATATATTTTAGGTATACCCTTAAATAAATGCAGAAAATTAAAATCAAGGCTAACATGATTAGCTACTACTTATTTAGATTACTTAGAAAATTTGGACCATAAAGATGTTTCAATTCCAAGTGATTATTAAAATACAGTAAATCTTCCTGAGGGTGGTGAAAGTTAGTTGAACAGTAATTAGAGCAACATGAAAAAACTAAATAAGCCATGACCAATACCACCTAGAACTTTCCTTGGTCTAAGCAATTCACAATACAAGTTTATTTTACTTAGAATTCCAGCTTGAATCAAAGCATCTACTACCCCAAGCATCAATGCTCTTCAATATCTAATTTCACAGTTTTCTTAACACGCATCTCATGTTATTTATTATAGTCAGAGGCATCCCAACACCTTTGTCTATCCTTGCTACCTTTTAAATGGTTTATCTGGCAAACCATCAATCACAAGTCATGAAACATATTTTAACTCAAGTAAGACCAGTTAGGAAAGAAAACAAGTCTTGTGTGGTCTAATTGGAAACATTACTCACATCAATAAGTGATAAATGCTTGTTCTGGGAAAGAATATTTTTTCCCTCAGATCTGTCTTTAATGTATACTATGGACAAGATTAAAATCCCCAATCACCTTTTAACTTGAGGCCATGAAGTTATTGATAAAAACAATGCAAAGTTATGGGAAGATAAAAGTTTGAAAAACTCAATTTCAGGTTCAGAAGATGGCTTGTAATGCTAAACAAGTAAAGATATGCATTTCATTTATGACTTATCCTCTGGTGAAAACCAGAGCTCACAAAAAACTTCAAAAAACTGCACAATGAACATAGGCAGATGTTTGGGTGTGTTACAGAAGCCTTGATAAACTAGCTTACTTGGCTTTGTCCTGAATAACATGTGCTGAAAGTTTTCAATAGTCTCTTATTTGATATTTAAACTATTCAAATAACTCTTAATGGTATTATACACTGTATGATTCAGCATTTATTGACATTTTACATAGTATTTTCTATGTCTCAGGGTGGGTGCATTAATTATATCTAAGTAAATATATTCTTGAACTAGGAAAAGACATAGTATTTCTTTCATAAAATTTGAATTTAAAGAACATAATGTGCTCTTTTATTCCATGAGGTCAATTGCGCTAACACAACCATGTTAACCAGGTGATGTTCATTTCACTTTACAGGTAATTTATGACAACTGCAGCACTGTCACAGGGATGGTTCACACAAATAATTTAACTTAGGTAAACACCATTTTCCAGTAATGATAAGACAAAACAAACTTTAGAGGCATTTATGAACAGTAACATCTCATTCTCAGTACACATTTGCCAAATGATCTCTGTTGTTTGCAAATGAATTAACGATGGCTTGACAAATCATTAGAGCCATCTGTTTTGATGGTAAGGAAGAACTACTTTGATCACGTTATTATAGGAGCACAGACAAGGTACTATTGTAGCATATTTTTATTTATCATTTACCCTAAATTTCACATACATCTCAAAAACTGCCAGTATTACCCATTCTAGTTGAAGCTCCTTATAAATCCATTTACTGAGAAACCACTCACATAGGTAACCATACTGTTGTTTCAGAGGTCTCAAACATGGGAAATGTCTACTTTTTCCTCCATTAAAATAAATCATTACAATTACCAAGACGCTTGATTTCCTGGTATGTTTTAATTCCTCAAGTAAGAACTAATGAAAGAAGTTAAAACCAGCTTAGCAAATTCGTTCCTTTGGTTGTTTTGAGTCAGTTCAGACAATTTATGTGAGTGTTATTTTCAATTCTATCAACATGAGAAAAGCATTTTTTTTTACTTCCTGGAAAAATATCTTTCTTACTTTCTTAAGAATATTTGATTCAGGAACACATTCATAACGTGACTTTTAGTGTTTACCTGTATTTAGCAGGTCTAAAAAGGTGGAGGGGGGGGGGAATACAGGTACATACATATATGAATATAAGCACACACACAAATTAAACCCACTGCTCTTTGTCTGTTTCTCAAGGATACATGTAGTTTTCAAAATAACGGAGAAAGAAAGGATAAAAGAGGATCTGGAGAGAGGGAGAAAAGGAAGAGGAGAATGAGACAAAGTTCATTGATGTTTATCTCCAATAGAAAATTTCCAATAACCCCAAAATTTAAATATTTGATACATAGCGTTAAAAGATGCATGCTTTACCATAAAAATATATATTTTTTATTCTCGTAGGATGACACTAGTACACATGACTGTAAACGAAGATCTGTCCATTTTTAAGTGCATTTGAATTTAATAGACATTTAATAATTAATATGTATTGAATAAATGGATGGGTTGTCAGATAGAAATATACATTAAACTGTGTTGTATCTAAAGCTCATTTAAAAGTTAGAGTCAAAAAAATCTATTTATGTGCTACTAAAAAGCAGTCCTGTCTGAATTTAGAAGAACATCTTTTCTCATCTAGGTTTGTAGCTAAGAAGGGGGAACATACATAGTTTTAATCCATCAGTTTAGCTGATGGAAAAACTTGAATTTGTGGAGTGAGAAATATGCTAAATATATTCTCACCATAACTGCATTCAGAATTGTGTTTAAAAGTAGGATATAAAAAAGTTTAAGCAGGTAGATTTCACAAAAGTTTCTCATAATCCCAAATGTAAATAGCACAAGAGCAAATCTACTTGCTTAAGACAGTGAGTATAAAAGCATACGTCTCACAGGCACCTGGGTGGATCAGTTGGTTAAACCTTAGACTCTTGATCTCCACCCAGGTCACAGTTTCCCAGTCCCTGGGATTGAGCCTGAGGCAGATGCTAGCGCGGAGCCTGCCTTGAATTCTCTCTCTCCCTCTCTCTGCCCACCCCCCACTCTCTCTCTGTCTCTCAAAAATATACAAACAAACATTTAAAAGCGTATATCTGAATAATGAGATTTGTCTATTCAAAATGGAATTTCACATTCTGGGAAGTCATTTTTTTTTTTAATTATTGAGAAAAACAGCATTATACTCTACTGGAGGTTTAACTCCTTGACATCAAGAGCTGGCCACAGGCTGACAGTAAATGTGTGGTTTCTTCCTCCGGTTGGGCAAGAAATCTGACAGAGAGCAAGAGAGGACCCAAAATGGAAGCCACTCTCTTTTTACAACCTCATCTTGGAAGTAACAACTTACCATTTCTGCAATATTCATTAGAAGAAAATCACTAAGTTCTGCCCACACTCAAAGGAAGGGAATTAAACAAGAGAGTAAGTATCAGGAGATGGGAATCAAGGCAGCCATCTTAGAGGCACCTACTATATATAGCTCCTTAATCCATAGTCAGTCAGCTCCTTCTCCAATGGTTCATTCCAAAGTATGTCTTTTCTCTGAATTTTGATCATTTAAATTAAACCTATACCAATTAACTTATCTAGAGATAACCTATTCTTTTCCCCCTCCTATAGATCTTAGAAAAAGATCTATTCTCCTACCTATTTTATAAGGTTATTCAAATTATTAACTATGATAATGAATATCTGGCAACTGCTAGAACAACTATGACATAGAGTAGCCCTTACTGGGCTATCTTTCTTAACAACACTATTGTTTAATGTTAATTTCTAAACCTCTGCTCTGGATCCACTTCTACAATTTCTTGCGTCATCAATTACTCTTCTGCTTGTGTCAACACCAATAAGAGACAATTTCACATCACTACCATTCATTCGCTCACTCATTCATTCATTTTTAAAATAGTTCTTCCCATTTCCCTTGTTTTTAGCAGCAAATGACAAATCTATCTTTAAAGTCAAATTTCTTAAATGATAATGGGAACTGCTGGATCCACTTTCTGTCTGACCTCATTGTACTCTAGCCCCCCATCTTCACTATGCTTCTGTGATAATGATTAACAGGGATCTTCAAACTGCCTAAACCAATGGTCTTCAAAAATATGGTACCCAGTATATGCACCCATGTTTATTGCAGCATTATTTACAATAGCCAAGATATGGAAGCAACCTAAGATATGAAGCTCTAAAAAACAATGAAGTTTTACCATTTGTGACAACCTGGATGGACTTAGAGGGTATTGTGGTAAGTAAAATAAGGCAGACAGAGAAAGATAAATACCATATGATACTTCTATGTCCAATCTACATAAACAAACAAGAAGCAGAAACAAACTCATAAATACAGAGAACAAACCAATGGTTGTCAGAGGGAAGGAGGGGTGGGGAGAATGGACAAAATAGGTGAAGTGGAGTGGTAGATACAGGCTTCTACACATTATGCAATGACTAAGCCACAGGGATGAAAGGCACAGCATATAGAATATAGCCAATGGTATTGTTATAGCATTGTATGGTGACAAATGGTAGCTGGCTACGTTTGTGGTGAGCATAGCATAACAAAGAGTTGTCAAATCACTATGTTGTACACCTAAAACTAATGTAGCATTGTGATTCAACTGTACTTAAAATTTTTTTCAATAAACATTTTTTAATAAATAAAATTTTAAAATTACATATAAAAATATGTGATAGCTAGAGCAACAAATAAATATCATCTGTGAACTAATCAGAAATACACATTTTGGGGTCCTTTCATAGATTTACTGAAAACTGGGGGCTGAGGCCTAATCATCTTTGTTTTAAGAAGCCCATTAGGTCATTCTGATGCGTTCTAAAGTTTGAGAACCACTGGCTTAGACCATCATAAGAACCAGTGGCCTAAACTAATGGACTCTCTCCAATTTTTATCTAACTTTGTTTCTGCAACATTCAAAATGGATACTTTGAAAGTCTCATCACACACCCTCCAAAACATTTTCTTCTTTCTCTGCCTCTCTGATAATTTATCCTTAGTGTTTTTGTTTTGTTTTATTGTTTTTTGCCCTTGATTTTCCCCACCTGCCCTGAAAATGATAGATTGGTCTTCAGTTTTCTTATTTTATCTTTATATGTATTTTCCCTAGTTAATTTTTCTAATCGCATTAATTTATACATGGAATTGCTAATATCTACTATACCTCTTTTGCTTTGCCCAGTCAACTCCCTTGGGTAGAGACACCTATTTCTAACTTCCAAATCAAGATGACTAAAGAAATCTTCTCTGTTAAGTGTCAAATTAAAATGTCCAAAACTAAAATCAACATTTCCCCTCCCAGAGTTCCAAAATCTGTTTTTTTCTATATTCTTTATCCTGGGGCGCCTGGGTGGCGCAGTCGGTTGGGCGTCCGACTTCAGCCAGGTCACGATCTTGCGGTCTGTGAGTTCGAGCCCCGCGTCAGGCTCTGGGCTGATGGCTCAGAGCCTGGAGCCTGTTTCCGATTCTGTGTCTCCCTCTCTCTCTGCCCCTCCCCCGTTCATGCTCTGTCTCTCTCTGTCGCAGAAATGAATAAACATTGAAAAAAAAAAATTTTTATATTCTTTATCCTAATGAAATGTAACATAGGGGCGCCTGGGTGGCTCAGGCGGATGAGCATCCGACTTCAGCTCAGGTCATGATCTCGCACTCTGTGCGTTCGAGCCCCACGTCCGGCTCTGTGCTGACAGCTCAGAGCCTGGAACCTGCTTCCAATTCTGTGCCTGCCTCTGTCTCTGCCCCTCCCCTGCTCAAGCTCTCTGTCAAAAATAAACATTAAAAAAAAAAGTAACATAATTTTTAGAGTCATCACATTTAGAAGACTGGTTGTCATACCCACTCTACTCTCTTCCCGTACTTGTGTACTTAGGATTGCCTCTAGATTTTGTCTCCTCTTATGAGGATTCCTCTCTGGATCTCAATTATTGTTCCTAAATCTGCAGATTTTCCTATTTCATTTTTAATATTTTTAATTCTTTTGAAATAACATTTATATGAAATCTAACTATTTCCCAAAAAGAAAGATTCAGTGAGAACAGTGCTGTTGTTTTAAATATTTGTGAATCTTATTGATATATGACTCAATAAAGAACTGAATTCTCCTATCTGCTTCTACACTCAGTCTGATGTAATATGTTGTATTGGTTGAAGTAAATGAAAAATGTCTGCTTCATACTATTATGTAATTGAATAATTGAGGAGTATTTAAATAACCTTTGTATGTTATTATGAGTATTCTTCGATATCATAGCAAAATCCAGCAAGTAGAATTTTTTTTTAAAATTAGTTGCAATATGGTATCTGAAATCAAACAAAAAACTTTCTGTAATGTGTAACGTTAAAATCCATTGGCTTATCGTATGTTATGATTGACTTTGTTATCATGTAACATCATGCAGTGACCATTTGGAAAATAATATTTTATTGCATTATTCAGATCTTCCAAATACTGACCCTGTTTACTATATAATATTTTAAAAATCATCTTCATCAATATCACCACTAATCTTATAAAAAATCTTTAAATATTGGAAACTGATGAGTGCAAGTTTTTCAAAATTCTAATTATCTCTTGAACACTTAAATTTTATCACTGACAACAAACACCATCAGTTATTTTCCTTGAAGTGATAAGCTTGTTTTCTTTCTCTTCTAGAAAATTTTCTACTACCAAGTCTGAATGACCCATGTTATTGTCTGTCCACCATTCTTTCAAGTAAAACTGGTGCTCGTAGAAAAAATAGCTACTTCAGCTTCCAACTGAAACAATCACACAAGTGCTTTTGAAATAAATATCAGAACTTACTATTTGGCAGATGTTCTTAATGAGTACTTCTCACTTCTTCACACAGAATATTAAAGAGGCATGAACTCAAAGACTGAGATTTAAGAAGATTAATTTTTGTATGGCTTTTTCTCCCTTCTGTGAATGCAGGGACTTAGTAGTTTGTTGCCAAGATCTTTAGTCCTGCTAAAACAGTAGAAATGGTATCTGCCATTGGTTTTATAACAAGAATGCAATTGTCAACACAGTGAAAATATGTGCATAACTTCCTACTACTATCATTAAAAGATTTTTGACTTTGCAAATTCCCTGACAGGATCGCCGGGACCACCCTCATCACCATGAGGATTTCACCAACAATGCTTTGAAAATAGCTCATCTAAGCATTCGACCTCCAGAGATCATGCTTCCGATTTTACACTCTATCCTCCCCCACTTGGGGAATTATTATGGTGGAATTGCCAAGTCTATGGCCTTGGAGATTACAATGCTGATTTTAAATCTGACTGTCATATTACTAGCTGTGTAACTATAAGCTGTAAATGTTACCTATCATTATTATTATTCCAGATACATTACAACTGAGTCAATTGACAAATTAAAATTTAATTCCAGCTTTGTCTGCTGGTGACTACATTTAAAATCTTATATTCTTTAAGTGGTGTTTAGGACTCCCCGTAATTGGATTCTCATCTCTAGTCTCTTTCTCTGCCTCCCTCTGGTCTCTCTTTTTCCAGATAACCATAGCCCAGGAGCCCCACTGCCAAAGTACTTGCAGTCTTGACGTTCACAAACATATCAGGAGACGTATTTCTCATCTCCTTGACCTATAAATACTCTCTTGGTGGTCTCTCTGTCGCCAGTATTAATTCCAGAACTAGGACTTGACATAATTTTATAAGAGTATCAGTCCATTTTACTCCATTTAAATGTCTGCATAAGCTCGTTTCTCTTTTTTGTAGGAAGTTATTTTGCAAAGTGAAATGAGTGAAATAATAATTGTTTTCATAACTTTTAAAGACTTCAAAACACAATGTAGGTTTAATTTAGAAGATATAAAAGAAAGGGATTTATTGCAAAGCACTCATAAATATGTTGGCTTTCAAAGGAAATTATGAGAATTTTTCTTGCAAAGGGCTGGAAATTTCCTCTTATCTAGAGATCAGTAAGTAGTCTTAAATGAAATCTGGCTTAATTACCCTATCAAAAGCTGGCTAAAAGGGGCGCCTGGGTGGCGCAGTCGGTTAAGCGTCCGACTTCAGCCAGGTCACGATCTCGCGGTCCGTGAGTTCGAGCCCCGCGTCAGGCTCTGGGCTGATGGCTCAGAGCCTGGAGCCTGTTTCCGATTCTGTGTCTCCCTCTCTCTCTGCCCCTCCCCCGTTCATGCTCTCTCTCTGTCCCCAAAAAAATAAATAAACGTTGAAAAAAAAAAAATTAAAAAAAAAAAAAAAGCTGGCTAAAAGTAAACTAAATTGCCATGTATAAAGAATAAAAAAGTGCTGATGTAGAAGGGGTGGGGAGATGGAGGGAGGCCTTAGCGGAAGGACTAAACATGTCTAGACCCCATGATGGATATCCTGCAACTGGTGAAAATGTACACCCAAATGTTAACAGTGTTTTCTTTAGTTGGTGGAATATGCATGCATGACTTCCTCATCTTATTTTTTCCTCTCAAACTGCATACATTGGAAATGCATGAATTTATAATTTGAAAATTAAATTTATCTTGAAAAGTATCAGAAAAACAACAGAGTTGTCCCACCAGCATAAAGGTGAAATTTAGTAAAGAGACAATAAAGTCCATAAAGATTACTTGTTTAATCGGAGGACTACAGACAAAAACTGTTTTGTGAAAAACCAAAGATAGGAAGGAGTGAATCTTAATGATATTTAACAACAACCCTTGCCAATTTGGCCACTTGGTGTGGGGCAAAGTATATACTTGAGAGTCACAGAAAACCTGTTTTTATGTTGGTTGTGCCACTTGAGAACAGGATAACTTTGAGCAACATATGTAAATCTGTCTTTCCATTATTGTATCAGCAAATTCAAAATTATATAGTGTAACTCATAGCTTGCATTATTTTGCTTTTGTTTTTTTATACACTGTCTGACATCATTTATTTATACGTAGTAGATATCACCAATGACATCCACAAAATACAATCACTCTCTCCTAATTGTGTTCTTAAATATTTTTTATGTTTATTTAATTTGAGAGCGAGATCAAGCAGAAGGGGCAGAGAGAAAGAGAAAGAGAAAGAGAAAGAGAGAGAGAGAGAGAGAGAGAGGGAGGGAGGGAGATAGAGAACGAATCTCAAGCAGATTCTGCACGGTCAGCACGGGAGCCCGGTGCAGGGCCAGAACTCACGAACCATGAGATCATGACCTGAACCAAAACCAACAGTCAGAAACTCAACCGACTGAGCCACCCAGGCGCCCTTAAATTATTTTTAAACTTTGGATGATTACCTCATTTCTTTAGTACAGTAAGCTCCTTGATGACAGATTCATTCTCTTCCTCCTTTTTGTTATCTCTTCAATGCTAAGCCTGGGACACAGTGCTTACTGAATCATTATTTGTTCCTTGAATTGAATTGAACTAGGTGGTAAGATTTCCCTCCAGTTTTGGTTATTTTCAATGTTAGAAAATAAGTTAGAGTCTGGATGATCAACTCCCTCAAATACACAGTACATGTGCCCTTGCTAAGTCTGCCAGGCTGTGATCACCAGCCAATTTTCAGCTGTAAACCCACATTATTTTTTATTCTGGGAAGTTATAAAAATAACAATTCTGCCATCACTTTCTAATTCAGAAAGTGACTTTAGTCTCCTGCCTCCTAATTCCTCTCATTTCTTCTTTATAGGCCTGCCAAAAGCCTTGGCCTCTGCTGGCCTTACATGTTTAATCAGAATAACCAATGCTGATGATTTTTACAGGGAATTAAATTTGATTTGTTTTGAACCATTTATTTATTCCATATGGCATTTAAAGTGACCGAGTTATTTTTTGGTGTTGGAATCAGGTTGCATGAACTAGATACGAAGTGTCTAAAAACAAAAACAAAAACAAGAAGCCCAGGAGTAGATTTGTAGAAAACATCCTCTGTAAAAGAAATTAAAATACAACTGAAGGATCAGGTCAGGAGACTTGGCAAAATCACAAAGATAAAAATCACAAAGATAATTTAGCTAAAGCTCAATCTCCAACATAAATCTCCTCAATCCCACTCCAGGACTTGGTTCCACACTGTAGTGGACACTGTGGATCTTGCCCTGTGAGCACCATCCCAGGGCCATGCTGCAGCCCTCTGCTTTGGCTGCCTTTGGCGGTGACACTCACTGTTAGTTCCAGGGAATGAGGGGAAAGAGCTAAATGGCCTGGTCCAGCCAGTCAAGTGCCTTCACTCTTGAACACGTTCAGAACAGTCACGGGTCCATACCTAAGCCCTAGCATTGAGCACAGTGATTTGTAGTTAGGTCAGAGATATGGGTGTGACCTACTTTGGTCCCATCAGTAAAGCCTGGTACTTTCATTCAATGGTTCTGTAAAGATAAAATCTATTAATTCCAGATCCTGTGGTTAAAGGTATGCATCCCAACACTACTGCAGCCACTTCCCTACCATGATAAACAAAACAAACAAAAAACAAAGTAAGGAAATTAAAGACATAAAAAGTTCAATCCTGATTATATACAATGCCTAAAGTCCACTAACCTGGATATAAACCAAAGTATTTCCTTTACTGTTGAAACCAATATGTGATTTTTTTTTATTTGCATTTCAACAACAGCAAAAAACTCTGATACGTAAGCAGAGAAGCAGAAAGGTAAATGCATAATTAGTAAATCCTTCTGCTAGGGCCCATAGAACATGGTATGTATCATTTCACACATTCCTCTATTGAAATAATATTGCCCTTGAGCCCTTTACCATGCTCAAGGGGAAAGATTGTGTTACAAAGACCACTGTTTCTAATGTATGTTACAAAGTTGATGGTAATAAGCATTTTAAACCAGTTAAGTGCATCACTGCTATTTCTCTTCTCTGGTGTTTAGAGGTGTGAGTCATGCTTCCTGTTAAGCCCAGAGACTGTGCCTCTGTTTGAGGTTTTATTATTTAGTAACAAAATGGAAAACACGCTGGTGCCCTGTCAGTGAGCTGGAAGCAATCAACATTTACTAGGCTTACACACATGAGAAATGCAAATATGTTTCATTTGCAGGGATATGGGTTGGTGGCTCAACTCAAACAGTTCATACCCCCAGGAAAAAGGAAGTTGAACCACAAGCTTAATCCTTGACTAAATCTTGAGGCATTTAGAACCACAAATTAGAAAATTAAAACCAAAATGTATTCTGCCATTCCAAAACCAAAGAGGTTTAGAGGCTGGTAAACCCCACCACCTTGGCCCATTTCACTTGATTCTTACCCACTGGCTTACTTTTATGGCCTATTGCCAGGCTGGCTAAGTCAGTGCTATGGAACCATGACTTTCAGCTATGGAACCAAAGACTAAATTGCAGTTAGGCTTGAAAGGGCACCAGAGGCTTCCAGTGACCTTTAATTGTTGAAGTCTTTGTTTTGTGTCAGGAAAAAAAAAAATTAACCTGGAAACTCGCAACCTTCACACTTGGTGTAAGAACAATTATAAAGGTAAATGTAGTCATAATCCAATAGATAATGCAAAACAACGTAGAGCAGGAGTGCTACTTATGTCATTCAACATATGAGGTCTCAGCAAATAGTTGTTGATAGCAGGGATAGGTCTACTTTCAGAAGGCAAGACAAATAACAGGTCCTTCAATTCATCTTATAATTGCCTCATTTCATTCCACACAGATTTTACCAGGATAGGCAGTAATTTCTAAGAAAAGCATTACAATTTTTGAGCATTGTTAAGTTGAAATTTTTTATATGAGAAAAATAATGCAAGAAAACATAGGTTGCACATGATTCATTTAAAAAATGAATGACTGGGACACTTGGGTGGTTCAGTCAGTTGAGCATCTGACTCTTGATTTCAGCTCAGGTTATGATCCCAGCGTAGTGAGATAAAGCCTTGAGTCCGGCTCTATGCTGAGCATGGAACCCGCTTGACATCCTCTCTCTCTCTCTCTCTCTCTCTCTCTCTCTCTCTCTTTCTCGCTCTGCCTTCCTCCACTCTCATTCTCACCCTCTATCTCTCTCTCTCAAAACAAATAAACTTAAAAAAATAAATGACTTGCAAGAGCCCAGTAATAAATGTAAGGTCAGCTACTATTTGACAAGGAAGCCAAGAAAACTCCATGGAGAAAATACTGTCTCTTCAAGACAAGTTACTGGGAAAAATAGATATCCAAATGTCCATGAATGAATCTAGATCCCTAACTCATTTCATTCAGAAAAATCAACTCAAAACAGATTAAAGATTTACTAAGACTGGAAACCATAAACCTCCTAGAAGAAAACATAGGAATAAAGCTCCTTAACATGGGTCTTGGTAATGACTTTTTTAATAATATATCTAAGTCACAAGCAAAAGAGCAAAATAAGTAGAGCTACATCCAACTAAAAAGTTTCTGCACAACAATCAAAATCAGCAACAAAACGAAAAGGCAATGTATAGAATGGGACAAAATATTTGCAAATCATATATTTGAAAAGGAATTAATATCCAAAATGTATAAAGAACTCATACAACTAAATTGAAAATAATAATGATAACCCAGTTTAAAAATGGGCAAAGGACCTGAATAGACATTTTACCAAAGATGACATATGAAGGGCCAACAGACATGAAAATGTGCTCAACATCCCTAATCATTAGGGAAATGCAAATCAAGACCATAATGTGGTCTTCACACCTGTTACGATGGTTATCAACAAAAAGACGAGACAGAACAAATGCTGGTGAGTACATAGAGAAAAGGAAGTCCTGGTAAACTTTTAATGGGATTATATATTTGGTACAGCCACTATGCAAAACAGTATGGAAGTTCCTTGAAAAATTAAAAATTGAACAACTTTAAGATACAGCAGTTTCACTTCTGGGAATGTATTCAAGGGAGAAAACACTATGTCAGATATCTGTGGTCCATGTTCACAGCAACATTATTTATAAGAGCTACAACATGGAGGTTACATACATACCTCTAAGTGTATATATACATTTATGTGTATGTATATAGCAGAATATTATTCAGTCATAAAAAAGAAAACTCTGCCATTTGCTACCATATGGATAGACCTTGAAGGCATAATGCTAAGTCATATAAGTCAGAAAGAGAAAAACAAAGACTGATGCGATCTCACATATAAGTGGATTCCAACACCGACAATAACAAAAAACCCCAAGCTCATTGAAACAGAGAGAAGATTTGTGGTTACTGGATCAGATATGAAGGGCTAAGGGAGGAAAATTTAGAGGTAGGTGGTCCAAAAATACCAACTTCCAGTTATAAAAAGATTAAGTGCTAAGGGTGCAATGTCCAACAGGATCTTGACAGGATCTAGACAGGATCTGGAGTGCAATACTGGAAACGTCAGATGTTGGTTGAAACAGGAAGTCCAATCTTTGTCCTTTCAATATTCCAACCATCCCACTTTAATGCATGTGCTTACATCCAAATGTCCACTGACTGATGAATGGATAAAGAAGGTATGGGGGGTGTGTGTGTGTATTTTTTTTACTTACCATTATATATACATATATACACACACACACACACGTGTATACGTATGTATACACGTGTGTGTGTGTGTGTGTGTGTGTATAATGCTAAGTGAAATAAGTCAGAAAGACAAACACCATATGATTTCACTCATATGTGGAATTTAAGGAACAAACATGGGGGCTGCTGTCTGATGTACAGGAAAGGTGTTCAGAGAGTAAGTTCTAAAGTATTCTAATAACAATGGGAAAAAAGCATTTTCTTCTTTTTTCTACATGTATATGACATGATGACCATTATTTTTTTTGGTATCCATTTCACAATATATATTATGCGAATTGTTATACTGCATACCTTAAACTTATAGCTCAGTGAAACTGGGAGAAAATGAATTATTTAAAAATAATGGACTAGACAAGTGGGTAATGAATTTTGAGAACCTATAACCTCTAGGTCACTTTACAAACTCTGATTTATTTAGTCCTCACAATCTAAAATCAAAATTGTACTGATCAGAATTATAGAAATGGAGCTTGTTAATTTGTGTTTCTGCAAATGTTCTGAGGTATTCTAATAAGTATTTGGAAAAGCTGAAAGCAGTATGTGTTCATATAGTTTATTAATTCATTCAGTTACCATTTAATGACTGCTAACGTAGTTGCAAATATGTAGAGCTAGGGGGGCTCCTAAAGTGAAGGAAGTGATATTGAAATGTTTGTCTTCAAGAAGCTCATAACCTAGCAGAAGAGGGAAGGCATGCAACTGCATATCTCTCTTTAGTATTTGGGATGCCAATTGTGCATCCCATTTGTCTGGTTGGATTTTATTTTATTCTACTCAAATGAGCAACTTAGCCTGTTTCTGTTTCATTGATGCTAGCAGAAGACAGGAGACCCCTGGTTTAAAGGATTTTTTAATCATGCATTGCATATCAAGCAGCATGAGCATCACGCTTGTGTCAATTCCTATTGCCCTCCACCCAAGTCCAAGGGGGTGATGTAGGGAGCCCAGATAGATTTAGTAGGTGTGCGCATTTAGTAGGTATGTTACAGCAGACGAACATTGAGCTTAGGCAATCTACCACTTACATAGTAAGTATACTTCAAGTAAGCCTGGTAAAGTAAACAAGTAAGCCTAGTAAACAAGTCTATTGTTTATCATGTAGGGAGATATCACCTCATCTCCTAAAGCTGCTCTCTGTAACACAACCCTGAGAAATAGCTGCCGTAAGGACCAGTCACAGCCTTCCATCTTGGTATACCAGCAAGATATGCAGGAATGCAAGAGACCCATGAAGGATTCTCTCACAACACTAGAGAGGATCTAGAGTGCAATACTAAAAATGTCATATGGTGGTTGTAACAGGAAGTCCAATCTGTGTCTCTTCAACGTTCTAACCATCTCACTTTAATGCATGTCCTTATACCCAAGTGTGCATGGACTGATGAATGGATAGAGAAGGTATGGTGTGTTTATATTTATGTTTATGTTTATGTTTATGCTTATGTTTATGTTTATTTTACTTAGCATTATATATGTATATATGTATATATATTATATATGTATATAGCATTATATATGTATATATATATTCTATATGTGCATATATATATACTGCTAACTGAAATAAGTCAGAGAAAAACAAACACCATATGATTTCACTCACATGTGGAATTTAAGGAACAAAACAAGTAACATGGGGGGGCAGAGAAGAGAGGCAAACCAAGAAACAGACTCTTAAATATAGAGAACATATTGATTATTACTGGGGTGGGGGGAGGAGGGCAGGGATATGGGTAAAATGGGTGATGGATATTAAGGAGTACACCTGTTATGATGAGCACTGGGTGTTGTATGTGATGAATCACCAATTCTACACCTGAAACTAGTAATATACTATAGGTTAACTAACTGGAATTTAAATAAAAACTTAAAAAATATAATACATGTTCTTACAGTCTCCAAGACAAGGGAAGAATCCAGTTTGTCACCACCTATCTGAGAGTTCTGGTTGTGAAATGTGGGTTCTGAATCTAAGGTAGAAAATATACAAGGCACAGTATATCCATAGCATAAAGTATAGTAGCAGAATCTCATTTGTGTGTTCCCAAAGCTAGCATCTGTTAACCACTGTGTTGAGACATCCCAGCCAAAGACTCAAATGTTTTCAGGGCTGAATCTATTTTGTCTTACGCAGCAACATATACAAGTAACAACCTGCTTAGTCAGAAAAGTATAATGGAGTATTAAATAAAGGTGGAGGCAGGGGTTGACTGGAGGCTGGGATAGAGCAAGCTCTGGAGTCACCAGAACCAGTTACTACCAACAGAGAATCCTAATTCTAAATTATTAAAAGTTAGCATATCCACCAAAGTTCAGGCAAACTGCTAGCCTCAATCTCAACCCCAAGCACCAAAGTAGATGGTTCTCAAAAACCCTGCAAGAAGGTGATACAATTCTCAACAATCTCTGGGATGCTTTCCCCCAGTATCTCAACTGCTATGGATGATTTGTGTCCCCTCAAAGTTCTTATGTTGAAGCCTTAACTCCCAATGTAATGACATTTGAAGATGAGACTTGTGGGAGATAATATTTAGATGAGGTCAAGAGGGTAAGGCCCTTAGATGGGATGAGTGTCCTGATAAGATGAGAGATCAGAGCTCATTCTCACTGCATGCCCCCATCCCGCCCCTACAGCAATGTGAGGACACAGCCAAAAGGCTGGTGTCTACAAGGCAGGAAGAGATTTCTTACCAGGACCCAACTATGTTTGTACGCTGATCTTGAACTTTCCAGTCTGGAACTATGGGAAATAAATGCTGTTGTTTAAGCCACCCAGTCTACAGTATTTTGTTCTTCATGTCCAAGCTAAGACATCAACCTAGAGCTGCACAGTGAATTGTGTCTTTCCTTATAGCTCTGGCGGCTTCTGCCTATGAAGAATTAACAGCCAGTTCTGTTCACATTCCAAATAGCATACAAGCGTTTCACGTGGAGAAACTTTAACCCAGGGCCATGCAATGAAGGCCATTCTGGGAGATCTAGTTCTAGCCTCTTCTCAGTGATAAAGGGAGTGGTTATGCTGCTGTGGTTCTAACAGATAATCCAATCAAACTGGATTATTAATCTAACAACCATATCATGTAAGTGCCATATGGATGTTATGAACTAGTGATATGAAGTTGATAGTGATATAGGAGATAAATGTACCTTTGACCCACCCAACAGCTGGATTAAGTGGTAATGTCCTAGAGCAGCGTACATGGTTCCAACTGGGACGGACCCCACTCAGTAGGCCCTTTTCATCAGAAAGACAGCTTCTTGGGCAAAATTAGAAACACTGCTGGAACTATGAGGATGGGAGAATCTTTTAGAGGGTTCCCAGAGATATAAGGGCACAAAACAGGGGATGGAATTCTGCAGGAGGCTTGGGTACTTCACTGGCAGGTAGCATCAAATATCCTCAAAATATTCATTCAAAAATAAAGTATTTGAGTTATATGTAATGATACATTTAGAAAATTAAATCTATTCCAGATGATGAAATGAAATGAAATAAATATTTTCCTGGGGTTGGTGGAAAATGATGTTGGAACAATGGTTTAAAGGAGTTTAGAGAAGCCACTGATGACCAGGTTGAGGAAAGTAAGTTTCAGACTGTGGGTGTGCAGAGAACAAATTAAGATGACAAATGAGGAATGGTGCCAAATGAAGAGGAAACAGAACTGAGGTAGAAAATAAGGTAAAAATTAGGCTACTGTGTTATTTAAAGTACATGATAATCAATGTCTGACAGGAATGTTAGCAATAAAGAAACAAAAGGGATTCCTGGTTGACATTGTGCAGAGAGAATCAGAACAGCTTAGTGACATGGAAAGATTTAAAAACAAAACACAAAATTTTAGCATGTTCTTCATCTATTCTCAGAGACTTGAATGCACTGAGAGCAGTCTAGTGCCTTTCCTAGTCACTGTTGATCTTCAATTTCAAATTCTCCTAACCATAATCTTGGCTACATTTAAAAAAAAAACTTTTTTTAACAATTTTTTTGAGAGACAGAGCATGAGCAGGGGAGGGGTAGAGAGAGAGGGAGACACAGATTCCAAAGCAGGCTCCAGGCTCTGAGCTCTCAGCACAGATCCCAATGTGGGGCTCAAACCCGTGAGCCCCCACAAACCGTGAGACCAGGACCTGAGATGCTGTTGGACACTTAACCAACTGAGCCACCCAGGCGCCCCAATCTTGGCTCAATTTTTGAGAGGATTCTCCTTTGAACAGAAGATGGAAGCAGAATAGGCAGGTAGCATTTCTGCCTTGTCACTGATACCGCCTCCACCCGAGTCTTAAGCCTATGCTTGATCATCTCTAGATCTGAATATTACTAATGAATCACTTTGCATTTTCTCTAATTTTCTTCTCAAATTACATTTGATCCTTCATTCTTTAGAGAGTAACTATTATATGCCAGACATTATACTAGACGTTACTTATGTAAATATTAATAAGGCATGGCCCTGCTCACAAGAGTCTCACATTCTATATGCCAGATAATGTAATAAATAATATTTAAAAGGTGGACTGTTGGTACAAAGCATAAGTTAGCAAAATGGGCTAAGTGATGGGCAGCTTGGGAGGTTTAACAGAAGTGATTCTTAAACTTACCTTAAGGGAAGGACAGGATTGGTCAGGTAGGCAAGGTTGAATGAAGAGAAATCCAAACAGCTACAAAGCAAAGACCAAAAGAGGACCATGGTTTTAGATGTAAAGCGTTTGCACACTTGACATTTCAGGTACTTCTTACATACACAACTCTAATTTCCAAAGGGAGAATGACATTTTCAGATTAATCAGGGTAAAAGAAATCGATGTTTCTGAGTGGATTAACACTTTTATGAATCATTCAAAATGTCTACATATTAGATGTGTCTATTGTTTGGAACCACATGGCCTCAAATAGGATTTGGCTTGAGTCTATTGCAGAGTAGGGACACCTTAATGTTATCTTCCTATTTTGGGAAAACAGAGAGCTCAGCTCAGCTGAGATGGGATAGGCAACAATAATACATGATTTCTTTTTTTTCCTGTTTTAAAAACAGACTCTTTCAACAGAAAGCAATTTTAGCTGGTTTTCATTAGGCAGTTTATGGTTGTTAAATCTAAACCATTATTCTAGTTTTATTACCTTCTTTGGATGCCATTTCTAGAATGCCACACTTGATGTCATTTTAACTTCGAGAAGTTTACATTAAATCTAATATGTATTTATTTAGTTTTGGTCTTTAGTTCTATAGCTACCTTCTCTAGGGTCACCACAGCTAAACCACAAAATGTCAACCTTGTTAATAATGAGCTAACTGTACTCATTTACCTTGGTTTTACTTCTGTCTTTTCGTTCTTCATGAATGTCCTTTTAAAATCAGATGTCATCAGAGATCTGACTTTATAACCAAATTGCTTTTTGTTATTGTTTCTCTTTTCCCCCCTCTTTTTTTCTGTATACTTTGCAAGTTGTTTTAGTTTGTCCCTCTTGGACTGTATTACATTCTACATTCTCTATTCATAACCTCATAACACATTTTTTCCTTACAGTTTCTATAAATGTATAATAATGTAAGACAGAGTACTCTGTATTACTATAATAGTTTCTGAGAACTGCCAAAAAAATAAAAAGAAAAAGAAAAGGTACCACAAACTAAGAGGCTTCAAACAGTAGAAATCTATTGTGTCCTGATTCTGAAGGGCAGAAGTCCAAAATCAGGGTATCAGAAGGACTGTGTTTCTTCTGAAAACCATAGGGGAATCTCTCCTTGGTTCTTTCTAATTTCTAGTGGTTTGCTAGCAAACTTTGGGGTCTTTTGGCTTGAAACTGCTTAAATCTAAGCTCTGCCTTCTTTGTCACATAGGATTCTCTCTGTATTTCTCTCTTTCCATGGCCATCTTCTAATAAGGACACCAGGTATGTCGGATTAGGGGTCCACCCTCTTCCAGTAGGACCTCATCTTAAATTATATCTACAATGATCATAATTTCAAATAAAGTAAGATTTGGTGTTACTGGAGGTTATGACAGTACTCATTTTTGTGTGAGACACAATTCAAACCCTTAACAATTACCGAGGCTCAAGACCATGGGCTTTGGAATGAAACAGTTGTGATATCAAACCTATCTTCTATCACTAACTAGAACCTCAGTCTATTTACCTTCCTATTAAGATTTAGTTTTTACATGTATAAATTGGTGACTATGTACCTCAAAAGTTTTTAAGAATTAAATAGTTAGGAGGGACAAAATTAAACATCCTTTTTTGATTAAAAAAAAAGCTCTTAAATTAGGCATAAAAGCAGTTTATTTCAACACAATAAAAGCTGTATGTGACAAGTGAACATCATACTCAACAGCAAAAGGTTCAAAGCTTTTCCTCTAATATCAAGAACAAGACAAAGGTGCCCACTCTCACAACTCCTATTCAACATATTACTGGAAGTGCTAGCCAGAGCAGTCAGGCAAGAAAGTAATAAAAGCCATTCAAATTGAAAAGTAAGAAGTAAAATGGTCTCTTTTCACAGATGACATTATTTTATATATAGAAAATCCTAAAAGCTCAACCAAAAATCTGTTAGATCTAATCAATGAATTCAGTAAAGTTGTAGCATACAAAATTAATACACAATAGTGTTTCTATATAATAACATCAGTAGTATTTTGATATACTAACAACAAATTTTCCAAACAAGAAACAAAGAACTCAATCCCATTTATAATGGCATCAAAAAATACAATGAATTGCTTAGGAATAAATTTACCAAAGAAGTGAAAGATCTCTACTCTGAAAACTACAAGACATGGATAGAAGAAATCAAAGAAGATACAAATAAATGGAAAGGTATCCTGTGTTCATGGATTAGAATTAATATTGTTAAAATGCCGATACTGCACAAAGCCATTTATAGATCAAATACAATCCCTCTCAGGAATCTAAAGTCAGGTTCTTTTTCCCCCCTCTGTCAAAAAAAAAAAAGTGCTTCTAAAATTTATATGGAACCATGAGAGATCCCAAATAGACAAAGAAATCCTGAGAAAGAAGAACAAATCAGGAAACATCACATTCCCTGATTTTAAGCCATATTATAAAGTTATAGTCTTCCAAACACTATGCTACTGGCACAAAAACTTACAAAGAGATTAATGGGACAGACCTGAAAGCCGAGATATAAACCTAAGCATAAAAAATTGATTAATATTTGACGAGATACTCAATGGAGAAAACAGTCTCTTCAATAATGGTGTTGGAATAAATGGACCTTAAAAGAACAAAACTGGACCTCCAAAAAATGAATTCAAATGAATTCAAATGAGTTCAAATGAATTCAAATGACTTAAAAATTTAAATGTCAGACCTGAAACCATAAAAATTCTAGAAGAAAACATAGGAATAAAGCCCGTTAACATGGATCTTGGCAATGGTTGTTTTAACAGGACACCTAAAGCACAAGCAACAAAAACCAAAATAGACGAGTGGGAAAATATCAGACAAAAAAGCTTCTGCACAACAACAGAAACCAACAAAGTGAGAAAACAAACTAGGGAGTGCAAAATATATTTGTAAACCAAATATCTCTTAATGCGTTAATATCAAAAATATAAAAAGAACTTTTACAGCTCAAAAATAACAGTATCAACAATAAAAATAAACCAATTAAAAAACAGCTAAAGGACCCGGAAAGACATTTTTCCAAAGAAGATATACAAAAGACCAATAGACCTAAGAAAAGATGTTCAACATCACTAATAATTAGGGAAATGCAAGTTAAACCATGAGATACTGGTATACACATGAAACAAAAATAATATTGTACTTTAATTATTCTTTAAAAATCACACAGTGAGAGATCACATGCATGTTAGAATGGCCCTTATCAAAAAAAAAAAAAGATAACAAATACATGAATATGGAGAAAAAGGAACCCTTGTGCACTATTGGTAGAATTGTAAATTGGTACAGCCAGTATGCATAACAGTACATAGGACCCTCAAAAAATCCCAAAGAGAACAACCATATAAGCCAGCAATTCCATTTCTAGGAATATAGCCAAAACAAATTAAATATTTTGTCAACAAGAGCATCCCTGTGTTCTGTGCAACATTACTTACAATAGCCAAGACATGGAAACAACCTAAATATCCATCAATGGAAAAATGGATGAAGAACTCATGGTATATGTACTCAATGGAATATTATTCAGCCATAAAAAATGAGGAAATCCTACCATCTGCAGTAACACAGATGGCCCTTGAAAGCATTATGCTATGTGAAACTAGTCAGACAAAGGAAAACAAACAGTGTATGACCTCACAAATGTGCAGAATATAAACCCAACAAACACAGAAAGACAAAATTCACATTCATAGAAAAAGACAGCACATGTGTGGTTAGCAAAGACAGAGAAGGGGGAGAGGGAATTGGAGGAAGGCAGTCAAAAGGTGCAAACCTCCAGTTGTAAGATAAGGAAGTACTAGGCATACAACATCCAACATGATAGCTGTGGTTAACACTGCCGTATAGGATGCAGTAGAGCTGTTAAAAATGAATCCTAAGAGTTCTCATCACAAGGAGAAAAAATTTTTTCTTCTCTCTTTTTATGGTATCTACATGAAGGGATGGATGCTAAACCTCTCAGGCTAATCATTTCACAATGTGAGTCAAACCATCATGCTGTGCACCTTAAACTAACAGTGTTAAATATGGCAATTATTTCTCAGTAAAAATGGGGAAAAAACACTTCAAATTAAAATAATAAAATAGTAAGGAGAAGACAGAAGAGTCACCAACTTTAGCCTTTGCTGTATCATCTGTTGGAGTTCAGATATTCTGGTAATACCTGTAAAAAGGATGAAAGGAACTAAAAACTACCTGCATGGAGTGCTCAGAAGCCTCCAGGGCAAGAACTCATCCCAAGGAGAGAGAGAGCGGTCAGTGACCAACTGGCTTCCATACTGCACACTTATCAGAAGGGAAAGGTTATTCTGAGCATAGCCTCATGTCAGACTGTCAACGGCTAAGTGCCATAGATTGGTATCTGGGTCCTAATGGAGAGAGAGGACGTGGAGTTAAAACCAAAAGGACATTTTGAGTAAACTTTTGGGTATGGTGTTAGAAAGTGGTTCAATTCCATTCTTTTTTGAATCTTTATGTCATACACCCACAACGAATAGAACATTGTCTTCCAACTATACTCAAAATAAAAACTATAAAAAAATAGTAATTTTTTTTAAACCAAAAGGACAATTTCACTGAAAACTTTTAAACCCTGGTACACAACTTATATTATTTTGGTATGCCTCCAACAAATTTTTAAACAAAATGGTGGTACAAGGCATTCTATTCAAAATTGACCAAGTTATCTGTGAAGCTTTGGAACTTTGAGGCCACTTTAACACTTGGTGGCCACAAATGTATCGAGCCTCAGCACGGGTAACAAAAATGCAACAGTCCCTGGAAAATACCAGGGACAGCCAGCCACAGTGCTGGTAGAGAAGGATTATTATTATGCCCATTTGATACATGAGAAAAACCGGCAACGTGTAATTCGAGATCTCCAAGTTAGCACACAGAAGAGAAAGCGTTTTAACAAAAGCAGTGGGATTTCAGGAGGGGAGACTTCTCTAAAATGCATGTTAACAACTAAGTCTAGTATAGAGGTCAGGGATTTTTTTTTTTCTGTCAAAGTTCAGATGGTAAATATTTTCCCTTTGGAGAGCTTTATGGTCTCTGTTGCAACTATTTAACTTTGTCATTGTAACGTAAAAGCCGCGGTGGACAATATGTACAAATGGGCATGGCTGGGTTCCAATAAAAGCTTATTCCAAAAACTGAGTCTACCAGATTTGGCCCACAGGCCACGGGTTTGCCAACTCCTGTCTTCTTTTAACTGAGGTGGCAAATTGTTGGTTCAGCCGGGAAAACATGGCATATAACAACAGCATTTAAGCCCAAATCACCTCTTTTGCAACTTTGACCTTTAACCCCTGTAAAACGCTCTATGTTAGTAATCGGCACTGATTTGTTTCACCTAGTGAGACCAGGCTCCTTTGGTAGGAAATAGAAACAGATCCTGGATGTGAGTTTTCCATAACAAATGATTAATTTTTGCACCTCTTTTGCTGTACCTGTTCATTGCTTGTATGCTGCTTCCTTACATTTACCCTCATCTTTCCTGACACCTGTACTGGCCAGCTTCTCTTTCCCTTGTACTTCTAAGCTACCTTTTAATTTTTTTCTCTAAATCTGTGACTTTCTTCTCCATTTGCTGTTCCTATTTCCCATATACAGTTGTGAACGCAACACATTTATTTATACCTATAACCTCTATGTTTCTGTGGACACCACATAAATTCTGCAAACACTTCCAGTGATTAGAGAGTTAGCACTGGGTGGGTAAACTCTTAAAAGTTCAATGTTGTTCAAAAATTTAATTGTGTTAATACAGGATAAAGACACGGAGAAAGAGATCCAAGATGAAACAAACAAACAAATCTAAAGTAAAAGTAAACTCACCACATTCCTCCAAGAGACTTGTATGCTAGCCAAAGGGACATAACTACCACTGCATGCACCACTTTCTTTCAAAGGAAAGGGAGGAAGGAAAATAAGGGAGGGAGTGGGTGGGGCAGGGAAGGGAGAAAATGACAGACACCTGGAGAAGTTTCCCGAACCGGTTCTGTAGTTAGTTTATCAAAGAGCTGACCCTTAAACTGAAATCTGCTGATTTCACCAAGTAGGGTTTTTTCTACCCACCAACAGGTGGGAAGAGAAAGAGCATTTCTAAAACGTTTCTTCTCTTGAGCTAACATATTGCATCATTATTCCTAGTTCCAAAAACTCCAGCAAAATGACTGGGGCTTCTTCCCGTATCTGCAAATATAAGGATTAGAGTCGGTTACATCGTTAAAGAAAGTCCAGTTTTAAATACTCTTCTCAAATCAAGCATCCTTTTGTCTTGCTGACTTTCACCTACAAAAAATTTCAGGGCGAGCTAAATCTGTTCTTTGTCTTTCTACCTATAAGTTGAATTTTCCCAAAGTACAATTCCAAAAATGCCACTTTGCTACTCAGTGAAAATACGTTTAGAGGATCCTCACTGCTTCCTCATACAAGTATTTCCTAATCTTCATATTTTGCTTTTTTTTTTCTCCTACAACTCAAATAAATAAAGCATTTCTTTATCGCCCTTACTATTATCTTGTCAACACCCTTGTACTAGTTTACCACGGCTGCACTAATGAAATACCACAGATTGGGTGGCTTACATTACAGAAAAGTATTGTCTCGCAGTTTTGGAGGCTAGGAATCCAAAATCAAGGTTACCAAATTTTCAGAAGTGTATTTGAAAGAATTTTTTGTTTTTGTTTTTTGTTTTCTGAGGGTTGTGAGGGAGAATCTGTTTGAGCCTCTTTCCTAGTTCCTGGCTGCTGCTGCCAATATTCCTTAGCTGTGGCAGCATAGATCCAATCTTTATATGGCATTCTCCCTGTGTCTCTGTCCAAATTTCCCCCTTATATAAGGACACCAACCATATTAGATTAGAGCCCACCCTAATGAGCTCATCTAATCTTGGATACATGGGCAAAAACCCTATTTTCAAATAAGGCCACTGGGGGTTAGGACTTTAATATATGAATTTGAGGGGCGGGGGAGACACATAAACCCATAAAAACCCCATTTGTATTTCCAGGCCTTATGCAAAAGCAATGTCTCCCATTAAACATTTCCTTAGCCTGGCTGAGAGAGCGTTTTCCCCTGCTGAGCCCCTTCACGATAATTTCGTCCCCTCACTTGACCACAGATTTCTTGAAAGAGAGATTGTATTTTTCTCCATTGGCTACTTGATCCCCAAAGTCAATCATGCTGTTTGACATGCAGTAGACCTTCCAAAAATGTTTGCTGAGTTGAAGACAAGGTTTCCTTTCCCTAGAGGTGGAAAGGATTTTCATGTGGCTGGGACATCCGGCAAAGGCTCTGCGTCTTCTAGTACACAAGGACTATGTTGAAATACTGATTTTGTCACTGATGTCTGTGTATCGCCTGATGATGTTACTTAACATCTTGTAAATTTCTCTCCCATTTCCTCATTTATAAAGCATGCCCTGTCACCCATGCCTTAAAGAATGTGACTGAAGATTGATTAGTACATACCACCTCCTAAGCAATGGCAGCTGGTCCTACTGTTGTGTCGGGCGGCTAGAAGCCCAAAGTGCAGACACGTTTTTTAAAACTTGCAAGAAGGGGCGCCTGGGTGGCGCAGTCGGTTGAGCGTCCGACTTCAGCCAGGTCACGATCTCGCGGTCCGGGAGTTCGAGCCCCGCGTTGGGCTCTGGGCTGATGGCTCAGAGCCTGGAGCCTGTTTCCGATTCTGTGTCTCCCTCTCTCTCTGCCCCTCCCCCGTTCATGCTCTGTCTCTCTCTGTCCCAAAAATAAATAAACGTTGAAAAAAAAAAATTTAAAAAAAAAAAAAAAAAAACAAAAAAAAAAAAACTTGCAAGAAGATGTAAAGAATTTAGCATGACTGTAGCAGAAAGGCCTCCATACCCACATAAAGAAACCTTGTGAGCCAGATTCAAGGAAGAGGAAAAAAAATAAGGGACACTTTGTATAACATTAAGGAAACAGTGGTCACCAGTGGTCAAGGCAAACAGGCAGCAATTGTGCCGAATTAAGCTACAGATCCTACCTTTGACTTTTTAGTCACGCCACACAATTAGCCAGAAGAGCCATTTTCAAATATCAAGGGCAATACAAATACAGTTATTATCATCACTCACTCTTCAAAGCAGTGACCTTTACTTTGGGCTAGTTTCTTTGGCAAGGAAGTTTGGCACGAAGCTACTAAAGTAACATTAAACAGCAAAAATCTGTTCCTGTAACTACACTCTCTTAACGGCAATTTAACAAAACACCTAACTTCAGGCTCAGAGGTAAAAATGCTTAAGATAACCCACCTGAGAGTCCCAGGAAGCATATTTATCAAAACGAGTTAAAGTCACCTTCTGAGTAATTGCTGTGGAGGTGTTTTAGCACAGCAGACAGGCACATTTTCTGTGGGTTGAGCGATTGATCACTAAGTTCTAGTAACAGGTGCGTCTTGTTTCTGGGGCCTTGAAACATGACAGCCTGTAGAAAGACTATTAAAATCACTTTGCTAACAAAGAAAAATCAATTGTTCTCCACAAGGAGGTGCCCTCCAGCACAATCAATATACAATAGTACAATGCTGGGCTGTAAAGCCTGTGAGCAGATTTAAGCTTTTGATTAGGTAAAAGGTGGCTGTTTTTCATCTCTGATGGACTAAGTGAGATAAAGGTCTATTTTGCCGCCAGTTGCATTTGGTTTTCCTCCAGTAGATCAACTTGTTAAGAGGAGAGTTTTTTTTCCATTGACTGTAATCCTTTCTAAAGTATCATTTTACCTGTTTTCAGTTAAAGTGTGTGGGAGAGGGTCAAAGTTGGTAAGGGACATATTTATGGGACTAGTCTCAGACTCAGAATGAAGAGAAACATAGCATTGGTGACACCATCAATTCCATTGTTAAGAGCCCTAGTTGAAAAGTATATAATATTTGTGATTTCTTTGCTAAATGCGAGACATGTGTGAGTTGAGATGTCAGTTAGGTCTTGGTACTTTTTGTGCATTTTTCTACCAGTAAATCAATAATCATCTGTCATTTACAGACACATATTTCAAGAGTAGAAAAATAGCATTTTCGTGGCATTTACAACCTCCATGTATTTTCATAAAGCTTTATCTGTGTGCCAACAATCTTTGAAGCAGGTACAAAACTCAAAATAAAATTCAATTCGGGCTGTTCAGATGCAGAAAAAGCACATTCTCAGTAACAAAGGCCTTTATGCTGAGAACATGAAGTGCTTTTTTACTCAAAGGAATGTTATAGGTGAATAGTGCAGTTAAAACCCACTGAACAATTGTCAGTAATTTTTCATACTTACCTACAATGTATGTACATTAATAGATTTGAAGTTTAATGTAAAAAACATGTGAAATGGTCTTGATTTTATAAAACGAGTAACATAGTTTAGTATTTTCATGGAAAATTAATTATATGTATTGTTGAGCATAAAACAGAAATAAAATGTTTTGTAGTTTACATGATTTTGAGAAATACACATTATTAAGGGGATGAATTTTTTTTTCAACATAGATCAACTAAAAAGCATCACTTACTAAAATTTCCAGACTTGTGAATTTGAGTTTAACTAGATGTATGGTTAATCTCATCCCTGTGAGGCTGTTTTGGCCATGGTGAGGTCAAGCAGATAGCCAGAAAGAAAGCAATGTGGTTCTCAGTCTATGCATCCAAAATAAAGACCAGGAAGTTTAAGAGGTAGTTAGGAACTGAGGCTAAAATTCAAAAAAGGAGAATACTGCAGAGTCAACAACCAGGAGAGGTCTATGAGTGTTTACCTTAACAAAACTAGATACTGTTGCAAGTTCTCAACTGGGATGAGTTAGACATAGCTATAAATTATCCCTGATCTGCATCTACGAAAGGGGGTTATATTTATCTCAGATCAGACACCCTTAGTGCCCATATGTTTTATTCAATATATTCGAAAGGGAGTTCTTCAGAAAGATGAAATTGATACAAGAGGGAAACATAAAGATGAAGGAAAAATATTTGTAAGAGCAATATGTTTGGAAAGTAATAAGCAAACCTACATGGATATTGACAGTAAAAAAGAAACAAAATGTTTTATGTTTAAAAAACATACATAGCAGGGACTCCTGGGTGACTCAGTCAGTTAAGCGTCTGAATCTTGATTTCAGCTCAGGTCATAATCTCATGGTTCATGAGTTTGAGCCTCATATCCAGCTCTGTGCTGAGCTTGCTTTGGATATGTTCTCTCTCCCTCTCTCTCTCTATCTCTCTCTGCCCCTCCCTTGCATGCACTGTCTCCCTCAAAATAAAAGTAAACATGAAAAAAGCTAAAAAATATATATCTATATATATATGGCATATGAAGGTCATTGTATTGCCTGGAAAATTAATTTATATTTGACTTCAATCAGCTGAAAAGGAGTGTTCTAATCTCTAAGAGAGCTGTTAATATGTCAAGGAATGCTATAATAGTAAAAATAGCATTAGAATGTGAAACTCACAAGCTAATGGGTGTCAGATTGAGTATTTAAAAACAAACAAAAGAAAAAAATAAAACAAAAGAAGGCTTAGAGGGAGAAAACAAGGTACACAGAACAGACAGAAGAAATAGGGAACAAATTACAAGATGGTAGCTTTAAATACAAATATATAAGGAAATTCATTAAATGTGAAAGTGAACTGAAATTACAATTAAATGATGAATATTAAAATACTTTAAAGAAACTAAACTCAAATAAAGGTACTTATAATAGATGTACTTTCAATATTAAAATTCAGAAAAATTAAAAATAAAAGAATAAGAGAATTATTGAACATCTTTTATATTTTTAGATTTTAAAACTGCGCTAATATCAAAGAAGACTGTGATGTAAGACATATTATTAAAGATCAAAGAGACATTTCATAGTGATAAAAGGGTAAAACCTCTAGGAAAATATAATGGTTCTAAGTTTGTACACACCTTAGAGCCTCAAAGGAAATAACGAAAAATGTTATAGAAGTGTAAGAAAAATAGTTTCACGATTATATTCAGACTTTAAAACAACTCTTTCAGCAACTGATAGGACAAACACATAAATCAGTAAGGATATAGAAAAGTTGAACAACATAATTAACCAACTTGACATAATTGACAAATAGGGAATATTCGACCCAACAACTTCAAAATATAAACTAATTTAAGCTAAAAGTACAGAGAATTTATTGGCTTATTATAATTTATTATAATAGGGAAGTATGTACTTGAATCTTTGGGTTTCAGGCATTGGACTGACGGAGTTAAAAATACCTTATAGATGTTTTTTTCCTAGTTCATATCTGCTTTATTTTACATGTTTGATCTCCTTATCTCCTGCTGCAAATAAAGTGTCTTTTTGAGGCCTAGGAATATGGACCCAAGCAATTCTAAATTTATATTATTCTAGCATTGAAATTCCAAAGGCAAGAAACAGTCATCCATAGTAGCACTTGCTAAAAAGATTTGGAGAATACTCTGATTGACGTGGCTGTGGTCTCATGCTAATCCCTGAATTAAACATTGAGGACAGGAAGACGGGTCAAGGATCTAATTCTGCAGCAGCCTTATAAAATCCCATGGAGCAGGAGAGAAGTTTGCCAAATAAAAATGTTTTATGACCTTGAGGAAGCTCTAAACTTATATCTTCCAGTACCATGAGACCCCCCACCCCCACCCCAAGAAGATAGTCTTTGATGCTAGATAAGAATAGAAAAGTTACAAGAAGAATTATAATTGGCCCATTTTGGGTCACATTCATCCTTGAATAATTTTATCCAAGGGAATATAGTATTCTTATTTTTTCTTTCAAATTTTCAGTTGGAAATAATTTCAAATTTCATAAAGATTGAAACAATACTATAAAGAACTTCCTTATTTTCTTCACCCAAATTCACTAACGGTTAACATTTAGTCACATTTATTATTTTTTTAATGTTTATTTATTGTTGAGACAGAGAGAGACAGAGCACCAGTGGAGAAGGGGCAGAGAGAGAGGGAGACACAGACTCTGAAGCAGGCTCCAGGCTCTGAGCTGTCAACACAGATCCCAACGCAGAGCTTGAACTCACAGAGTGCAAGATCATGACCTGAGGAGAAGTTGGATGCTCAATTGACTGAGCCACCCACGCACCCCTGGTCACATTTACTTATCATAATGTGTACCTGTGTGTGTGTACGTGGATATGCTTATGTTTAAACCATCTCAAAATATGTCTCAAAGCAAAAATCATGTCTTTACCCTTCTCAGCATTCATTTCTTTTTTTTTTTTTTTCAACGTTTTTTATTTATTTTTTGGGACAGAGAGAGACAGAGCATGAACGGGGAGGGGCAGAGAGAGAGGGAGACACAGAATCGGAAACAGGCTCCAGGCTCCGAGCCATCAGCCCAGAGCCTGACGCGGGGCTCGAACTCCCGGACCGCGAGATCGTG